>NC_048308.1:73743695-74085661 GCF_013100865.1 Trachemys scripta elegans
CCCCCTCCCTCCGTCAAATCAACGGCCTGCTAAGCCCAGGGTTTTCAGTTTAATCTTTGGGGGGGACCAGTCTGTGACAGTTGTTTGTGTCTCTCCCTGATGCACAGCCACCGTTCTTTATTTTAATTCCCTGTGCCTGTACGCCATGTCGTCACTCGGCCCCCCTCCCTCCTTCCCCTAGGCCGTCAGATACTACGTTTGCGCCACAGCTCGAGCCGAGAAGCGGTTCGCGCCTTTTCTTTGAATTCTGGGTTGAGATCCCAATGCCCGGATGATGCAAAACAGTGTCGCGGGCGGTTCTGGGTACATGTCGTCAGGCCCCTCCCCCCTCGTCACAGCAACGGCAGACAATAGATTCGCGCCTTTTTACCTGGGTTACCTGTGCAGACAACATACCACGGCAAGCATGGAGCCCGCTCAGCTCAGCTGAGCTCACCGTCACCATATGTCCTCTGGGTGCCGGCAGACGTGGGACTGCATTGCTACACAGCAGCAGCTGCTAACTGCCTTTTGGCGGTAGACGGTGTAGCATGAGTGATAGCCGTGGGGCTGGCAGCCGTAGTGCTGCATTGCACCAGCCCCTTGCAGGCGATGGTATATTATGACTGGTACCCGTCGTCGTCGTACTGGTATGGCTGTCAATCATGGCCACCTGGGCAGACATGCTACTGTTTCGATGATGACGGTTACCAGTCATAATATACTATTTTCTGCCAATTGCCCAATATTGTCTGCTAAGCACCCAGAAGAGGCCGAGGGCGATGCTGGGTGCTGGCGGACGTGGGGCTGGCAGACGTGGGGCTGCATTGCTACACAGCAGCAGCCCCTTGCCTTTTGGCAGATGATGGCATATTATGATTGGTACCCATCATCGTCATACTGGTATGGCTGTCACTCATGCTGCAGCGTCGGCTGCCACCTTAAGATGTAAAAAATAGATTTGTTCTGTGTTCATTTGCTTCCCCTTCCTCCGTGAAATCAACGGCCTGCTAAGCCCAGGGTTTCCAGTTTAATCTTTGGGGGGACCATTCTGTGTGACAGTTGTTTGTGTTTCTCCCTGTTCCTGTACCTGTACGCCATGTCGTCACTCGGCCCTCCCTCCCTCCCGCCCTCCTTCTCCTGGTCCATCAGATACTACTTTCGCGCCTTTTTTCTGACCAGGCGCCATAGCTAGCATTGGGATCATGGAGCCCGCTCAGATCACCGCGGCAATTATGAGCACTATGAACACCACGCGCATTGTCCTGGAGTACATGCAGAGCCAGAACATGCCAAGGCGAAACCCGGACCAGGCGAGGAGGCGATTGCAGCGCAGCGACGAGAGTGATGAGGAAATTGACATGGCCATAGACCTCTCACAAGGCACAGGCCCCAGCAATGTGGAAATCATGGTGTTACTGGGGCAGGTTGATACCGTGGAACGCCGATTCTGGGCCCGGGAAACAAGCACAGACTGGTGGGACCGCATCGTGCTGCAGGTATGGGACGATTCCCAGTGGCTGCGAAACTTTCGCATGCGTAAGGGCACTTTCATGGAACTTTGTGACTTGCTTTCCCCTGCCCTGAAACGCCAGGATACCAAGATGAGAGCAGCCCTCACAGTTGAGAAGCGAGTGGCAATAGCCCTGTGGAAGCTTGCAACGCCAGACAGCTACCGGTCAGTCGGGAATCAATTTGGAGTGGGCAAATCTACTGTGGGGGCTGCTGTGATCCAATTTGCCAGGGCAATGAAAGACCTGGTGATAGCAAGGGTAGTGACTCTGGGCAACGTGCAGTCAATAGTGGATGGTTTTGCTGAAATGGGATTCCCAAACTGTGGCGGGGCCATAGACGGAACCCATATCCCTATCTTGTCACCGGAGCACCAAGCCACCGACTACATAAACCGCAAGGGGTACTTTTCAATGCTGCTGCAAGCCCTGGTGGATCACAAGGGACGTTTCACCAACATCAACGTGGGATGGCCGGGAAAGGTACATGATGCTCGCGTCTTCAGGAACTCTGCTCTGTTTCGAAAGCTGGAGGAAGGGACTTTCTTCCCGGACCAGAAAGTGACCATTGGGGATGTTGAAATGCCTATCGTGATCCTTGGGGACCCAGCCTACCCCTTAATGCCATGGCTCATGAAGCCATACACAGGCAGCCTGGACAGGAGTCAGGACCTGTTCAACTACAGGCTGAGCAAGTGCCGAATGGTGGTGGAATGTGCATTTGGACGTTTAAAAGCGCGCTGGCGCAGCTTACTGACTCGCTCAGACCTCAGCGAAAAGAATATCCCCATTGTTATTGCTGCTTGCTGTGCGCTCCACAATATCTGTGAGAGTAAGGGGGAGACATTTATGGCGGGGTGGGAGGTTGAGGCAACTCGCCTGGCCGCTGATTACGCGCAGCCAGACACCAGGGCGGTTAGAGGAGCACAGCAGGGCGCGGTGCGCATCAGAGAAGCTTTGAAAACGAGTTTTGTGACTGGCCAGGCTACTGTGTGAAACTTCTGTTTGTTTCTCCTTGATGAACCCTCCAACCCCCCCCCCCCCACCCGGTTCACTCTACTTCCCTGTAAACCAACCACCCCACCCCACCCTCCCCTCCCCTCCCGCTTGCAGAGGCAATAAAGTCATTGTTTTTTCACATTCATGCATTCTTTATTAGTTCCTTACAGAGGTAGGGGGATAATTGCCAAGGTAGCAGGGATGGGTGGGGGAGGAGGGATGGAAAAGGACACACTGCATTTTAAAACTTTAACTCTTATTGAAGCCCAGCCTTCTGATGCTTGGGCGATCATCTGGGGTGGAGTGACTGGGTGGACGGAGGCCCCCCCACCGTGTTCTTGGGCGTCTGGGTGACGAGGCTATGGAACTTGGGGAGGAGGGCTGTTGGTTACACAGGGGCTGTAGCGGCGGTCTCTGCTCCTGCTGCCTTTCCTGCAACTCAACCATACGCTCGAGCATATCACTTTGATGCTCCAGCAGACGGACCATTGCCTCTTGCCGTCTGTCTGCAAGCTGACGCCACCTATCGTCTTCAGCCCGCCACCTCTCCTCTCGTTCATGTTGGGCTTTTCTCATCTCCGACATTGACTGCCTCCACGCATTCTGCTGTGCTCTATCAGCGTGGGAGGACATCTGCAGCTCCGTGAACATCTCGTCCCTCGTCTTACGTTTTCTCTTTCTAATGTTCACGAGCCTCTGCGAAGGAGAAACATTTGCAGCTGGTGGAGGAGAAGGGAGAGGTGGTTAAAAAAGACACATTTTAGGGAACAATGGGTACACTCTTTCATTACAAGGTCGCATATTTCGGCTTGCAGGCAGCCATCGTAGGCCACAGTGTTTTGGCTTATTTAACCTTCTTAACATGCGGGAAAGGTTGCAAACAGCAGCGCATTTCCCATCTCAAGGATGAATTGGGTTGTCCATTTAAAATGGGGTTTCAATGTAAAAGGAGGGGGCTGCGGTTTCCCGGTTAACATGCGGCACAAACACAAGTAAACCACCCCCCCCCACACACACACGCTTCTCTGGGATGATCACTTCACCCCTCCCCCCCACCGCGTGGTTAACAGCGGGGAACATTTCTGGTCCGAATAGCAGGAACGGGCACCTCTGAATGTCCCCCTTAATAAAATCACCCCATTTCAACCAGGAGAGCTTTCTGGAGATGTCCCTGGAGGATTTCCGCTCCATCCCCATACACGTTAACAGACTTGCTTGCTTTTTTTTTGTAATGTTTACAAATATTTACAAAGTTACACTCACCAGAGGTCTCCTGTGTGCCCTGAGGGTCTTGGGTGAGTTCGGGGGTTACTGGTTCCAGGTCCAGTGTCAGAAACATATCCTGGCTGTTGGGGAAACCGGTTTCTCCGCTTCCTTGCTGCTGTGAGCTACCTACAGTACCTCCATCGTCATCTTCCTCGTTCCCCGAACCGTCTTCCCTGTGTGTTTCTCCAGTGAGAGAGTCATAGCACACGGTTGGGGTAGTGGTGGCTGCACCCCCTAGGATCGCATGCAGCTCCGCGTAGTAGCGGCAAGTTTGCGGCTCTGCCCCGGACCTTCCGTTTGCTTCTCTGGCTTTGTGGTAGGCTTGCCTTAGCTCCTTAATTTTCACGCGGCACTGCTGTGTGTCCCTGTTATGGCCTCGGTCCTTCATGGCCTTGGAGATCTTTTCTAATACTTTTCCATTTCTTTTACTGCTACGGAGTTCAGCTATCACTGCTTCATCTCCCCATATGGCGAGCAGATCTCGTACCTCCCGTTCGGTCCATGCTGGAGCTCTTTTGCGATCCTGGGAGGACTCCATGACGGTTACCTGTGCTGATGAGCTCTGCGTGGTCACCTGTGCTCTCCACGCTGGGCAAACAGGAAATGAAATTCAAACCTTCGCGGGTCTTTTCCTGTCTACCTGGTCAGTGCATCTGAGTTGAGAGCGCTGTCCAGAGCGGTCACAATGAAGCACTGTGGGATAGCTCCCGGAGGCCAATAACATCGAATTCCGTCCACACTACCCCAATTCCGACCCGCAAAGGCCGGTTTTATCGCTAATCCCCTCGTCGGAGGTGGTGTAAAGAAACCGGTTTAAAGGGCCCTTTAAGTCGAAAGAAAGGGCCTCGTTGTGTGGACGTGTCCAGGCTTAATTCGGTTTAACGCTGCTAAAGTCGACCTAAACCCGTAGTGTAGACCAGGCCTGAGGCAGAGGCCTAGGAGCAGCTGGCTTAAGACGGACCAGGATGAAAGAAGGTTCCGACCCTGCCACACCTTACAGCTGCCCTGGGACTGCAACAGGACGCCACCCAGAATCTATGAGGGGCACTACTAGAGACAAGCCACCACTGCAACGTGGATTAAAGGGGCCACGCCCAAACTGAAGGGGCAACAGTAGGGAGTAGCCCAGGACAGCGGATGTAGACTCCCACTAGTAGGTCCCTTACTCTGGGGTTGACTTCCAAAGGATCCTGAGCTGATACAGATGAAGTGGGAGGGCCTGGCTCCTCCTAGCTCCCCTGCAGCCTTAAAGACTGAGACACCTTGACCAAGCAGGGGGCTGGAAAGCAAGCGCTCCAACCACTAGGCCACCCAGCCCTCCAAGCCCTCTGCTACAATTATTTAAAGAAACATTTCTGTAAAATACTCCAGAACAAAATATAGGAAATGAGAATGCATTGGCTGGGGGAATGGGATTCTCACTAAATAATTTAACAAGTCTAATCCTGAAAAATCTGTGTGTTCAATGGAATACACACATTTAGGCATGGCAGATTTATGCACAAAAATGCCACAGTTGCATGAACTAAACCAGGATGTGCAAACATATTTGGCCAGTTATGACCAAGATAGCCACATTTGCCCCCAACTACCTAATTTAAACAAGAAGTCATGGGATTTGTAAAAATAAATTAGATACTTGCAAACATGCTTGTATATTCAAGGTATGTCCACACCTTAAATACTGTGTGCAGTTCTGGTCGCCCCCATCCCCAAAAATATATCAGAATTGGAAAAAAGTACAGAGAAGGGCAACAAAAATGATTAGGGGTATGGAATAGATTCCACATGCAGACAGATCAACAAGACTGGGACTGTTGAGCTTAGAAAAGAGATGACTAATGGCAGTTATGATAGAGGTCTATAAAGTCATGACTAGTGTGGAGATTGTGACTAAGGAAGTGTTATTTACCCCCTCCCATAACACAAGAACCAGGGGTCACCCTATGAAATTAATAGGCAGCATGTTTACGCCGAACAAAAGGGAATACTTCTTCACACAGTGCACAGTCTGCTTGTGGAACTCATTGTCAGGGGATGTTGTGAAGGCTAAAAGTACAACTGGGTTAAAAAAAGAATTAGATAAGTTCATGGAGGACAGGTTTATCAATGGCTGACCATTAGCCAAGATGGTCAGGGACACAACCCTGTGCTCTGTCTCCCCCTAAATCTCTGACTACCAGAAGCTGGGACTGAAGATAACTGCCTTGTTCTGTTCTTTCCCTCTGAAGCACTTGGCACTGGCCACTGTCAGAAGACAAATACTGGACTAGGTGGACCATTGGCCTGACCCAGCATGGCCGTTTTTATGTGGTTATCTTACAAAGTCAGGCTCAGGATGTTTTTTCCTGAAAAAATTACAATGTGCATCCAATCCAACTATATGTAAGAAATATCATTCCATCTTGTAGAAGTGTCACACATTAATTCTGAGACATGAATAATAGGTAAAATAAGTGTCTCATCACATTTTGAGGAGAATCTTAAAGCGGTTTCCAAACATTATTTCACAACAAATCTGTACCATAGGCATATGAAAATATGGGTAAAGGTAAATTCTCTGTGGTCTTGGGTCTAGCAACCGGAGTGATCTCCAGAGTGCATTTCTAATCATATTTTGCATCATCCATTTTACCTTTGGGTTGGAAGTTTCCATAACTGGCTTGTTTTCTATTTCAACAGTAGCTTTAGCGAGCTCAGATTCTGCCTGTTTCAAAGCATTCTGCAAAAGAGTTTTTTCTCGCTGCCAGGAAGCCCTTTCTGATCCCTGGACGGAGTGAGCATCATCTGTACAGCGGATCTAAAAAATTAAATTCAAAGAAAGAATATAAAATAACCATCAAGGAATATAAAAGCTGTTTTAAGTCAAATTCAACAGTAAATTGACTTTATGGAAAAACTAAAATGCCAGAATAACCATACTGGAAATTTCCAGCAGTAACAAGATGTTATCCAGATAGAATGGGAATTTCAAGTAGACCTTCAGTCCATGTTAACAGGTAAAGAAAATTAGACAGTCCTTGCCTAAAAATCTTAGTCTTATTAGTTTATATGGCTCCCATTCACCTTAATACCAGAGAGACTCCAAAATGTTTAAAAATAGAAATACTAATCTCTTGGTCTTCCTTCCCAGCCTGTAGCAAAAATAGATTGATTTGCTTATAGTTTTTGTATGCTATGTACATGCATAGAAATTACATAGGAATTTGAAAAAGTGGGTTTTGCACTTAATTCTGAGAGCGGTTATTCTCATCTCATATGGTCACTCATCTCTTGTGGGAATGAGTTCCCTGCTCCAGGTCCAGCTCCAGTGAAAGATCAGTCTCTTGAGCTCACAAGCGTCCTTCTACTGGTTAACACTTCCAGGGTTGGAATGGAAGTGTAACTATCACAATAGTTCTATCTGACGAAGTGGATATTCACCCACAAAAGCTTATGCTCCAATATGTCTGTTAGTCTATAAGGTGCCACAGGACTCTGTCACTTTTTACACATCCATTCTAACACGGCTACCCCTCTGATACTATCACAATAGGGTATGGCAACAAAGGATGGGGAAATCTCTCAGATAGCTAGGTCAAATACTTTGAACTGGAGTTTATGTTCATCAAGAAAGCAGGGCACAGAACATGGCACCAAGGTGTCATGCTGACAGTGACCCATGTTACTTGGCAGAAGAGCTGCTGTTTGTGCAGATTTGAGCTTTATCAGTGTGCATGGCATTATTTCTCAATAATCAGTTCATATACCAGTAGATACTATCACACTTCGGACAATGAAGGGCACAGCATATCTGGTACACAGCAAACCCCAATATGTACTAATCCATGCAGGTCTAGCATATTGGTATTTTATTAGCATCAGGCCAGCAGGTAGTTGCTTTCAGTCTCCTGCCACATATACAGCTGTGTGACAGCAAAGAGAAAAATATAAGTCAAATAAAAATGAATATATACCTGTCTGTTACCAATTCCCCTATGATGCTGCTGCTGAAGATTCTTCTGAAGTTGAGAAATCGCTGCTCTTAATTCTAATTTCTCCTCTGTCAGTGTTGTTACAGACTTCGTAAGCTCTCCATTTTCTTTCAACAACAAGTCTACCAGAGAAACTGAACCTTGCAGTGGTTTCTTTTTAAAAAATTGGGGAAAAACAAATTTGAGAGCTTCACCAAGCAATAAACCAGAGTCCAGGAATTTTCATTTTTAAATTTTACAGTAGAAGGAGGCAAAGCATGAAGTGCTCTTCTCCTCTATAAAAAACACAGTTGAGAAACAGGCTAAACCAGCCATTTTATAGAGCTGGCAGAAACCTTCCAACTATCAACTTTTTGACAAATTGAAAGGAGAAAATTGGAAAAAAGAAACAATTTGTGCGAATTTTTGAAAGGTTTCGACCAGTTATAGTTTGTCAGAATTATTTATTGTGAAAAATTTCAATGAAATTCCCCAAAAAATGTTAAAAATGTTAAAAAAAATTCACACTTTCCCACTAGTTCGACTATTCAAGCACTTAAAATAAAAATATGACTATAAAACAAAACACAGCAAAACTAAAGTATTGAAATTTATTAGAAAGAGCTTATAAACAATACCTTTGTTCTCTTAGAATTTTTTTTTTTTTTTTTTTTTTAAAACAGTATTACATTGAGTCAGAGTTTCAGGCCAGAAGGGCCCATCAGATTTAGTCTTACCTCTTGTATAGCATAGGCCATCACCACCAGCCAGCATCCGCACACTATACCCAACAATCAAAACGAGACCAAAGCTGCCATATGCACAGTAAACAATTTTCTATTGACTTTTTAAATTATGTACTGCATTGTGGTGTACCTGGAATTTTGCATATTCAAATAACTTTATGTGGATCCATTTATTTAAAATGTACACTATTGCAATTTCCTTTGAAAAACCACAAGAAAATTAGAGGTGAAGAACTTCATTACAACACCACTATGGACGTATGTGTACATGAGGCACACAAAAAATCTTTTTTGCGGGGGTGCAGTGATGGGGGAGGCCAGCCATTGCCATCCCAGATGCATCAATTTAACATGGATCTCTAAGGGGGAATTGTGCCACAAAACAAAAACTAGACTCTTTGGGCCAGATCCTAAACTGGTGTAAGTCATTGTAGATAATTTTGGAGCCAGTTATTATTTACTCTAAGGGTCACTTTATACTATCCTGGCAGCATAAAGGAGCCTTAAAACAGGAATAAATTATATTTGTACCTATTGTAAGGCTGCTTTACACAGAGAGAGGCATAAAGAAATCTTCATATAAATGAGAATCAGACCTACTGACTTCAATGGAGTTTTTCTTATATACAGCAGCTGAAGATATGGCACATTATTCAGGCTTAGTTTACACAACAGAGATATATTGGCGTAGCTATGGCATTATGAGGTGTATTAACAGGATTGCTGTATAGAAGACACAGGAGGTAACTGTTCGGCTTGACTCCACACTGGTTAGGTCTCACCTCGAGTAGTGTGTCCAGTTTTGAGCACCACACTAAGAAAGATGCGGAAAACTGGAGAGAGTCCCAAGAAGAGCAACATGAATGATAAAAGGTTTAGAAAACATGACAGGGGTTCTCAACCTTTTTTCTTTCCGAGGCCCCCCGACAATGCTACAAAAATTCCAAGGCCCAACTGTGCCACAACAATGGTTTTTCTCCACATCCCAGAGATTAAAAGCTGTATTAAATGGATTGTTATACAGTTAAACACACACAGAGAAAATATATATAAAAAAGGACAATATGGGCACAAAAATAAACTGAATATTATTTTTTATTTACTCAGTGTGAAACTTCTTGTTGGTGCTGATCAACAATTCTGTCAAGACGTGGGGGTGTCTTTGACAAGCCCACGCGCACGTCATGGTCAGTGTTCATCTTGGTTCGGTACTTTGTTTTCATTGATGTCATGGCTGAAAAGTCTAGCTTTGCACATGTAAGTGGTACTAAAGGGAGTCAAAAATTTCAGCGCTGCAGAAGAGGCAGTGATGTATTCATCGGAACACTCGCACCAAAATTTCTCCAGCGGCATTTCTTTGAACCTGGTTCTGAGGAAGCGGTCTGATGAAATGTCAATGAGCTCTTCCAACAATTTTGATGGAACATCGGATGGAAGCTTAGCTTCAATGTTTTTACTGAAAGGGTTTGTAGTCCACGACTGTAGCAGCTTGTTCTGTTGTGAGTGAGGGAAAATAAGCATTACATTTGTTAAGCAGACCAGACAGATGTGCTGTTAGCTGAGGTTTAATTATGTCAAAGTCAATGTTTTGTTCCTGAATGAAAGAATGTAAGAGCTCAAACATAACAGTAGTGCCCCCACAGACACGAACTTTCCAAAATTGTAGTTTTCTTTTGAATGCCTCGATTCTTTCACGCTGGGCAATAAAATTAGTTTTCCCACATTGCATAGCTTTATTCAGTTTATTCATTTCACTGAATATGTCTGCGAGATAACTCAGTTTTGCCAGCCACACATCATCTTTCAGCACTTTGGCAAATTCAGCTTTCTTATCAACTAAGAAAGCACATAACTCTTCCTTGAGATTAAATATACGGGAAAGCATTCTGCCTTGAGATAGCCATCTCACCTCTGTATGCAGAAGCAAGGAATGGTGCTCTGCACCCACTTCCTCACAAAGTGCAGCAAAAGACCTGGAGTTTGTTGCTCTGGATTTCATAAAATTAACAAGTGTTACTGTGGTATTCAGAACCCTGTGAAGACCTGGTTCAGTATCTTTTGCAACAAGCGCTTCTCGGTGTAAAAAGCTGTGTCCCCAAATAGCACAAGATGCAGAGACTTTTATTTTGCACAACACGAGAATGCTTTCCGGTCATTGCTGCGGCTCACTCACTGCAGACCCCAATGCAATCAGTCCAGCTGATTTCTGCTGAAATCATCAAATCATCCAACAGTTTGAAAATGTCGTCTGCTTTTGTTGTCTTGAGCTCTTTGAGGAACAAAAAGTCTTCCTTTATTTCCTTATTCCACACATCCCGAACATAGGCAAGTAAATGGGACATTTTTGAAATGTCTGTGGATTCATCTAGTTGTATAGCAAAATCATTGTCACGCAGCCGATCAATACCCTGAGAAACTGTGTCTTTTGACATAGAAATGATCTGTCATCTGACAGTGTCATTTGACGTCGGTATTTTTGTCAGTACCTTGGCCGCCTTCTCTCCAAACACTTCCCTTGTTACTTCCATAACACATGGCATTATCAAAATCTCAGCAATTGTATATGATTTTTTTGTTTTTGCAATTTTCTGTGCCACTATGTAGGATGACCTTAAAAGCTTTTTATCTGCATTAGTTGTGGATTTCATTACTGCTTTAGTATCACGCAGTTCCTTGGCCTTTCGTTCAAAAAATGAACAGTGCTTATCCTTATAGATGTCATGTTTTGTAATTAAATGCCTCTAATTTGGAGAGTTTCAAACATTCATTGGACAATACTTGTGCACAAATTACACACTGCAGTTGAGTGATACCTCCACTTCCGGAATAAATAAAACCAAAATTCAAATACCTGTCTTTGTATTTCCTAAATTTTGTGAGGTTAATAGCGGCTTTATGTTTCTTACTCACATCACTTCCTTTACGTTCTTCAGGCATTATGGTGGTCGAACTTGTTGAAGGAAGTTCGGCATCATCGCCCTGTGGATTTTGTTGTTTTGAAGCTGATGGTCGAATTAAAAATTTATCCATATCTGGTACTTATTATTTTCACTTACAATTTTTTTCCCTGTGCTGTGGAACTTGTCCTACTCCTGTTGAACTAGCTCCTTTACAACCAGTAAAGGGAACTAGCTAACTTGCAAGGCTAGCGTCAAACTCACTGGGCTAAGGGTAGAAACCAAGGAGTGAGCCCTTGCATGCAAAGTCACTGGGGGCAGAGCCAGAGCTGGGCCAGAAGGCCTTAAGGCTCACCTGATAGGCTGGGTCACCCCCACCCCAGGGGCTGACTCGGAAGTCTGAGCCCTGACCTTCTGCGCAGGAAGCTGGAGCTTGAGCTTCAGCCTGCTGGGGGGCAGCGCTTCACCTGCAGGGCCCAAGGCTGCAGCCTCCGACTAGCTTCAGCATGGTCACTGGGTCTCAGATTCAAGCCCTGGCTCCCAGCTTTAGCCCTGTGGAGGCAGGCGGACTCTGGGTTTCAGCCACAGCTCCCAGCTTCAGCCCGCCGCACCGCGGCTTCAACCGCGCCGCAGCACTGGGGCTCAAGGCTTCAGCCCATGGCTCCTGGCTGCTACCATCCCCAACCCCCGCCCCAGGGCTTGAGGCTTCAGCCCCACAGCAGCACCGAGGCTTAGGGCTTGAGCCCGTGGGCTCCCGGCTGCTACCCCTCCCCCCTCCCACAGCACCAGGCCTTGAGGCTTCAGCCCTATGGCAGTATCAGGGCTCTTGGATTTAGTACAGGGCTCAGGGTTGCAACCCTGCAGCTCCCAGCTGCTGCGAGCCCCGCCACGGGTGTTGGGGCTCTAGACTTCAGCCACGGGACCCCACGGACCACTGACCTATGAGGAATAGTTAAAGAACATGGACATATTTAGTCTTGAGAAAAGAACAATGAGGAGAGACCTGATGATAGTCTTCAAATGTGTTGAGGGCTTTTATAAAGAGAATGATGATCAACTGTTCTTCATGTCCACTGAAGATAGGACAAGAAGTAATGTGCTTAATCTCCAGCAAGGAGTTAAGCACGATATAAGGAAACTATCCTTATAGTTAGAAAGACTTAAGTATTAGAATAGACTTCCGAAGAAGGTTGGGGAATCCCCATCACTGGAGGTTTTTAAGAAGAGGTTGGACCTACATCTGTCAGGGATGGCCTAGGCACATTTGGTTCTGCCACAATGCAAGGGGGTTGACAAGCTGGCCTCTAGAGGTCCCTTCCAATCATCCATTTCTATGATTCTATGACTGTCTCATGGAGTATTCTCCTTCCAGTCACAATCACACATTCCACCAACCTTCCCATTATGATCAACAACATCCCTTTGACAACTACAGCAATTACTTACTTGAAAAGTAATAAAAGGAAAGTATTGTGGGTTTTTTGTTTCTTTTAATATGATTAAGCAGTTGGAAACAATGAGAATTGGCAGTAGGTGACCAGCTCTTCATGGAGAAACAGCAAGCTTTCTTCTCAGACTGTGCTCTGTAGCACTGGTCTAATAACCACACTCAGAGATTTTGAGTCAGAGGGATAGGTTCTCAAAAGTCATCTTCAAATATTTCTCACAAGGTTTTTCTAGGAGCATGTTATTGAAAGAGTGGTAAAGGCAGACTACAGCCACAAAGTCAAGTTTAGGCTTTTTTGTTTAAAGCAGTTAAGAAAGGCTAGGCAGGTTGGGTTTAGGGGATCTCCTTCTTCATTTACACGGAACTGGATTGAAATATGACTTAGGGAAAGGACCTTAATGACAAGGCAATGTTTTTGGAAGATTTTCAAGCTATATTTAGTTTGAGACATATTTTTGTACCCAGTAAATTCTTCTGCACTAGGTAACTTGGGTCTTGGACTATTCCTAGACTGAATACAATATCCAAAATACTATGGATGCTTCAATTAAATCCTTCCTCCTGTGACTTCAAGCCACAAATGTGCTTTTGGAAAACTACTGAAAAATTTGCTAAAAGGTAAATCCGTCTCTGGTTGCCTATAAAACAGGAAGCAACATGTGCCATAGGGGAAAAAAACTGCCCGACTTGAGAAGCAGCCTTTGCAATAGCAATGCCAGTAAGAGTCTAAGGCCTGGTCTACACTGGGGGGAGGGAGGGGAAGGAGAATCGATCTAAGTCATGCAACTTCAGCTACGTGAATAATGACTGCTGCCGCTCCCCCATTGACTCCGCCTGCGCCTCTCACTGCGCTGGAGTACAGGAGTTGATGGGAGAGCGCTCAGGGTCGATTTATCGTGTCTAGACTAGACGCGATAAATCAATCCCTGCTGGATCGATCGCTGCCTGCCAATCTGGCAGGTAGTGTAGACATACGAAGAGATTAACACACATCAACATAACAAAGGTAAGATAAAAGGACTAAACTGTTCCCCCTCCCTTCAGTCCCCAAGGGAAGGGAGGAGTTAGTTTCCTTTGTAAGTTGTACAAAGTTGCAGTTTACATGTAAAATTGCAACCAAAAGCAGAAATAGAAGTATATTAAAATAAAACATATATATGTTGTCTCCCTTACCAGAGGTGTAGAAGAGGTCAATAACTCTGATTTCAGCTCCTTTAAAGTATGCAGTAAAGATGCTATAGCTTCATCATTTGATGCAGACCAATCATTTACTGTTCTGTTAAATACAAAATTATAATGTTTTCAGTAAGTGGCTTTGTTTGCTGTTATTTTAGATAAGACTACAACATTAATTATAACTTTTTACTAGAGTGAGCTTTTTACTTCTGGAACTTTAGAGGCGTAATTTAATTGTGGTGGGCTGAGAGTAGCAATGTTTCTTAACTTCTAGGGTAGGAAATTCAAAATAGTGCCAGATATGGTTTTAGCCCAGAGGCCTACATTTTGAAACTCGAGCCTTTATTGTGCAAACTCAGAGAAGTGAGAAATCCTATTAAGAAATAGAAGAATTGCCATACTGGATCAGACCAGTGATGCAGCTCGTCCAGCAGCCTGTCTCCAACGGTGGCCAGTGCAAGCTACTTCAAAGAACAATAGCTTAAAATGATTTAAATATTCTTACTACTCACTTGTCTACAGTTTTATATATGAACTCATTTAGGTGGACAGCAGCAAAAAGCAACTGTTGCCTTATCTTCTCAAGCTGCTGCTGCTGCAGGTGCAATGCTTCAGTCTCCGTTGTTAAGGACAAGTTGGCATTATAATCATTTTTTATAGGACATGAAGAAAGCTCTCGCTGACTTTTCTGAGAGGCAAGATTTCTTTCTTGTTTCTCTAATTCTGCCAGTGTCTGCTGGAGCTCCTTGATTCTGTGTTCATCCCTCTGGTGCTGCAACTCCAATTCATGCTATCGGAATAAGAATAAGAAGTCATCGGTAATTTACATGTACAGACTGCCAGTAAACACCACACTGATAGATATTACTAAGTAACAACCACAGCTCTCCCTAAGATGTGCACCCTTGCTGATAGAACTATGTAGAACAAGCCTTTGAGACCAGATAGCCAGAGAATACTGCAAGGAGGAGGGTCCCTGTCTAATTGTTTTCACTTAAAAAAAGTTAAAATTAAAATATTAATTTCTGCTTCAGTCCCCTGCACATAGAATTACTCTTCTGCCACAGACAGGAGAGAGAGAGAGAGAGAGAGAGAGAGAGAGAGACTCTTCCAAAGACAATTCTGGCATCAGAACCATCCCCTCAATGCAGCCTGGCCCTCAAATCTCCTGCTTATTTACCTCTGAACCAGCAGGTTCCGTTTTCTGCTCTCTGATGGTGGCTGCAGTCCTTCCCAAGGACAGGGAGGTTGTGCACAGAATGTGCTTTCTCAGGCAGAAGCTGGGATATTTTGCCCCTCCTGACCCAGGGTCACTTCTCCATATACTAGGGTTGAACCTCGGAGCCCTTTCCCATTCAAAAACTGTGCAGGAGCAAGATCAGACTTGTTCACTGCAGCTGGATTCCAGGCAATGCACATGACCTACTATGAGAACCTGTGCACCGTGCTACATGCAGGTATGCGCCCTCCGCACTCTATCAAAGCAAACAAAGCCTCAGGAGCAGCTGGCTGCACAGGGATCCTGCTCAAGGGGTCATTTTTCCTATAACCCCCTTATAGCCACTCCCTATCCCTTCATCTCCTTCCTCGGACAAGGACAACGGAGAAAAATCTTAGTGTGGTAAACACTCCTGAGAACAGCCTGCACTTACACTCCCCTCCCCCTAAGAGATTTTCCAGAAGGAGGCAGGGTCACAAAGACAAGTCCCACCTCAGTGCTTCACTTCAACAGAGGAACTCCGCAGCCATCAAAAAAAAAACAACTCACCCAACAAAAAATCAACAGACACACACACACACACACTCTCTCTCTCTCTCTCTCCTTTGTTTTCCTAGTCCTGCTGGAGACAGCAATCACAGTCTGAAAACCAAGGAGAGAAATGTCCATCAGAGGAGGGAGAGGACTCTGAGGACGGAAGGGACAATGATGAACCTGAGCAAGTCACTCTTGCCCTTTCAGCACAGAGGACTTCTACTTTTTAAATTAACAGTCTCCAAGACTCTGGATTGATCAGCAGAGGAGAAATGTGGTCAACACTAGATGCCTTTTCCACTCCAAGGATGAAGATCCCACTCCGACTCCCCCCCATGTGCCCAGATTTGCTCAACATCATCAAGGAACCCTGTGGTCACATGGACAACGTACTACCCAAACCCAAGGCAATTCACAAACAGCATAGGTTGCCCAAAGATGTCTTGAGAAATGGGGAATTGTCCCTAAGGTGGGCTTTTAAGTGACTTCCAAAGTAAGAGACTTCTATGTACCATTGAAGTGTAACACATAGGGCTGTGTGTAGAATGGAAATTCCATTTCATTGGGAATTCTGAGGTTCCGAAATTTGTTTTCACTCTGATTTGGAACAAAACCCAAACATTTCAATATTCTTCACAAAAGAAAATTTGTCCCAGAAATTCACTTCAGATCAAAATGTTTCATTTCAACAAAATCAAAACATTTCATTTTGATTTCAACTTTTATTTTATACTACAATATATATTAATATACAAAATAAAAATTCAAAACAAATTCGCTTAAAAAGGAAAAATCAAAATGAAATGTTTGACAGTCAGAATGGGATACCGTTGGAACTTTTCTCCTTTTTTTCTGTGAAACAAACTATTGGTGAACTTTAACACGATTTCACAAAGCATTTTGATTTCAACAGAACTGCATTTTCTACAGAAAATGGCTCCCTCAAAGGTTTTCTGACCAGTTCCACAAATGAAATACTTGACACAAGCTCTAGTAAATAATATATTCTACATATTGTGATCTACCATATAGTATAGCAAAATTATCTGGCTATTTCAATATAATGGCAAATTTGAAGTTGAAAATCTCACCAGTCTCTCTTTGTCTTTCTGCCATTCCTTCCGTTTCTCAAATTCTGCCCTTTGCTCTTGTCGTCTCTCTTTTTCCCTTTCTTCTTTCTTGCTTTTCTCCTGTTCTTTCATTGTCCTGAAAAGTGTCTGCAATTGTTCCCAATCAGCTTTCAGTTTTGCCTCTCTTTCCCTCTGTATCTCCAAGGAGCGGATTACCTCCTGTTTTTGACTCTGAAGAGACTCCAGTGTAGCTCGTAACTTGGTACTGACTTCTCTTTCCTTTTGTGTTTCTTCACAACACATTTGTACCTCAGCTTCTAGCTGCCTCTTAGATTGAATGGCTTGCTGGTGTGTCTTCTCAATGATAGCAGCTAGCTCCATAGCACGGGATCTCTCTTCGTCCAACTGAGCCTGCAGTTCTTGCACAAAGGTTTGCTCCAGCAATGATTCTTTATGCTTACAAGAAGAATCTTCATTTACTCTCATACTCAGTTGTTCCGTCAAAACACGTTCATGGTTCAAGGCATTCAAAAGCTCTAAGGAGTGATTCTTCTCAACCTCCAAATTTCTCTGTAGCTCTGTCAGTTTGTTTCGTTCTTGGGACAGTAAAGCCTCACATCGAGAGTGTTCAATTTGAAGTTCCTTACGGAGATTATCATTTGCTGATTTTTCATGCTCTAAGGCCACTGACATTTGATTATTCTGAATACATTGCAATTCCAAAGCAGCCTGCAATTCCTATTCAAGAGAGGTACACATATTAACATTATAACACAAATGCTTATTTGCAGGCCACGCAGACTTTCTAATGTAATGTTTCTACATTGCATTTATTTATTGCATTGAAAACAAATTAAGAAGCAATTAGAATAATTTACTATTAAACAATTAAAATCTAGACAAAGGACATTTTCCAATGCTTAATGATGTGCTAGGAATTCAGGCTAGATTGAGGAGCATCACACCTGCTGATTAATTCCAGAAACACACTTTTTCCTTTTCATACTAAACAGTTATAAAATGAAAACATAGACATTTAAAAATATTGTAATGGGTGACAATTTCTACATTGGCCAATCAGATTGCCTAAATGACATCTACAGTAGAAATAGGCTGGGTTCATCTTCATTGCGGAAGACGTAAAAAAAAACCAAACAAACAAACCAAAAAAACCACCCCACATGAGGTTCTGCTACTAGGGGAGGTGAGTCCTTGGACTTTACAGCTTCTGGTCGTTAAGAAAGCTAGCACTCTGAAAATAGTAAATATACTTGAATCCTTTCTTGTAAGTCAACCTCTTAGTCAATGCATCTCTCATAACCCTTCCTGCAGAAAAGTGAGGAAGTTAAGGTCAGGGTAGTTTTGTTCTTCTTTTGTCTTGGCCAATATGGCCTCTTCTTTTCTAATTTGGAGGGTTTCAAACATTCATTGGCTAATACTTGTGCACAAATTACCACATCTATCCCCATGGCAGAAAAAGAAACCTCCCCGAAACAATGTAAATAAAGAGACAGATCCAAAAGGAAACTCAGACAAGATGGAATTAAAAACATATGAGTTCTATATATAAGCAAAAAGAAGAACAGGAGTACTTGTGGCACCTTAGAGACTAACAAATTTATTAGAGCATAAGCTTTCGTGGGCTGTAGTCCACGAAAGCTTATGCTCTAATAAATTTGTTAGTCTCTAAGGTGCCACAAGTACTCCTGTTCTTCTTTTTGCGGATACAGACTAACACGGCTGCTACTCTGAAATCTATATATAAGGTGACTTACTGAGGAAAAACAGGTGAGTATTGTTTTTGAGAGGTGCTTCCTGGGTTTTTCTAATTTGGCTCAGGCCTACCAGAAGCGATCACTTATTTATACAAATATAGAAGACAATTATTTCTAAGAGAAAAGGAAGAAAATTCTGCAGCAGCAATTAACAAGCAACAACTCCTGTTAAATTGGGGAGGAAGTAGGAGGAACTAATTACAGACAAGTGCTGACTTTTATAGCTCAACAAGTTGTGTCTGGCTACACCAAGACAGTACCATTATAGACTAGATGCTCTAATGTCAACCTGAAACAAATGGGAGCAGAATGCCTCTGTTCTAGCTTTGACAATTCTTTCAGTCACTTACTGGGACAAAAAAGGAGAAGTGGTGAACTGTTATTTACATGTGAATACTTTGTTTTTAAAACATGAAGGTTCTTATAACCAGAGTTCTTCGAGTGGCTCTACATATTCCCACCTATGAAGACTGCGCCGCCTGGTGACGCCTAGCAGTAGAACCTTTTCCAAGCAGTGCCTGTTGGAGCACATGCATGGCCCCTCCTATCCCTCTTCTCAGTATTTTTGAATGTTCCATGGGTGAGATTATATAAGGGGACACTGTGTCCTCTACTTTCTCAGTTCCTTCCACCGCTAACCCAGAGAGACCATAATAGCACTCTGAGAAAGAGGGGAAGGTGGGTGGGAAGTGTGAATATGCAGAGTCATCTTGAAGAATCCTAGTTACAAGAAAATAACCTCCATTTTTTCTTTGAGTGGCTCTGCATATGCCCACTTATAGGTAGTTTGACAAGCAGTGCTGAAAACCCGGGAGGTGGAACAGAATCCTAATTAAATCACCACCACTCTGCCAGATTTGGTATCCAGTCTAGAAGCGACATTCAGCGCATAATGTTTAGCGAATGTGTACACTATCTTCCAGGTAGCAGCCTTGCAAATTTCCCGAATAGGAAGATGTTTAATATAAGCAAAAGATGCTGCGACTGCTCTAGAAGAATGAGACTGTACCACAGAAAGCACAGGAATTTCTGCTAATTTGTAACACTGACCTATGCTCTGTTTAACCCATCTGCAAATAGTCTGAGCAGGAACACTATGACCCACATGATTCTTAGTATAAGAAACAAACAATCTAAATGACTTCCTAAAATTATTAGTTCTATCTCAATAATATGCAAGAATGCTTCTAGCATCTAAAGTATGTAACATCGGCTCTGTCTACACCGCAATAGACACCTGCGGCTGGCCCTGCCAGCTGGCTCAGGCTGCAGGGTTATTTAATGACAATGTAGACTTCGGGGCTCAGGCTGCAGCCTGAGCTCTTGGACCCTGGACCTCCCCACCTCGCAGGGTCCTAGAGCCCAGAAGTCTACACTGCTAATAAACAGCCCCGCAGCCCGAGCTCTGTAAGCCTGAGTGAGCTGACATGGGCCCACCCTGGGTTTTTAATTAGAAATACCTGCAGACTCCCATTTATTAGCATGAGGTTTCTGGGAAAAAACCTGGTAAATTAGTTCTCTGATTGATAGGAAACTCAAACTATTTTTGGTAAAAACTATCGATTAGGTCTAAGAGCCACCTTATCTTTATGTAAAATCAGAAATGGCAAGTTAGCCCTCAGGGTGTGCAATTCTCTCACCCTTCTGTCTGACGTCATAGCAATAACGAAGACCACTTTAGTCGATAAATAAAGTAAACATTTTGCCAGGGGCTGAAAGGGCAACCTCAGGCACACCTAAAACCAGATTTAGATTCCAAGATGGGACTGGATCCCTTAAAGGAGATTAGATGTAAACCTTTATAAACCTTTTAACAGAATCATGTACAAACAGCAATGTACTGTACCATTTACTAAAACACAGGAAGCTGAAATAGCTGCTAAGGGAACTTTTAAAGAAGAATTAGATGGCCCTTCAGATTTTAAATATATTAAATATTCCAAAATACAGGTGTGGAAGCTGAAATTGGAGAATCAGATTGTCCCTGCATCCAAGCAACAAATCCAGCCCTTTTTAAATAGTAACACCTTTAAAAGGAGACAGTTTTGTAATATTAAGCAATACATTCTGTACCAACAAGGAACGAGACTAATCAAAGTCTGATAGCTCAGTCTCTCAAGGTGAATACACTGTGGTTCTGGATGAAGCATGTTGTCTTGTTGCTGTGACAGATCTGCAGACAGAGGAAGACTCATGTAAAGCCTGTCTGATAGGTGAAGCAGGTTTGTATGCCACCACTCTCTTGGCCAAGCTGGGGCAATCAATATCATTTCTGCCATGTCCTGACAAATCATCTTCACTGCTTCTTCAATTAATGCAAAGGGGGAAGCATATACAGAAGGCCCTATCCCAAGTGTAGAAAGAAGGCATCCAAGATGGACTGACTGCTCTTGAACAGGAGAAAGGACACTTTTTGTTGAACCTTGTAGCAGACAGGTCTACACTGACTGACCCAACACAAGAAGATATCTTGGGCTACTTGATCCTTTATGGACCACTTGTGAATCTGAGGACTGTCCCTGTTATGCTGGTAGCCTATTGCTCTCTCCTGCTAAATGTAGATCTCGGGAAGAATGCCCCAGTCCCATAATCTGACCACATATCAGTGGAAAAAAATGCAGTCTCCTTTGTTGGTTCACATAATATGTAGTGGTTGTATTGTCCATCTCCACCTGAACAACTTTCCCCTTTATATGAGGGAGGAATCATCTTCTGATAGCCAAAGGAATGACTCTATATTCACACAGACAGATGTGCAAGCTCTTTTCTTGAAAAGCCCAGTGACCTCAGGTTGTAATCTGAGCTAAATGGGCTCCCCGTCCACTGTTGGATACATCTGACATTTTCGTAACTGATGGTGAAGGGGGATTGAGCAGTATGCTTCAGAACATTTGATCTATTTGTCCACCCCTCAGCATAAGAACATAAGAATGACCATATTGAGTCAGACCAATGGTTCATCTAGCCTAGTATCCTGTCTTCTATTTGCTACCCAAGATCCATAAACCTGGATATCCTGGACGCCCCATCATCTCAGGCATTGGCACCCTAATATCAGGCTTGTCTGGTTATGTAGACTCTCTCCTCAGACCCTACGCTACCAGCACTCCCAGCTATCTTCGAGACACCACTGACTTCCTGAGGAAACTACAATCCATCGGTGATCTTCCAGAAAACACCATCCTGGCCACTATGGACGTAGAAGCCCTCTACACCAATATTCCACACAAAGATGGACTACAAGCTATCAGGAACAGTATCTCCGATAATGTCACAGCTAACCTGGTGGCTGAACTCTGTGACTTTGTCCTCACCCACACCTATTTCACATTTGGGGACAATATATACCTTCAAGTCAGCGGCACTGCTATGGGTACCCGTATGGCCCCACAATATGCCAAAATTTTTATGGCTGACTTAGAACAACGCTTCCTTAGCTCTCGTCCCCTAACGCCCCTACTCTACTTGCGCTACATTGATGACATCTTCATCATCTGGACCCATGGAAAAGAAGCCCTTGAGGAATTTCACCATGATTTCAATAATTTCCATCCCACCATCAACCTCAGCCTAGATCAATCCACACAAGAGGTCCATTTCCTGGACACTACTGTGCTAATAAGCGATGGTCACATAAATACCACCCTATACCGGAAACTTACTGACCGCTACACTTACCTATATGCCTCCAGCTTCCATCCAGGACACACCACACGGTCCATTGTTTACAGCCAAGCTCTAAGATATAACCGCATTTGCTCTAATCCCTCAGATAGAGACAAGCACCTACAAGATCTCTATCAAGCATTCTTAAAACTACAATACCCACCTGCTGAAGTGAAAAAACAGATTGACAGAGCCAGACGAGTACCCAGAAGTCACCTCCTACAAGACAGGGCCAACAAAGAAAATAACAGAACACCACTAGCTGTCACCTTCAGCCCCCAACTAAAACCTCTCCAGAGCATCATCAGAGATCTACAACCTATCCTGAAAGATGATCCTTTACTCTCAAAGATCTTGGGAGACCGACCTGTCCTCGCTTACAGACAACCCCCCAACCTAAAGCAAATACTCACCAGCAACCACACATCACTGAACAAAAACACTGACCCAGGAACCTATCCTTGTAACAAAGCCCGATGCCAACTCTGTCCACATGTCTATTCAAGTGACATCATCATAGGACCTAATCACATCAGCCATACCATCAGGGGCTCATTCACCTGCACATCTACCAATATGATATATGCCATCATGTGCCAGCAATGCCCCTCTGCCATATACATTGGCCAAACCGGACAGTCTCTACGCAAAAGAATTAATGGACACAAATCTGACATCAGGAATCATAATACTCAAAAACCAGTGGGAGAACACTTTAACCTGTCTGGTCATTCAATGACAGACCTGCGGGTGGCTATATTACAACAGAAAAACTTCAAAAACAGACTCCAACGAGAGACTGCTGAGCTGGAATTGATATGCAAACTAGACACAATCAACAAAGGATTGAATAAGGACTGGGAATGGCTGAGCCATTACAAACATTGAATCTATCTCCCCTTGTAAGTATTCTCACACTTCTTATCAACCTCTCTGTACTGGGCTATCTTGATTATCACTTCAAAAGTTTTTTTTCTCTTACTTAATTGGCCTTTCAGAGTTGGTAAGACAACTCCCACCTGTTCATGCTCTCTGTATGTGTGTGTATATATATCTCCTCAATATATGTTCCATTCTATATGCATCCGAAGAAGTGGGCTGTAGTCCACGAAAGCTTATGCTCTAATAAATGAGCTAGTCTCTAAGGTGCCACAAGTCCTCCTGTTCTTTTTGTCTTCCAACAGTGATCAGTGCCGGATACTTCAGAGAGAATGAACGGAATAGGGTAATTTATCGAGTGATCTATGCCCTATTCTCTCATCCCCTGTCAATGAGTTCCATAGTTGTTTTAAATCTGCTGCCTCTTAATTTCATTGGGTGACCCCTGATTCTTGTACTATGTGAAGGGATAAATAACACTTCCCTATTCACTTTCTCTACATCCTTCATGACTTTACAGACCTCTTATCATACCCCCCTTAATCGTCTCTTTTCTAAGCTGAACAGTCCCAGTCTTATTAATTTCTCCTTGTATGAAAATTGCTCCATACCCCTAATAATTTTTTTGTTTCTCTCTACTTTTTCCAATTCTAATATATCCTTGTTGAGGTGGGGTGACCAGAACTGCACACGATATTCTAGGTGTTGGCGTACCATGGGTTTATATAGTGACATTATGCTATTTTCTATTATCTATCCCTTTCCTAATAGTTCCTAACATTGTGTTGGCTATTTTGATTGCTGCTACACATTCAGTGGACGTTTCAGAGAACTATCCACGATGACTCCAAGATCTCTAAGTGGTAAGTAGAGTTGGAATTATGTTTTCCAATGTGCATTGCTTTGCATTTATCAACATTGAATTTTCATCTGCCATTTTGTTGCCCAGACACCCAGCAAATCTAGACCGTCCCAAAGCAAACATTTGAAGACCATCCTGATTGGGTGTGCAGTCTCACATCGGGAGTGTTCAATTTGAAGTTCCCTACAGAGCTGGTCATTTCCTGATTTTTCATGCTCTAAGGCCACTGACGGTTGGATGTTGGGGTTTTGGATGAAGGAAGCACAACCTCTTGGGAAGTGTGGAAGTAGGAATTTACCTTGGGAAGAAAGGATTTTGGTGTCCGCAGCACTGTCTTGTCCTTGCGGA
Organism: Trachemys scripta elegans; assembly: GCF_013100865.1. Taxonomy (NCBI): domain Eukaryota; kingdom Metazoa; phylum Chordata; order Testudines; family Emydidae; genus Trachemys; species Trachemys scripta. Next base: position 73,768,023 of record NC_048308.1, read on the forward strand.
ACATGCACTAAAGCTCTTGCATCGATAATGCTGCCCAGCTCTGATACTTGCCTTGCAGACATGACAAGTACTAAGAAACAGGTCTCAATGGATAAACAAAAGGTTGACACTGCAATCAGAGGCTCAGAGGGATAGCTTGTTAGACCCCTCAAAACTAGTTCCCATTTTGGGAACAGTGGCCTGACCAACAGTCTGATTAATTGGACTGTTCAAATGAATCTGGCTACCTGTGGATTGTCTGCCAGGGAGCCAGAGGACCCTGTGAATAGCATTTTACCCAGGGTACATCTGCACAACAACAACAACAACAAAATATTTCGGCCGTGAGTCTCGGAGCCCAGGCCAATTGACTCAGGCTCACTGTGTATGCTATGGGGCTAAAAATAGCAATGTAGAAATTCCTACTCGGGCTGGAATTTGGGCTCTAAAAGCCAACAAGGCAGGAGGGTCTCAGAACCCGGACTCCAACTCAAGTGGGAATGTCTACACCGCTATTTTTAGTCCCGTACTACAAACCCAACCCATAGTTGATCCAGGCTCTAAAACTTGTTGCTGTGGGACTTTTTTTTGGTTTTTGGGCTTTTTTGCAGTGTAGATGTTGACACACCCTGGCACCCCCATATTCACCACTGTCATATAATTAGGATCTGTTTTGTACAAAGTATGCCTTGTGAGGTGTCATTCTAAAAGTCTTGATCTGCTAGACAGTAATATCTCGTTGGATTGTATGTGTATCATTGTATGTGAAGTTATGAAGTTAGGCTATGTATGTGCTACAGAAACATGTTGATCCAGATTCAACAACTGGTGCCGATAGCGAATTATGGTTTTAGTGCAGATACTCTCCTAGATAGCAATGTCTTAATGACTATGCAAGACAGACTGAGACCTTCTAGTACCTCCCTTTCAATAGCCAGGCTGTTAGTTGAAACTGACACCATTTGGGGTTTGGATGAAGGAAAAGGACCTTGCAGGAGGATGTCCGGTCTCCATGGAAGCTGGAGTGCGGGGCTCCAATGTCAGCTCTATCTGGTCAGAGACCCTGGTTCTTGTCAGCCAATGAGGCGTTATCAGTATTACCATTGCCTGTTCTTGTTTTATTTTCAGGACCACCTTCCCCAGGAGTGGAAATTCATAAAGCATGCCCTGCAGCCAACTGTACAATAAAGCATCTATCCCCATGGATATGGGGTTTGCCTCACTTATGAAGTATTTCAGCCTCTTTTTGTTCATATGATTTACAAACAGGTCGGCTGAAAGGTGGCTGAATGTGTGAACGAGGTCAAAAAACCTCCTGATTCAGGCACCACTCAGAGTTGCTGACCTTGCACCTGTTGAGCCACTTTGCCTTTTGGTTCAGGTCACCTTTGATGTGGATTGCTCCGAAGGAAAGGAGAAACTGTTCCACTGAACTCTTCATTTCCATTGCTTCCACTTGTATTGCAGGATTACTTGCTCTCCCTTAGACTCTAGTTGTATTGTCTGATTGAACCATGATGTGTTTCTCCCTTAGGGTGGGCTGGAACCTTTGCAGAGCTAGTTTGACTTCTCTCAGCTCTAGGACGTTTATGCTGTGACCTTTTCCTCCTTGTTCCTGAGGCTCTGGGCTGTTTGGATCAAGTGAGCTCCCCAGCCCTCCGCGCTGGCATTGGTTGGGAGGACTAAAGGTTCTGGAAAGCAGATGGGCATGCCTCTGCAGACATTGTTGTGGGTAGACCACCATTGTAAGAAGTTGAACACCTGTGTTCCAGGGAATGGTCCCACAACTTTAATATGAAGGCTTGAAGACTTTTGATGTGTGATTGAGCCTATGCAGTGATACCTATGCAAGACACCAGGAGTCCTACCAGTTGGAGACATAGTGCTATGGTAGGCCTTCTGCAGCCCTGGAGCAAAAAAATAAATTCCTGGATGGAACCAGAGAACTCTTCTTGGCACTGACGATTAAACTGTTTGCCTGGAGGAGATTCAACATCTGAGATGCCACCCAAGCGTTGCTGACTGCAATGGCCCTCTGATCAGAATGTAGTCCAGGAACTGGTACAGATGATTTCTCGGCAAACTGAATCTCACTATTACCCACCACCATCTTTGTGAAAACCCTGGAGGTCAAAGACAGGCCAAACAAGAGTGTTTGGTACTCATAATGTTTCCTGCCATGGGTGAACCTCTGTAGTCTGTGGTAGCATGGTCTCATGGGGATATGGAGATATGCATCTGCTAGATCAACTGAAGTGAAGAAGCCCACCCAGGACAGAAATGACACCTTAGAGGCCAGGGTCTCCATATGAAACTTTTTTCAGAGTAGCAGCTGTGTTAGTCTGTATCCGCAAAAAGAACAGGAGTACTTGTGGCACCTTAGAGACTAACAAATTTATTTGAGCATAAGCTTTTGTGGGCTACAGCCCACTTCTTCGGATGCACAGAATGGAACATATAGTGAGGAGATATATATACATACAGAGAACATGAAAAGGTGGGAGTTGCCCAACCGACTCTAAGAGGCTAATTAATTAAGATGAACTGTTGTCAGCAGGAGAAAAAAAACTTTTGTCATGATAATCAAGATAGCCCATTTAAGACAGTTTGACAAGAAGCTGTGAGGATACTTAATATGGGGGAAATAAATTCAATGTGTGTAATGACTCGGCCAGTCCCAGTCTCTATTTAAGCCTAAGTTGATAGTATCTAGTTTGCATATCAATTCAAGTTCAGCAGTTTCTCTTTGGAGTCTGTTTTTGAAGCTTTTCTGTTGCAAAATTGACACCTTTAAATCTGTTACTGAATGGCCAGAGAGGTTGAAGTGTTCTCCTACTGGTTTTTGAATGTTATGATTCCTGATGTCAGATTTGTGTCCATTTATTCTTTTGCGAAGAGACTGCCTGGTTTGGCCAATGTACATGGCAGAGGGGCATTGCTGGCATATGATGGCATATATCACATTGGTAGATGTGCAGGTGAATGAGCCCCATGTCACAGCATGGATGTTTCTAGCAGATGAAAGAAGGTATAAAATGAGAAACAGTGACATCATCACTTGGCCTCTCCCGCAATCTCAACATCTGGAAGACTCTGAACTGGGGAAGAGTGGTCCCAGGCTGGAAGGTAGTCCAGTCTGTGTACTGAGGAACTGTAACCTGCTTGTACCATCTGTTAGGGTGAGACACTGCTTCATTCAAATCTTGCTTAGTCTGTTTAAGTTAGAATTAGACTGCAAATTTATTTTTGTTTAGGTAGAATCATAGAATATCAGGATTGGAAGGGACCTCAGGAGGTCAGCTAGTCCAATCCCCTGCTCAAAGCAGGGCCAATCCCCAGACAGATTTTTTTTTCCCCCCAGATCCCTAAAGGGCCCCCTCAAGGATTGAACTCACAATGCTGGGTTTAGCAGGTCAATGCGCAAACCACTGAGCTATCCCTCCCCGCCCAAAAAATTATTTTTTTGTTTTGTTTTTGCATCCTTTGCAAATTCTTTCTTGGCCTGTCTTAGTACACTTAACTGCCAGTATGTGCACCTTCCTAGTAGCCTCACTAAGATTTGACTTCAAATTTTGAAGGTTGTCTTTTCCCCTGTACTGGCCTCCCTGACTCTGCTATTTAGCCAAGGTGGCATTCTTTTCTGATTTGAATCATAGCATAGAATCATGGAATATAATTAAAGGAAGACACACCACTTTCCTAGGACTGTCAAGTGGCCAGTATGGGGCTTAAATCCACAACCTTGGCATTATTAGCACCACGCTCTAACCAGCTGAGCTAGCCAGCCCAACTTTGATCTCTCTGCCTCTACTTATAATCACTTAAAATCTCTCTTTCTGTAGTTGATAAATTTGTTTTATATTTTACCTAAAAACATTGTGGTTTTGGGTTGAAGTGCTTGTGAAATCTCAGCTCAGGTTACAAGGAGTAGTGTATGTCCATTCCACACTGAGGGACTGGCCAACTTATTAATGAGTTTACACTGTCCAAGGGAACCATGAGCAGTGTAAGACAGTACATCTCTGGGGTGCAAGGCTGAAAAGCTTGGGGGGAAGTGGCTGGAGCCTCTATTGTTGGTTCCTGAGTGGCTGGGAGATCATTCCTGTAACTCAGCTGGGTGTGTCCCTGCCTGTGGATGACTGTGTGAGCGCAGGGCCTGCCAGAGCTTTGTAGCTTGACATGAGCATCATAGTGTGAGGGACAACCCAGGCTGGTGGGTTTGGAGGGCTCAGCAGCCCCACAGTTCAGGTTGCACCCCGGGGACCCCGTCACAAACGCTCTCTATCACTCCCATATCCAGAAGTTTCATTGTGGATCAGGTTGTGTTTTATGTAGTCATTGGAGCTGGGTGAAGAACAGATGAGGTGGAGCCTGCAGCTCGAAGGAGTATCCGTGGCTGACTATTTCCTTAGGAAATGGAAACTCCTGTCCCGTAGCTTCAGGTGTGGGCAGAGGCCTATGCAATCTTTGTCAAAGCGCATTTTGTGGGGCTGAGGTCACTCTGAACTTTCACCACAGACCACAATTCCACTGTTGTCCCTTGGGAAATCTGTTATCCCTTTGCTAGTACCTCTGTGAGGATGAGGAGCATCTCTGTCAAAAAACAGTCTAATATTCTCTCCTCAGGGATCTTACCGGGGAGGAGACAGACTGACTGTTTGGATTTTGCTGCATTGTCAGCCAGAACCTTATTCAGCTTTTCTCCAAAAAGGAGGGAGCCTGTAAACTTGGCGTAGCACCTGCTTAGCATAGGGGGAGAAATCAGATGAGGCAGAGGAGTCAGAGGATATCTCCTAGATTTTGTGTGCTTTTTCCTTCCCTGTTTAGCCCTTTAGATTTAACTTTCTTAGTGTGTTCTGGGAGCACGGAAGTTCTGCTGTGGCATTGGTGTGGTCTCTTGCAGTTAGCTTTCCTTAGGACCTGGAGCCCATTCAAGAGGTCTATCTCAAAATCCTCACTCACTTATAATTAGCTTATAATTAGGAGGACTTAGTAAATATGGCAGGCGACCAGCTGGACTTAACAATGAAATCCTTGCTGATCTTAAACAGAAAAAGAAGCTTACAAGAAGTGGAAGATTGGACAAATGACCAAGGAGGACTATAAAAATATTGCTCAGGCATGCATCAGGAAGGCCAAATCACACTTGGAGTTGCAGATAGCAAGAGATGTTAAGAGTAATAAGAAGGGTTTCTTCAGGTATGTTAGCAACAAGAAGAAAGTCAAGGAAAGTGTAGGCCCCTTACTGAATGAGGGAGGCAACCTAGTGACAGAGGATGTGGAAGAAGCTAAAGTATTCAATGCTTTTTTTGCCTCCGTCTTCACAAACAAGGTCAGCTCCCAGACTGCTGCACTGGGCAGCACAGTATGGGGAGGAGGTGACCAGCCCTCTGTGGAGAAAAAGGTGGTTCAGGACTATTTAGAAAAACTGGATGAGCACAAGTCCATGGGGCCAGATGCACTGCATCCGAGGCTGCTAAAGGAGTTGGCGGATGTGATTGCAGAGCCATTGGCCATTATCTTTGAAAACTCATGGCGATCCGGGGAGGTCCTGAATGACTGGAAAAAGGCTAATGTAGTGCCCATCTTTAAAGAAGGGAAGGACGAGGATCCGGGGAACTACAGGCCAGTCAGCCTCACCTCAGTCCCTGGAAAAAATCAGGGAGCAGGTCCTCAAGGAATCAATTCTGAAGCACTTTGAGGAGAGGAAAGTGATCAGGAACAGTCAGCATGGATTTACCAAGGGGAAGTTATGCCTGACTACCCTAATTGCCTTCTATGAGGAGATAACTGGGTCTGTGGATGAGGGGAAAGCAGTGGATGTGTTATTCCTGGACTTTAGCAAACCTTTTGATACAATCTCCCACAGTATTCTTGCCGGCAAGTTAAAGAAGTATGGACTGGATGAATGCACTGTAAGGTGGTGTGACAAAGTTCCTTCTCTATCTTGGTGGGTCCTGCGCTTACTGGCGGATTTTCTTGCCTCAGAGATTCACCATGTGGGTTGGGGGACAGCCCAGAGACCTTCCCCTCTGGTAGAACCCACAGTCCAGGTCAATTGGGAGGCTTGGGGGGAACCCGGGCCCACCCTCTACTCCGGGTTCCAGCCCAGGGCCCTGTGGACTGCAGCTGTCTAGAGTGCCTCCTGGAACAGCTGCATGACAGCTACAACTCCCTGGGCTACTTCCCCATGGCCTCCTCCCAACACCTTCTTTATCCTCACCACAGGACCTTCTTCTTGCTGTCTGTTAATCCTTATACTCCTCAGTCCTCCAGCAGCACACCCTCTCACTCCCAGCTCCTTACACCCACACCACAAGCTGAAGTGAGCTCCTTTTTAAACCCAGGTGCCCTGATTAGCCTGCCTTAATTGATTCTAGCAGCTTCTTGATTGGCTGCAGGTGTTCTAATCAGCCTGTCTGCCTTAATTATTTCCAGAAAGTTCCTGATTGTTCTGGAACCTTCCCTGTTACCTTACCCAGGGAAAAGAGACCTACTTAATCTGGGGCTAATATATCTGCCTTCTATCACTCTCCTGTAGCCATCTAGCCTGACCCTGTCACAGTGGATAGAAAGCTGGCTAGATCGTCGGGCTCAATAGGTAGTGATCAATGGCTCCATGTCTAGTTGGCAGCCGGTTTCAAGCGGAGTGCCCCAAGGGTTGGTCCTGGGGCCGTTTTTTTTCAATATCTTCATTAATGATCTGGAGGATGGCGTAGACTGCACTCTCAGCAAGTTTGCAGATGACACTAAGCTGGGAGGACTGGTAGATACGCTGGAGGGTAGGGATAGGATACAGAGGGACCTAGACAAATTAGAGGATTGAGCCAAAAGAAACCTGATGAGGTTCAACAGGGACAAGCGCAGAGTCCAGCACTTAGGACAGAAGAATCCCATTCACTGTTACAGAGTAGGGACCGAATGGCTAGGAAGTAGTTCTGCAGAAAAGGACCTAGGGGTTACAGTGGACGAGAAGCTGGATATGAATCGACAGTGTGCCCTTGTTGCCAAGAAGGCTAACGGCATTGTGAGCTGTATAAGTAGGGGCACTGCCAGCAGATCAAGGGATGTGACCATTCCTCTCTATTCGACATTGGTGAGGCCTTATCTGGAGTATTGTGTCCAGTTTTGGGCCCCACACTACAAGAAGGATGTGGAAAAATTGGAAAGAGTCCAGCGGAGGGCAACAAAAATGATTAGGGGGCTGGAGCACATAACTTACAAGGAGAGGCTGAGGGAACTGGGATTGTTTAGTCTGCAGAAGAGAAGAATGAGGGGGGATTTGATAGCTGCTTTCAATTATCTGAAAGGGGGTTCCAAAGAGGATGGATCTAGACTGTTCTCAGTGGTACCAGATGACAGAACAAGGAGTAGTAGTCTCAAGTTGCAGTGGGGGAGGTTTAGGTTGGATATTAGGAAAAACTTTTTCACTAGGAGGGTGGTGAAGCACTGGAATGGGTTACCTAGGAAGGTGGTGGAGTCTCCTTCCTTAGAGGTTTTTAAGGCCCGGCTTGACAAAGCCCTGGCTGGGATGATTTAGTTGGGAATTAGTCCTGCTTTGAGCAGGGGGTTGGACTAGATGACCTCCTGAGGTCCCTTCCAACCCGGATATTCTATTATTCTATGTGATGAGGCTATGAAAACAGTTTTGGTTAGTTGGTTGGTTTTGTTTTGTTTTGTTCAACAAGCTCTTCAACAAGTTTCCAGGCAGAGGTAGCAAGTGACAGCCTGGCTGAATTTTTCTCCATCTATTCAGACAAATAATCATTGTACATGGACTGATTCATAACTTGGTATAAAAAAAATTACTGATTATTTTAAATTTAACTCAGAAAAAAGAGAACAGAAACAAAAAGCAGTTCAGTTGACCTGTGTAATATGTATTCTATTGGAAACTTTCCAATTACTTGATTCTCAGCCAACATCTGACAGTGCTTTCTACTCATAATCCTAAATGATCATGCAGTATGTGTCTACAGTACACAGCATGCTTGTTAAGGAACTTTGGAAGCAGTTACAAATTGTGAAATGAAACTTTATGGCGGGATCAAGTGGAAGTAGAAAACTATCTTAAATACAAGTCTCTCTTAAAACAACAAAAAAGGCACAAGAAGTTGCTTGTTTTTTGTAAAAGGAGGAACATGGATGTGGGTGCAATTAAAAATGACATTTTAAAACTTTCATTTCTTAGCAAGTCCTCCAGAATCATTGGGATTGAACAAACAAGAGAAGAAAAGGGTTATCAGAGATTAAAAAATAGGAAAAAAACTCTGTGTAGGGAAAGAAGTGCAACAGACATTTTGTTAATGCAAGTCAGTCTACTTATGAGATTAGCTCTGAGGAGCTCATTAACATGCAGAATGTTACCTCTAATGCTTTTGTCTTTTCATCCTCTCTTAGCTTATGCTGAAGGTGTTGTTCTTCAAACATATTTCGTAACTCTTTTTCTTTCGAATGTTCATTCTGTAGGTCTTGGAGTGCAACTGTCAGATCTTTTTCTTTATTTTCCAGTTCAGAACTGCAACATTCAGCAAAGTTACAAATAACACTTTTAGCTCAGTTCAGAATGGAAAACTTTTTAAATATTATTGTTTTGGAAAGAAATCTTTTCTTCAGTCTTTTTAACCTTTCTTTCCATTGAAGCAGGAGCAATTAAGTCACTTTGCGACTCCACTCACAACACAAGTGGGATACATTTTATAATTTTGTTAGTTGGCTTACTGTCTCTATCTTTTTAATTTTTGCTCTTTAGCTGTGCCTTTAAAGTTAACCCCCTTCCTATTTTAACTTCTGAAAAGGGAGCAGTCAGCTATCCTCAGCATAACTAGAAATTATAGCAGCTGTTGATAAATAGGATAAGCTATCTTTCCTTGTGGCAGAGGAACCCCGGTGCTATATGGGAGGAAAAAATCCACTAGTGTGCACTAGGACTACAGGGGAGAGAGAAAACAGGCCCAAGCCATGATGACCAGGCCACTAACTTTGCCAAGGGAAGTTGCCTGGCTCTAACAGACAGACTAGGGTCATTGGGGAAGGAATGGATAAGAGCTGGAAGTAGTAGGCCAGCAAGGTCAGGGCTTAGAAGGAATTCTAGTCTCACCAAGATACACATTGTATGGGCAGAGACATTGCATCATTAGCTGCAACTCCCAACCTTGTCAGTAAAATTTTCAAGTTTGCACCACTGAGCAAAAATCAACAACAAATTAGCAGCCAGTAAACATTCAAAGTAAATTATTTCATTAAACTCTACTTCTGTACAGATTGGCAGAAGTTACCGTTTCTTCATTCCCCTTGCATGTCAGAGGATTCCAATCCATTTCTGGATTTAACCAACACAAGTTCACTACAAATTGTTAATGTAGCTCTCAAAAAAGTACTCCTTACCGAAGCTGGTTTATTTCCCTCTGAAGCTTTTGCAGGGATTTTTGTAGACTTTCATTCTCTTCTTTGCTTTCATAAAGCTCTGATTTCAAGTCCGATACTGCAGATTGCTCCTGCTTCAGGAGTTCATGCATCTCAGAGGCCCTCTCCTGTTCCTCACTTAGAGAGTTCTGCAAGTCACTAGCTATGGTTTTTTCCTGCTGAAGTTTATATTCTAATAATTCAGCTGGGAAAACAAACAAAGTCCATTTGTATTATAATATATTTAACAACTCTGTTCCCAATTATATGGGTTTAAAAGTACAGACAAATATGTGGACCATGGCTATACTGTTCTTCCTGATCCTCTGCTAATAAATAACTCAACTTTTCAAACATAGTTTAAATAAAAAACATGGAAAGGATTATACAACTTCTGTTCTACTGTTAGTCTCTCACTCAGCTTTCCCATTCGTTTTGGCTTTGATTGGTTCATCAGAGAACTGGTTCTTCTCTGGCTTTTAACTATTTTGATAAAGCAATAATTGCAAGCAGCCACTTATCTACTGCTTTTATAACCCACTTATTAACATTTCCATTTACCAATATACACAGAAAGACACACCAATATGGAGATTTTTCTGAAAACCCCTAGTTGTTGCTCTCTATTCTTAAGTTTTCTACCTTCATACATTCCTTGACATCGAAGTCGCCCCCAACTTCATCTTTGCCTAAGATAAACCAAAGATAATTCACCTCTATTTTAAACTTTTCAAATACAGCCTTTTCTGAACCACTGCTATTTGGACAATCTGCACTCCCATCCCCACAAGAAACCCTAATGAGTTCACAAAATGATATCTGATGGCAGAATTCATTTCTCATCATTTTTACTGCACTTTCCCCCTCTCCCCTCCCTCTTTTTTTTTTTTTTTTTTTGGTATGAGTGAGAGTGGAAGAGCAGATGGAAAGTGTTTCCTAGGTGCTACCTTTCCTCCGAAGTTGGTGTTCTTGTTTACTCCCACGATCCTCTGCATTCGTAAGAGTTTCTTGTAGCTGCTGCAGCTTCTCCTGGTTTTGAAGATGTGTTATTCGTAGCTGAGCTCGAAGGTCCTGTATTTCGGAAAGTAAGCTGTTCCTATCAGAAGACAGAAGGTGCTCTAAAACTATCTGCTGCTGTTCTTCCTGAAAATAGACCAAGCCCATTGCAGACATTAGGGGGATGGAATGGGGAAACAAAAAGACAGTAACTTGTAAGTAATATTAAATTCCCAAGCAATTCTTCCCACAACATAAATCCGAGATTCCCACAGGTCATGCTCCCCTATATAGTAGGTCAAATTTTATTGAAACAATGAAGAAAAGTAATTTAAGATGATCAAACTCATACCCCATTTTATTAACTCTCAAATATTTAATTAAATAAAAGAATGCACTTTATTGGTTTCCCTAATAGGGTGATAGTTATTGCAAACTCTCTGGCCTGATGCTAACCTATAAGCGTGAAGTTATCCAAAATCACATCAGGACTAATTCAGCTATGAATTTTGCCAAGGGAACATTTGTGTAGCTAGGAGTAGATGTCTGCTTTCATGTGAAGCACCTCCTTCCCACAATCACAATCTCCTAAAGACTAACTGATTGGCTGATAAACACTACAGTCAGTAGATCTCGATGAAATGTAGAGAAAAATGGGAGCCAAAACAAAGCCTGTATAAAAACCCATTGCTCTTAACTTGTTTAGATTGCAGTACTAGATTTCAGAACATAAGAGATGAAACTGAAAAACGAAGGAAGCATTCATGCATTATGCCCACAAACATGGCCTCCAAACCCAGGGAAAGAAAGTGGCTGATCTGTAAGTGTTAATTCTCCAAGGCGGTCTTACTTGTCGTTTCACAATATGCTCCAGTTTTTCCACTAATGAACCTTCATCCCCAGAACCAGGATTGCAAAGGTGTGATTGCAAGTCAACTTGAAACATGTTCCGCTCCTTCTCTAGCACACTCTGAACTGCCTGGAGAAGTTCTCCTCGCCAGTCAAAACAAGTATCTGAAGATTCCTACAGGAATAGAGTAAATGTATTAGCATCTATACAAAAAAAACCAGGTATTTTAAGGGAGGTACAACAGACTTTATCCTGGATACCTTGTCTCCTCTATCTTCCACTTTGCTAAGGTAATCCTTCAATGACTGTATTGCATCCAGCAAGGTTAGTCCTTCTTTTCGCCATCCCTCGGCTACAGCAGACTGCTGAATGCTTTTTTGATCACTAAGAGGAAAGGGATGTTCTGACAAAGCCAGTATTCTGCGGCTGTCCTCGTACACCATCTTCAGCACAGACTGAAAAGGGACAAAACATTTTGTATAAACTGATGTTATAGTACCAACAGAATCTAAAATGCTAAAAGATCCAGAAAACATTTTGGAATTCATGTTTCTGTAAATTAAGTTTAAACATAAAAACATGATCTTATATTCAGAGTGTTTTCTAGCAGAAGGAGCTGTCTGCACTATTAACTTTAAACAAATACAAAGAGATGAAACAGAAAAAAATATAATATAGATTGTAAGTTAAGAAGAGGAGATTACTCACCTGTAACTGGAGGTTTTTTTTGAGATATGTGGTCCCTATGTATATTCCACACATGGGTGCACATGACCACCATACACCAATGCCCATTAACCAGCATGTGCGTGGTGTCCCCTCGTGCTCCCAGCCAAGGGTATTATAGATAGTGTGGGTCGACGCCTCTCCAATCTCTCTTTTATTGTCCTAGAATGTAGTCGAAGCAGAGAGGATGGAGGGCGGGTAGTGAAATATGGATAGGGATATGGCTAGGGACACACATTTCGAAGAACCTCCACTTACACAAGCAAGGAACCTCCTCGTCATCTTCTTCGAGTGATGGTCCCAATGTGTATTCTACATGTGAGTGACTCGCAAGCAGTGATAAGAGCAGAGGTGGGTGCAGGGATGCCAACTGAAGGGCAGTCATCAGAACAGCCTGGCCAACTGCTGTGTCTGTAGCTGCCACTTGTGCGATGACATCGTGCATTGTGAAGGGGTGGATGGAGTGCCAGGTGGCTGCACGACAGATGTCTTGCCGAGACACACCTGATAGTGAGGCTGATATGGCAGCTTGTGCTCACATAAAGTGAGTGGTAACTCTATCAAGCGGGGGTATGGCGGATTGGTTGTAGCATTCTCAGATGCACACTGAGACTCATTTGGAGATTCATTGGGAGGAGAGGGTTTGACCCTTGGACCATTTGGCAATGGCCAAGAAGAGCTTCAGCAATTGAGTCTTGTGAAAGTAGAAAGCCAGCATACGACAGACCTGGAGGGAGTGTAGGACCCTGTTAGCATGGGAGATGTGCAGTTTGTGTGTTATACCCTTGATGGGGAACGCACGAATGTGCAGGTCATTGGACACGGCTAAGAAATAATTCCAGATTCAAGTGCATGGCACGCATGCACACCCACGTGTGGAATACACTTAGGGACCATCACTCAAAGAAGAATATATTTGTATTAGTATTAATATGTAAAAGTTATAGAAGTTAAAAACATCAAAGGCCTAGGGATAAGGAAATTAGAAGTTAAGATTCTCACATCAATCTTTATTTTGCTCTCTTATATTCACCCTCTTTAAATATATGCAAAAAGACACTAAGTTGTCATGTAAAATATATGCCTACATGAAAAAAACTAAGTATGAATTAAAGCAATACAATATCTTATCTTAAATTTTAGTTTCTAGACAGAAGTCAAGGACAATATTGTCTCATCCACTCAACCTCTTAGAAGCTAGAGATGCATCTTTTTATAGAGCCCCATTCACCCAGCCAACATTTTAAGTACTATTGTTGGTATTGTGGTAGCACCTAGAAGCCCAGTCATGGACCAAGACCTCACTGCACCTGACACTGTACAAACACATGACAAGAAAATCGTGCCTGTCCCAAAGAACTTATAATCTAAGTATAAAACAAGAGACAACAGGTGGATTTAGACGAAGGTGGCATAAGGGAACAATGATACAATGCCGGTTTGCATGAAAGACAGAGGTCATAGCACACCAGCTGCCTAACAATTGTTAACTTTTTTGTAGGTAGAATGGAGGCAGGAGTAGATATCTCAATAGCATATGAGACACACAATAGCTAGTCATAAGGGCCCTGAAAGTAAAGGCAAGTAGTTTGTTATATAGAAATCTGAGACATGATCTCTACATAATGTTACAGATCCACCCTGTTTGACACATTTATCAAATAAAGACCCTGCAAGCACCAATTTATACTGCCTGGTATTATAAACCTTGTGAAAGTCACACGGCGCATGCACATTCTCCTTAAGTAGAATTTGAAGATATCAAACCCTTGGTTACCATATTAAAGTTGTCAAGTACATTTATAAAAAGTTTGGTGTCTTGGGCACTCTGCTACTACAATCCAGTTGCTAAACTACCTACACAGGTCCAAATCCTGAAACCTCTCTTACATGGGAGTTCGAAACGCTTTGCATGGATTCCTGTACCTGCTGCTCAAGATGGCGTAGGGACATGCAGAACCTGTGGGTGGGTGGTAGGAATGCTGTCCCTCCTTGCAGGAGATAGCGATCTTGGTCTCAACAAACCAATACTCCTTGGCTGACAGTTCTATTGTGAGTTCAGACTTTGTCCCTAGGCCAGCTAAGACAAGCAACAGCCAACTTTCCAATAATTTTCAGGCAGCATAGTGCCTACACCTAACATGAATGTCCCTCCTACCCACTAGCAACTGTACTCTTAGTACAGCTTCGACAGATATTAATGGCCTAAACTAGTGCATTTGGCTGCAATGCATGCTATGTACCTATGTTATTGAGATGAAAAACTGCACAAACTTTGCGAATATTTCAAATACAACAACGGAAATTTCTGGCAATAAACCAAAAATTATTAAAACTGTTGTCATGCAATTAACCCCTATTGTCATTAAATAGGAAGTCCAGTGAAATGAGTCATGAATCTAGATGTGATGGTCTCGACTTAATTTAACAGATTACACAAAAACAGCATCCCCAAAACATTTACAGCCTTAACAAGCCGAACACCGGTAATTATTTCCGGTGTAATTATCATGCTGAAACATCTTTCTCAATATGAATTCCCTGCCTCCAAACTATTATATGATGTACAGATGTTTCCTTGTCTCATTCCAGGGAAGGTCATTTGAAATTTAAAATAAATCCTTTTATAGGTTATTTTAATTAGAAATATCCTACCCTGGATATAGAGATATTTGTAGTTGCAACTTACTTTTGGAACATTAATATAAGCAATTCAAAAGCATAAATATTTAAAACAATTAATACACGCATCTAAATCTCTAGCTCCTCCGGTGGGTCCATGCCACTACCACTGAGAAACCAACAAAAGCTCCTGCAGCTGTGAGTCTCTCTTCTGAACAGGTCCAAGGACATAACCATAGATGGCAAGACATCCTTGCCTATTCCCTGAGTCCCCAGCTGAGGTTGATCAATCTTTGATCTGCTAGGAGGGGGAGGGTGGAACAGACTGCCAGGTCTGAGGCCTACCCCAAAGTGGATTAGAAAGAGAGAAGTACAGTGAACTGCTTTTCAGGCACAGAAGCAGAACATTGGACTTGTGGTGAAATCCCACTCTCTCTCTATATATCTATCTATCTATATATAGGACAGTATTTAAACACCAAAACTTCAATCCAGTGAGTTAGCTTCATGAGAGCCTGTGGGCAATAGCGTGCTCCATATAACCTACTTCCTCTGTTTGAGAAAGGGAAATCTACTTCCCTTGTATAGTAACTGAAGTCTGAGATGTGTAGTCCCTATGTGAATTCCACTTGAGGTGCAATGGACTCCATGTGCCTGAGACTGGAAGATTTTTCATTAGCAGTGTTAGATGTGCCCTTTTCCTCCTTGGCCTCCCAGCCAAAGGTGTAAGGAGCAGGGCAGAATGGACCAAGTGCCTCTCCAATTCCTCATCTATCACAAATAATCTTAGGATAAGGATCTGAAGCAGAGGGCAAGGAGGGCAGTTAGTCGAATACAGATAGGGAATCACAGTCTTGATGAACTCCAGTTACTGTACAAGGTAAGTAACCATTCTTCCTTTGAGTGATAGTCCCTATGTGTTTTCCATTTGAGGTGACTCACCAGAAGTATTCATCAAGGAGGAGGGTGCAAGAAACTGATTGAAGGACTGATCTGCCAAAGGAGGCATCTGCTGTTAAAGCCTGCACCAGGGCATAACATCTCACAAATGAACACATGTAGCCTCCTGTTGTTGCTCTACAGACCTCTAGCAGAGGGATGTCTCACAGTGAAGCTACAGAGGCCACCGGAGCTATGCTCGAGCATGGGGGAGGGTCACTGCCAATTCATAGAAAAGCAGGATGGAGCCTGAAATCCACTTAGTCTGTGTGAGGAGACAGCTTTCACCTCTCGTACGTTTGGTAAAGGAGACAAATGGTTTTGGGGATTTTCTGAAGGGTTTTATCTTCTGTAGGTAGAAAGCCAAGACTCAGGCATCCAGAGAGTGGAATTTGCTGTCCTCCCTAGTGGCATGTAGCTTCATTTTTAATGCCTCCAACAATGAAAATGGTCATCAATTAGCATATTTCCTGCTGAAGATTTCTGGCTGTATTTCTGCCTTTTTTTTAGAGCAACAGGCAGATTTTGCTATCTCAAGCCTGTCTCTAGCCTTCCCCTGCCTTGGTAGTAACTGGATCTGTGAGATGTTTTCACTCCCTGGGCCCCAGTACAACACTTTGCTATGGGGTTTCCCCATCAGGATAGCAAAGCAGCCAAGAAAGCACCACACTAAATCTAAGGAGACCTTTATACTGTGAGCCAGTTTTCTCTGGAATCTGAGACCAAACCATGCCCCACTGCTACCAGCTGACACTTGTACCACCAGGATGTGAGACTCAAAACCAGACTAGCATGTTGGGGCATCACCCCACTTCAGTCAATGCAGCTGTGACGCCACCATGGAAAGGCAAGACAAAAAGCAGTAGACCTCCTCCTAGAGAGAGCCAGGGGAAGGAGAAAGATGGGGAGGAGGAGGACAACGACCTTACTGCAGCCAGCTCAAGAGGTAAATGATTAATGAACATATATGGGGTAATGAACTGAGCAATTGACTTATAGCTAACTGCTTTACATAATTTATATTTCCTAGTGTTCTGGTTTAAGGTGAAAGACCACAACCAATTCCTAGTACACTGGCTTTCCTCCACATATTACCTTCAGTTGTGGTGAAATAGTTTCTTTTTCTTTCACTGGGTCCATGGCATCTTGAAATATTCCACAGTATTGCAGATAAGCCATGAAACTAGCATCCAGGTGTTCAGTTGTTTCTAGCTCCTGATTCAGTTTAGCTGCCAAATCTGAACTGGGATCTGAAAACAGACACAAAATAGTATTACAGATTAAACAAACGTGTTGTAGTGCAACCATAAAAGCAGTGGACACAAAAGAGTAGATTCCACAGTCAAAAGTTAGAGATGCAGTTGTAAGGTTCTATAGAAGAGATATGCCTTGAATGATTAATAACTACACATTCCTTCTGGCTCTCAATAATTAGAAAAGCTGTCCACTTCTGTTTATCCCAAAACAGAATCCACCTAAGAAGATAAGAAAATGGTTTGCATCACGTGAGATACTTTGTCTAAGGAACCTACAGATCAGCCAAAGTCAGGAGTTTCTCTCTCCAAAAATAGAAATAAAAATGGCTAAGTAAGAGTATTGTTAATCCTCTAGGCAAGAATCTCTCATAATTTGCATATGGCTAAAACCCTCTAAACAGACCTCCAAGAAACCATCCTGCTTTACTACGCAAAGTGGCCCACTGCACATTGTGAGTGGGATACCAGCAAATTAAGCAAACTAGATATGACTGGCTGTAAGACTGAAGGTCAAATTGGGCAAACTGCCGGTTACCCCAAGAAATCCAAACCACATGTCTTTACCCCAAATTACAAACTATACATGGTTTTCCTTGTAAATCAAATATACCACGAATAATCTGTCCTTCTCCCCAAAATAGAAGTGCACATTTGCTTGCCTTGTGAGTCAAATCTACATACTTCAGTATGTGGATGATATCTCTTGTTCTATTTTAAGTCATAAATAATGTGAAATGCTTATGCACAATCAAAGAATATATGGAGTATATCCTCCAAATTTAGAAGATAAAGGATTTTGTTGGTTTTCACTGTAAATAATAGTTGTATTCTAAAAGTATTAATTGTTTGACTCAAGGCAGAAGGAATGATGAAAGATATAAAAACCAGGGTATAACTTTGGAATATTAAGAGAAATTGCTTAAAAGGGGGGAATCCCAATTAATAGTAGGGTCTAACAATGAAATATAATCCTTGAAATGAATCAAATGTAAAAAGCCTCCGATAAGAAAAAGATCGGATTAAAGAAATTTGTGGTACATCAAAATCATCAACTGGATACCAATGGAAGCAATAGAGAAACTAAGAATATGTCTACACTGCAACATAAGCCCAGGGTTCACACTCCAGCTTTAGCCTAACCTCCCTTCCATCCAGGTGTGGATAGTCCAAGCCTGAGTCAAGTCATGACCCAGGGTTCAAGCCCTACGGACCAACTTTCTTTGTCCTCTGGAAAGTCCCGTTTTTTCCAACTGCACCATGAACATAGGGTTAAAGTGGCCACATTTTGGGAGGATGCTAGGAAGTTTGGAATATGGGTGGCTGGACTTCTGCATGCATAATGGAGTGTAGATGCTGGAGCTCCAGGTTGGGACCCGGGTTCAAAAATTCCTAACCTGGAGTTACAAATTAAGAGTATACACTCAAGCCCTAGGTTAACAAACCCCAGGGTCTACCAACTTGAGTTCTAGTAACCCTGGGTTTATATTGCAGTGGAGATCCCTTCTGCGAGCTGAAATCTGAGTATGCACTTGACACATGTCCAACAGGAATCAGAGGGTGGACCCCTCCAACAAGATATGACACTATGGTACATAAACTGAAGTCATCATGCATTCAAGAGGGTTGACTGGACCCAACAAGAAGCTGCAGAATCCTAAGTATGACTGACACCTGGATCAGCCATGCGGAAAGAACTCTCCCCCATCGCAGGGTTAACAGGATAAGAAGTGGTGAGATTTCATTTTAAAGATTGTGTTTCCCCTTCTATAATAAAAATAACCGAAGGTTATCTTTCTGAGCACAGACTCGCTAATGAGACCTCAGGTACCCATAGTTTAGATCTTAACTCCTTTATAAGTCCAAGCAAATTGGCCTAGAAGATATTGAAAACAATACCTTTAAGCAATTGCTTTTAATATTCTAAACTTGTCCCTTTTGGACCAATCCAGTCAGAGTGATGACCTCCCGCTAAAAGCACCTAAAAAGACACGGGCTTCCTCAGAAGTGCGATACATGTGTTAGGAAGGGCGAATTGATGATCATAAGTAAATGTAATAAGAAATCTTGGTAATTTGCATCATTCCTTGATATAACAACTTCTGAGACTCAACTGTGATAACGGCTTGCAAAACTATCGTGGTTGTCATACACAGCTAGAACACTGCTTGTTGTCTGCACTTCAGTGGTGAACTGTTGATTGTATACTAATGTGGTTTTGAGTGAATTCATAAATTGTTGTTTTGTTAAGAATAAGCTAGTGTCTTGATTGGAAAAAATACTGTGCAAGTTAAAAGCTGATCTGAAAAGAACCCACCAGTAAAACTAGTATGCTAACACTCCCTGGATTCAATAAAAAGGGGTTATTCTATTAACACTTATCCAACTGGCAAACCTAAGTTGTTAGGTTTCGGCTTTAAAATGTAACTGTCACCCTGGCAAATTCATAAAAATGTATCCCCTTTCACACTTACATAGGTAAGCCCCTAAGCTTTACTGCAGGGGTTCCCAAACTTGTTTCGCGGCTTGTTCAGCGTAAGCCCCTGGTGGGCCACGAGACGCTTGTTTACCTGAGCGTCCACAGGCATGGCCACTTGCAGCTCTCAGTGGCTGTGATTGAGCGAACCAAGTTTGGGAACCCCTGCTTTACTGGTATAAGTAAGTCATTGAGAACCCAAAACTACTACAAATGATTTTAAATATTTCAGTCTGGGAGAACCAACTATCAAATGTAAGTTTCATTCAGGGTGTTTCTAGATTAGAAGAGAGTTTGAAGATTGGGTCAGGGTGTATTAGCCAGCTCCAACCTAATCATGACCTTTTCCCTACCATAAATGCAATTTCACATCCTCTTCCTCAATTTAGCTAGTTGAGATCAACCCGGGATATGTCTCAACCAACTGAATCAAAGTGAAAAAAGTGTTAACTTGCATCTATGCTAGGGAAAAGGTCATGATTAGATTCTGACTAGCTAAAACACCCTGACCTCTTTCTAGCATAGACAAGGTAAGACGACATGGG
Source organism: Trachemys scripta elegans (assembly GCF_013100865.1). Lineage (NCBI taxonomy): Eukaryota > Metazoa > Chordata > Testudines > Emydidae > Trachemys > Trachemys scripta. The sequence goes on from NC_048308.1 coordinate 73,787,814, forward strand.
AAGATACCAAGACATTGTTCATTAATTCAGTATTCAACTTCTTTTCTAAACACAGTGACAATATCTGAAGTAGGTTATTTTCTTCACCTCAAAGATTTTGGGTCTCACTTACTGAAGTTATCATACAACCAAAATGAGTTATGCATTAACTAATAGAAATTAAGACTCACTGCTGACATATCCATCACTTGCCCCCTCTAGACCAGACATTGTTGATCGTAGGTCATCTTGTGAATCAGATGGCGTTAAAGTGAAGTCGTCAACATCTCTCACCTGTTAAAAATGTATATACACAACATGAATCAGAATCAGGAGTCATTTCTGGCCCTAATGGATCCAGTTGCACCCTCCTTACTATTTAAAACCACCACTAAATGATTAAGTTATTACAAAACGTCAAATTAGTTATTGCATTCATGGTGGTAAATGCCATAGTTAAGGCTACGTACAGAGTTCCTTTGGAAGCTTCTCCCGCCCATTTTCACTTATTTCTAATGGTCGTAAAAATTTCCCTTTAGGCTGAAGTTTTCTATGCTTGGTCACAGCCAACATGTGAATTTTTGGGGGATTTGGGGGGAAACCCTTCATCTACCTTTCAGTTATGGGAGAACTGGGGAAACTATAATATTAAAAAGATATTTTTACTCTCCTGTTACACAAAATGTTGAACAAAATGCTTTCTTTTTGTGAGACAGAGAGGATATGATAGAAATTATAAGTGACTGAAAAAAATCATCTCTGATGACACTCAGTAGGGGCATTAGCTGAGATGTGATCAGTCCCTAGTGAAATCCTGCTCACTATGTGAACACAATTAGAGCAAGGCAAGTTCTACAATCTTTCTGCCAGGGGCCAGATAATGGCAGGGCTACTCTACTCCACTCCTAAGACAATCTCATGAGTGAAATTGTAAAATGTTTAACTGAAATTTCACATTTAAAGTCTTTGGAACTGTTGCAGGATTCACCAAATTTTAAACTTTAATTTAAAGAAAAACTGTTATTTTTCTGCTGGCAAAAAGGTATGTTCTGCTGTGTAATTACCATTCAATTACTGTACATTTAGTTAAGTACTAAATCTTTATTAAAAACTCATTTGAATAGACATTGGATCAGGCTTTCTGTATTTCAACTCCTCATCTGCAAAATGGGAATAATATTTCTTTTCTGCCACCCTTTGCCTGACCTGCCTTGTCTATTTAGATTATAAGCACTTCAGGACAGTGCATGTACAGCATGCCTACCATAATCTATATTGGAGCCTTTAGGCATTACTGTAATATTATCAATAATGAATTATAAACTCTACCAAAGGCAACTTCCTGCAGTACTCGCAGCTGAGGCTGTGATAGGTTGTCTCATATTGAGGGCTGGGTCTATGATGAGATTTCACTGCACCGAGTGGTGGGAGGGAAGTATACGTTTATCAATATCACACTACAGTTTCCAATAGACTCTGTACATTACAACTCAGTAGATACATAATTATAACCTCTCCTCCAAGAAGAAAGCATGAATACATATAGCAGGTAATATATAAGCTATTTAGAGCAGAGTCTTTGTCTTTTAATGCAATTGCACAGAGCCTAGAACACTGCTGGCACCACTATCATATAAATAATACTGCCTTTAAAAGAATCAATTACCATGGTAATTTGGGAAGAGACTCCTCAAACAAAACCTATCTTTTAAAAACTGAGTAAAAACAGTCACATGCAGACAATTGTTGCAGTAAGTTAAAGACTCCCATGACAACAGGTAAACACTTCTTTGAGTGCCATTAATTACAAGAAGAATTTCATCCCAACAGTCACATTCTTTATTGTGGCCTTCACTTTTGAACTGTTAGGCCTAACACACCGAATCCCATCTCTGTGAACTTTCTGAAGCTGCCAGGATACTATGAAGTTCCAAAATAAAACCCACACTCTATTACCATTATTTATATTACAGCACCAATCTACAGTCAAGTCGAAAGAAAGTCTACCTTGAGGGGCTTACAGTTCAATTTAGTTTTCAGAGAACTAATTTCACTTACAGAGAGAGAGCAGTGATAAAATGATGTTTCAATACAGCCTAATGTATGCTTCACTGTCTCCAACCAGGAGATGAACAAATAAAAGATGATTGCTATGACACAGTATTTATGCTTCTTGATGTATATTTACCAACATTAGTTTCCATGGTAACACACAGAGCACATGACCCAGCAATAAAAACTTATTGGTAGAGGGAGGGGAAGGAAGGATCTTACATTTAATATTTTTAAAAAACCCTGATAATTACCCGAATCCTTTTTTCCATATTTTGGTACTCAGCGATAGAGTAGGTACTTTCAGAGAAAGCTGGAGACTTTAAATCTAGTCTGGCCACTGCTTCCTCATTGGTATTAGCATACAGACTTTGATATCCCAACAGTCCAGGGGTGTCTCCTTGTATGACAGATGATTTGTTGTCCTTCATTTCAAAGTCTGTGCTGTGTACACTATCAACTTCTGAGAAGGGTGTTAAGTGAAGACTTGGTTGAAGTTCTATGCTTGTCTCCTGCTTTCTCACAATCTCAGGTGAGTCCCATGAAGTCATATGCATGACTAAACATTTAAAGTCCTTGGGTGTCTCTTTATCATGCTCTGTGTTTTGTGAAAGGTTGTTCAACTTGCATTTCATAGAGTCTGGAGTTTGATGAAATTCCAAGATTTGCTGACAGTGTTTTTTCAGATCTTGCAGCTCTCTGGCCTTGTCTGTCATCTCTGCTTCCTGAGTCAGGAGTGTCTCTTGTAGTTGCTTAATCTGAGTTTTTAGATTTCTGCTGTGAGTCTTCAAGTCAACTATAGCTGCATCTTTCTCCTAGAGTGAAACAACACACATACCCATCAATTTTCTGTTTCCTGAATTCAAATAAAAGTTCCCAAAAGTGCAAAAAATATTCAGCTTCTGAGAAGATTCTTTTAAAATGAAATATCAAATTTGTTATTAATCCTAGCTATGATTTCAAGAATTCAGAAATAATTCAACATACTTTCTCATGCCAGTTTGGCCTTTCTTTTACCTTCAAGCCAAGATAAATTAATGCATCTAACTCTTCAGAATAGTTACTGTAGTAAAACAAAAACATTTAATATAGATTATATTAGTACACTACACAACAGCAATGTGTAAAGGAAACTGTTGATGTAAATTTTTTAAATTACTTCCCTTTTGGGTTTCACTGGTATAGTGAAAAGTAGCTGGCCAAGTTGTTTTCTGTTTTTTTATTGTTTTATTTTTAAACAGAGACATCAAAACACATTACCACTGGTATATGTGACATCTCCACTGAAGCAGGGCTTTTGCTGGAGAGAAGGGAGTTTCCCATTCACTTCTACAGAACTGAACTATTCATTAAAAAAAATTAAATTGATCCCTTGTAGTTGTGAAGATTACATTTATTTGACATTAGGAAAGTTAACGAATGCAGGGTTCTCTTTCTAAACACAAAAAGAGCAGGAGTACTTGTGGCACCTTAGAGACTAACAAGTACTCCTGTTCTTTTTGCGGATAGAGACTAACACGGCTGCTCTTCTAAACACAAATTGCTAAAAAGGTTTATGAAAGAACAGAACAAGCATATAGGGACAAAACCAGAAAAGGTAAGGCACAAAATAAGTTACACCTAGCAAGGGACATAAAAGGCAGTATGAAGAGGGTCTTTAAATACATTACAAGCAAGAGAGTGACCAAGGAAAGTGAAGGTCCTCCACTTAGCGGGGAAGGAGAGCTAATAACTGATGACATCAAGAAAGCTGAGGTGTTTAATTACTGTTTTGCTTCAGCCTTCAATAAAAAGATTAATGGTGATCAGATACTCAACACAATTAATATTAACAACGAGGCAGAAGGATTACAAGCCAAAATACGGCAGGAACAGGTTAAGGAATATTTAAATACATTAAGATGTATTCAAGCTGGCACAGCCTCATGAAATTCATCCTAGGGTACTTAAGGAGCTAGCTGAAGCACTCTTGGCACCATTAGAATTATCTTGGAAAATTCATGAAGGACAGATGAGATCCCAGAGGACTGGACAAGGGCAAACTTCGTATCTAACTTTAAAAAAAGGAAACAAAGAGGACCCGGGGAATTACAGACCTGTCAACCTAACTTTGATACCTGGAAAGATACTGGAACAAATTATAAAACAATCAATTCGTAAGCCGCTAGAGGGTAACAGGGTCATAAGAAATAGCCGGCATGGATCTGTCAAGAACAAATCATGCCAAATCAACTTAATTTCCTTCTTTGACATGGTTCCTGGCCTAGTGGATGGGAAGAAGCAGTAAACATGATAGGTCTTGATTTTAGTAAGGCTTTTGACACAATCCTACATGACATTCGGATGGTGATTAATTGTTCATGTCCACTGAAGGTAGGACAAGAAGTAATCAGCTTAATCTGCAGCAAGGGAGATTTAGGTTAAATATTAGAAAAAACTTTTTAAACTATAAGAGTAATTAAATTCTGCAACAGACTTCCAAGGGAGGTTTTGGAAGCGCCAACATTGGAGGTTTTTAAGAACAGGTTGGACAAAAACCTATCAGGGATGGTCTAAGTGTACTTGGTCCTGCCCCAGCACAGCAGGCTGCACTTGATGACTTCTTGATGCCCCTTCTAGTCCTAGTTTTTATGATTCGCTGCTCCTATCATGAAACTGCCCTGAGGCTCAAATCCTCACCCAAGTGCACAGCCAGTCTGTGCACAGTGGAGTTCCTCTGAGGTTTGGAAGCAATGCTACCCCACAGGCTGCTCTGTAACTCCCAATCTAGCCTCTTGGCTACAGTAGTGTCTATGACACTTCCATCCACATAGTGGCAGAAACTGGTGAATCCACATATTGGTAGACCCACCAACCTTGCCCCCAAATTTTAGTTCTGCAGTAGCCCACAGAGAACACATGCATAGCAGCGTATAACATGTCAGCCATCCCCAGACCCTTACACACCTCTTACCAACCACATGAACACACAGTACATGTACGTCAAGCAATGGCAAGGAAGTTAAGTATTCTGGCTAGTAACCTACTGGATGATTTCTCAACAGCTTCCTGAGCCAGTAGAACTGAATCTTCTAGTGTCATACTGAATCTGACCCATCATCTTTCTAGCCTTCTATATTTATAATAGTAGCTTTTAAAAATACTACAATTATGAATAAAGTACTAAAGGATATATAAAATAATATACAAAAAGCATTAACATGAAGACTACAGACAACTTGTGGACATATGAACAGTACTTCAGCCTTTATGATCTGAGATTCTACAGATCTCACTTCCAACACTGACATTTGGATCTTATTTCTATCTGACGCCTTTGCTTTAATAACCAAGACTCAACGATTCTCTTTGAAACCACTTTAATATTAACCATCGGAGAAAATTGGCAATGATGAAAAATGTGCCAAATTAGCTCTCCGTCCCTTTCACCCCATTACTATTCCAACATACCTTTATGTCCTTCAGTATTTTCCCAGTCTGTTCTTCTCTTAATTCTAATTCCTTTTTCACACAGGCTAATTCAGACTTTAGTTCTTCCTGATGCAATGTCATCTTTGTGATTAGATCTTTATGATTTTCTGAAGTGTTTGTTGCCTCTAACTGTACTAGAATCTGTAAAAGAAAAAACAATTGTTGTCTGCTCTTTTAAAAAGTGAGCCATTTCCACATTGGTGGACTTCATTTTCTGTCAGTTTCGGAATTCCTATGCAAGCATCAACTACAATAATTGTCATTTAAAAAGAGTAAACTCCCATAAGCAACAACGTTTCTATAAAAGTGTTGATAACTTATGGGGTTTAAACAAAAATGTGTTTCAAGTTATTATTGTATGTGTTTATTCTACAGAAGGCAGAGAATGAGGACAGATGCACTTCACACACTAGGGGAGGATTTCACCACACAATCTTCAGCACCACCTGTGTGGTTCTGCTTATAAATCCAGGTGCGTATTTAGTATTAGCACTGTATCATCAGCAATTTGAGCTTCTAGTAACATTAACCAATCACAATTTGAGATCAAATAATTCTATTCCTATTTCAGGATAGCAGAATCAACACTGCCTTCCTTAATGTTGATGCCAACAGAATACGGTTGCTATTTATTATCTGACTCATTACAAGACAGGTCTGAGGAGAAGTATAAAGCATATGTTCTAAGCATGCTGTATATAAAACAGTCTCCCTCTTAATGTTTTAAGAAGCTGAGCAAATGCAACATTTGGACAGGCCATGTGGTCTAGTGCTTAGGACAATAGACTGAGCTCGGACACCTGGATTTTCATCGTGGCTCTACCACTAATCTGCTGTGTGACCCTCTGTAAGGTCACTTCACCTCGCTGTGCCTCTGTTTTCCCTCCCACCCTCTGTCTCTCTCATCTATTCGCACAGTAAGTCCTTTACAACAATCATACCATGTGCCCGTACAGTGTGTAGCACAATAGGGTATTGATCTCCATTAGGGTCTCTAACTACTGTAATACAAATAATTATAGAAACATTTGCTTTGCTTAAGGATTAATACTTTCTATATAACCATTTAAGCAGGTGCAGACCCAGTGTACAGAAGCACACATCTACAGAGGAACAACATATATGTAAGTGATTGTAGGCAGTATTAGTATTTGTCATGTCCAATGTGTACCTGAAGAAAACAGCAACGCAACATCAGTGAAGTCTAAGTAAATTCACTATTGCTACCTCAGTGATAAGCTACAAAAGCCTAACTAGTGAAATCACTCCAAATGTTAACAGAGTAATTTCTCAACCTATCATGAACTACACACAGTTGTGATGTTTGCACTGTGAAGTAGCATGTGAAAGTAGTATGATGTAACTATAATGTTTTATGACATCATGACAGGTGGGCATGCATGTTTTATATCAGTAAGACTATAATTAATGGTCAGTTATTTTGCTCTGAATAAGACATTGTAGAGACTGTAATAATGCAGAGAAGCGTTTTGCCTAATCCATGTAGCATAATTGGTATCTGGTCTAAAAAAGCCACTTTCATGCCAATCTGGCTAGGCACATGTAATATGGTGTGAATGAACAACTCTGGACTTTTATATGAGTATCATCCTAAATCACAGAAAGTTTTCCACCCCATATGTGCAGTCATACGCCCAATCTCTCTTCCTCCGAGAGTGCTTAACCAGAGCAGGTTTGCTATGCATACTCCTGATACCACAAAGCACTCTTTGCTCTATTCCACCACCTTAGAGAAGCCTTAACCAGGCAGCAAATGTGTGCATAACTGGCACCTGCAGGGCAAAGCAGAATATGCTCCAGAGAAGTGCTCTCCAGGTTAGGGCATCTAATGAAATTAACTGAGATCAAATGATCTTCTCTGATCAACTGATTCTACACAGAGGGAGGAAAAGGGAACCTTAGTGATAAGTGTCCTCACAATTTTTCAGCTGTGTCAAATTTTAGAGGTGAGCTACCAAAAATGTGTTTTTAAGTAGTTCTCCAAGAGTACCAGAAAACAAGTGTTCATTTATCACTGTTGATTTCCTTAGCTTATCTAGGTTGACACTATTTGTGCTCATGACATTTACCTTCACCCTTTCTTAAAATCCAGAATGATGGAGGAAATCTACCACCATTGTAAATTTTATCCTAGTGAAAGCACCAAATATTTCAATCTACACGTTTTATGTAGTGACAGCCAACAGTCGCATTAGCATCACCACACCAGTGAATTTAATACTAGTTAGTCCCCAGTGACTAAAATTTCTAACTTTACAAGTTAATAAGATCAGACAATAAATCTCTTTTAGACTTACCCAGAGAGATAAATACAAAATGTACTAGATCAGAGCTGACTTAACTCTTCAACATTTAAAAAACGTTGTTAAAAAAAATAATGCATACCAATTTATCACTTTGGGAAACTGAAGCTGCAAATGACTGATCAACATTTGCTCCTCTCTCTTCTCTCAATTGCTCCATTCCATTTGTATGAACCGGAACCTCTCTTTCTTGTTTTAAGACCGGTTTATGAAGTTTAGCTTCTTGATCATTACTTTGATTCTTTTCCTTGTAGGATGCCAGCTGTGAATAAAGATCATCTCTTTCAGAGCGCAGGGCTTGGAGTTCTTTCAAAAACTCCTGGACCTGATCCTTCAATTTTATAGAATTTGCTTGAAGTTCATCTATTTCTCTCTGGTAAACTACTTCTTTCTGATTCAGTGTTTGAACCTTGAAATCAAGCCTGGAGACTTCCGATTGAAGGGTTTGAACTTCTTCAGCCTCAGTTTTCTGATGCAGATCCTTCTTTAACAGTTCATCTTCAAGTCTTGCAATCTTTTCTGCTAGGTGCTGTAACTCAGCTGCATCCACCACTCTCTGCTCTGCTCCTGTCTTAATCTGCAGATCGCTCTCTAAAAGAGTTGCTTCTCTTGCTCTCAGTGTATCTTCAAGCTCTTGAATGCGAGAGGCCATGATCCCCATTTCACCATCTCTCTGAGAGAGGTGTGTTCTTAGAAGGCTGTACTCCTCCTGAAATGCATCATACTGTATTCTTAGGGATGTTAACTCTGCCAAGTGCTGCCTTGAAGACTCCTGCACATTTTGAAGATTTTGCTCTAAAATTTCCACCTCCATTTTAAACTGAGATTCCTTCTCTTCAAGCAGCTGCTGCAGGGCTTCTCTAGCAGTTGAGACAAGTTCTAATTCTTCCTGAAGCTCCTTCAGTTTGGAATGTAGCAATACAGTTTTCTTATTCTTATCTGAATGCTCCTGAAAATCTAGTGATCCTTTCTTCAACTCATTCTGAAGATTCTCTACCTGCTCCTCCAACCTAAGCACGTTACGGTTATCTTGGCTGTCACTAACTTCATGACACATGGGTCCAAGTTGTATCAGCTCCTTTTGAAGCTTCTCAATTACTCCATGAAGCTGCTCTACCTCTTCTGCTTTATCCCTATGCAGTCTTTCCTGGTCACCACGAAGGTGCTCGACGAGTAACCTGAGTTCATCGATTTCAGATTTTCCGTTTTCCACAACCTGAGAGAAAGAACAAAACCGAAATGCCAATGGTACACAGAGTAACTTCTGTTGAGGTATCAGAATTCCCACCACTTAACAGTTCATTTACCAAAACAACATATGTGCAATTCAGTTACTAGAAGGACCATATCTTCAAAGCAGCCAGTCAATAAAACAGATTTAATAAGGGCAAGGTTTGAAAACCTTACCTGGAGCCTGGTAGCTAAAACACTAACCTCATTAACAGACATGGAAAAAGCCCCCATTCCCAAGCACAGTCCAGAGACAGTTTCCTGGGGAGAAGGCCAGTACATCCACGTCCCTCCCTCTCACAGCTGGAAAGAGTGGGACCTCTCAGTTTCCCCAAAGAATGCTGTCCATCGACCTGACTTGCAAGGACAACCCCATCCTGTCCCCCCAAAATGAAATCTTTCACAATAGCTTAATTATTAGTGTGCTCACTTTATAAGTTCAATTTTTCTTCCCCTTCTTGCAGCTGAAAAAGATGGGCTTTGAATAGCTAAATATTTATTTTAAGTATTAGCATACCCACATAACGTATACTATATAATTACATACTACTCAGTAGTGTTTTGAAAGGGGTTTTTGTTACATTTGATTTTTAAAAATTTAATGAAAATACATGTATTTTCAACAAATGCTTAACTCCAAGACTAAGAATTAAGCAGCTTCTCCCCTGAGCAGCATATGCCATAAGAGAGAGGGTACAAGTCATAGCAAAACTGAGAAACCCACATTTGGGAGGGGAAGCTACTCCCTAAACACCTCCACGTAGCCACCCTGCACTCTACTACAGCTTAAAATCAAAAGCTGAACTCGGTACTACCAGGATATTTTTGTCAGGGGGCATTAAGGGGAAAGGGAACAATTGTTTAATGAACCATTTTCTCAAAGCAGCACAAGTCATAATGCAACCTTCTATGCAACAATTACACTCTACTGCAGGTTTTCCCAGATTATTGAGAAGACGTGGCAAGCTGCATTAACAGTAGCATAGGGATCTGGGGTGGAGAGAGAAGGGGAGTGATCTCTTTGTTAAGGTTGACATCCAGGGGGGTCTGAGTTTTCCCATGGGTCTTGTCCCATTCCAGGTTTTGGTGGTCATGTTCACCTAGCCATGCCCACACCTCTGTGAGAAGAGGATGGGTTGGAGCTATGCAACAACCTGAGCTGCAGAGATTTTCACAGAATTTCCTTTGAAATAAAAGGAAGAAATACATGGGTCTATGTCAGCAACCTGGTAAAATGGCAACTAACTATTCACAATTCATTAGCTGAAGTGATTAGAGTTCAGTTCACCTTTAAATACTTCACTGTTATCTAGAAAAAATGGTACATTAGGACACATTTTAAAAAGCAATGTCCTGATAACATGATTTTTGTGTGTGTGCGCTCCTCATTTTGAGCCTCCAAAACAGAAAATCACTCACAACTTTGGTCTTATGATAATATTGGGAACCTAGTTAGCAAGATGAGTGAATGAGTTTCATTGGGTATGCTCTCATTTATCCAAATGGCCTCAGGGACATCCAAAAGTTTTGGATAACTGAGTGACTGGCTAAATGGAAATGCTATTTTGAGATGCAGTTTCACAACAGTTTATCAATGATCTGGATGATGGGATGAATTGCACACTCAGCTAGTTCGCAGATGACACTAAACTGGGGGGAGAGGTACATACGCTGGAGGGTAGGGATAGGGTCCCGAGTGACCTAGACAAATTAAGGGTTGGGCCAAAGAAATCTGATGAAGTTCAAAAAAAAACAAGTGCAGAGTCCTGCACTTAGGAAGGAAGAATCCCATGCACCGCTACAGGCTGGGGACCGACTGGCTAACCAGAAGTTCTGTAGAAAAGGACCTGGGGATCACAGTGGACCTGAAGCTGGATACGAGTCAGCAGTGTGCCCTCATTGTCAAGGAGGCCCAACGGCATATTGGGCTGTATTAGTAGGAGCATTGCCAACAGATCGAGGGGAAGTGATTATTCCCCTCTATTTGGCACTGGTGAAGCCACACCCAGAGTACTGTGTCCAGTTTTGGTCCCCCCACTACAGAAGGGATGTGGACAAATTGGAGTGAGTCCAGCAGAGGGCAAGGAAAATGATTAGGGGGCTGAGGCATATGACTTACGAGGAGAGGCTGAGGCAACTGGGGTTATTTAGTCTGCAGAAGAGAGAGTGAGGGGGGATTTGATAGCAGCCTTCAACTACCTGAAAGGGGATTCCAAAAAGGATGGAGCTCGGCTGTTCTCAGTGGTGGCAGATGACAGAACAAGAAGCAATCGTCTGAAGTGGAGACGTCTCAGTTGGATATTAGGAAACACTATTTCACTAGGAGGGTGGTGAAGCACTGGAATGGGTTATCTAGGGAGGTGGTAGAATCTCCATCCTTAAAAACCTCTAAGGCCGGGTTTGACAAAGCCTTTGCTGAGATGATTTAGTTGGTGTTGGTCCTGCTCTGAGCAGGGGGTTGGACTGGATGACCTCCTGAGGTCTCTTCCAACCCTGATATTCTATGATTTTAACACAGTTTCCCCCCCCCCCACATTGTCCTTCAAAGCTGCTATTATAGCTGAATCAGGATCAGGTCTCACTAATGGCTCAGAACCCACCATATGAATACATAGCGCTAACAGGTGCAAAGAATTGAGAAGTTATTAGCATACGATTAACATAGGGAGACATGGGAGGGACACTATGTATTTGGATACCTAGGATTTTTGGATAAAGGGAATTTGTATAAACTAAAATTATACTGTAATTAGTACTGTACGATTAAGTTTGTTATCCTTAGAGAAATTATTATTCTACAAACTATTATTTATCATTTCTATTATCATAGCACCTAGAGGCGCTGGCTGGAGATCAGGACCCCACTGTGTTAGGCAATGCCACCATGTTCCCTTACAGAGGGCAGATTTGTCTGAAAGGGGGCAAATTTTGAACTACATGGAAAACGGTTAGGCTGTAGGGCAGAGTAAATATTATTTCTTTACTTTATTTATTTTTATTTAATATTTTAAGAGACACCCAGCCCAGACTGACACCCATTAAATAGAACCCATGACGATAAATAAAAGCAGCAGGAGGTCCCTCTCAAAAAGCAGCTTGTCAATCAAACAACAAAACAAAATATCCACAATAGCAAATCCCCACTTCCACCCAGTCTCACAAAGGATCCTTATAAATGACCCCTCCTCAATGTGGTCTTGCCTATTTTGTAGTTATGTTACTACATATGGCACACAAAAAACTTCAACAAAGACAGGAAATGACCAGGGAAGGATTACATAACACAAATAGTTAGAATTATGGTGGGATTTACATAATTGATTGATAAAATCAGGAATTCCTGCCCTGGAAATTAAAGGCACATCTGTTTTTTTTACCCCACTTGACAGTACATAACAAGAGAACATAAAATTAAAAGGGCAGTAAGTTAGAAATCAACAAAAGGAGATGTTTCTTTACCCCATTTATAATCACATAGTGGGACTGACGAGTACTGGAGGTCATGAAAATGAATATTGTGCTTGGTGTTTTTCCTAAATTTGATAATTGTGTGGATACTAACGTCTGTAGTTACACAAACCAAGGTAATAAAAGTAATCAAATCTCATATTTCAGAGTTCAGACTAATCCCTGGTAGGGACCAGAAAGGAGTTCTCCCACTCCTGTGCACAGCACAGTGCAACAGGCTATAGGCTCTTTGCTAATTTTAAGGCTCCCTTTGTAGCACTAGCCATTCCCTAAGGAAGTAACTCAATATGGGAAACGGTTTCTCCTGAAGACAGTAACACTACTCACATGCTAATCTATTTTCTTGAGGCAAAACATCAGATCTATTCCACCTGTAATACCACTGTTCCCCCATATTAAGCAACCAGTATCTCAAAAACATTCTCACCTTATTGTCTGTGGCACCATCCAGTTCACGCTGGAGTCTCTCAATCTGCTCGTTCAAATGATCAATTTCTTGATTCTTTTCCTCAAGCAAAGCCTGTGGGAACTGCAAAACTGCTGATTCACTATTACCCACGTTCTGACTTTGCATCATGCGGAGTTTTGCTATGTCCTCCTGATTGAAAAAAGAAACAATCTGGATCATAAAAGGACTATCCATCCCCCTTATAATACGAAAGCAAAGCTGTGCTGATTTTTGTCAGTATTTGATTTTTAAGTCCTCAAAACAGTTAACTCAAAACAGTTAACACTATAAGGCACCCTCTTTCTGCTAAACTATTTTGATTACACCCTTACTACTGATAAATCTGTTTTCACCAATTCCCCTCCCTATTTCTCTCCCAGGAGATTTTTTTTTTTTAACTATGATTTCCATTGGATTTTTGAGTCCTGACTTCAAAAGGACTAAGTTACCAGGCTGAATTTTCCAGTTTTATGGGAAAGTGTTGGATTATATAATTGCCCAACTGACTGCTGATCAATTCTATAATGTGGAATATTTATTTAATATGGCTGTACAAGTCGGGAAATGAAAGCTCACATTAAATGCATTTTTTTTTAAAGAACAGAATAGAATTTCATCTGTTTAATAAATTCTATAGCCGTTTTACAAGAAATCAGCATTATAGTTATCAATGGTTCGCTGTCAAACTGATAAGGTACATTTAGTGTGGTCCTGTAATCATAAGAACATAAGAACGGCCAGACTGGGTCAGACCAAAGATCCATCCAGCCCAGTATCCTGTCTACCGACAGTGGCCAATGCCAGGTGTCGCAGTGGGAGTGAACTTAACAGGTAATGACCAAGTGATCTCTCTCTCCTGCCATCCATCTCCACCCTCTGACAAACAGAGGCTAGGGACACCATTCCTTACCCATCCTGACTAATAGCCATTAATGGACTTAACCACCATGAATTTATCTAGCTCTCTTTTAAAACCTGTGATAGTCCTAGCCTTCACAACCTCCTCAGGCAAGGAGTTCCACAGGTTGACTGCGCGCTGTGTGAAGAACTTCCTTTTATTTGTTTTAAACCTGCTGCCTATTAATTTCATTTGGTGGCCCCTAGTTCTTAGAATCATAGAATATCAAGGTTGGAAGGGACCTCAGGAGGTATCTAGTCCAACCCCCTGCTCAAGCAGGACCAATCTTATATTAAGGGACCAAGTAAAGGACAGTTACCTGTTCCATAACTGGCTTTCTTTGAGATGTGTTGCTCAGGTGTATTCCACAATAGGTGTGCGTGCTTGCCACGTGCACCGGTGCCAGAAGTTTTTCCCTTAGCAGTACCCGTAGTCGGGGAGCCCCGCTGCGACCTCTGGAGTGGCACCTCTATATTGCGCTATAAAGGGGGCTGCGCGCTCCCCCCGCCCTCAGTTCCTTCTTGCCAGACAACTCCGACAGAGGGGAAGGAGGGTGGGATGGGGAATACACCTGAGCAACACATCTCGAAGAATGCCAGTTACGGAACAGGTAACTGACCTTTCTTCTTCGAGTGATTGCTCATGTGTATTCCACAGTAGGTGATTCCAACCTATACCTGATGGAGGTGGGTAGGAGTTTAAGGGTTACCAGGGCAGAGTACCGCCCTACCAAACCCGGCGTCATCCCGCCTTTGGGAGACTATTGCATAGTGCGATGAAAAAGTATGGACAGAGGACATGCACCCAGGAGCACCCCGATAAACTCTATGCGTTGGACTGGGACTAACGTGGACTTGGTGTTGTTTACCAGTAGGCCCAAGACCGTGCACATCATCAGGAGGAGTGTCACATGATCTCTCACCTGCGACCTGGAGGTGCCCTTGACAAGCCAATCGTCCAGATAGGGAAATATCTGTACCCCCGCCGTCTGAGGTAGGCCACTACTACCGACATGCATGTTGTAAACACTCTGGGGGCAGTGGACAGTCCAAACGGGAGGACCGTAAAATGGTAATGATTCTGTTCCACAACAAAATGGAGGAAGTGCCTGTGCCCCTTGAATATGTTGATGTGGAAGTACGCATCCTGTAGATCAAGGGCAGGGTACCAGTCCCCGGGATCCAGGGA
Source organism: Trachemys scripta elegans (assembly GCF_013100865.1). Taxonomy (NCBI): domain Eukaryota; kingdom Metazoa; phylum Chordata; order Testudines; family Emydidae; genus Trachemys; species Trachemys scripta. Next base: position 73,802,872 of record NC_048308.1, read on the forward strand.
GGGGCTGATGGAGGCCAGGGAGACCATGCGGAACTTGAGCTTCACCATGTACTGGTTCAGACCCCATAGGTCCAGTACGGGCCTGAGACCCTCTTTGGCCTTCGGGATAAGGAAATAACGGAAGTAGTACCCCTTTCCCATGAACTCCTCGGGCACCACCTCTATCACTCCCAGTCCTAGGAGCCACCCCACCTCCTGCTCGAGCAGAGCTTCGTGCGAGGGGTCCCGCAGGAGGGACAGGGGGTGGTTGGGCGGGGAGGAGGTAAACTAGAGGGTGTAACCCCAGGAGATGGTGTTGAGGACCCATCGGTCCAAAGTGAGCCGAGACCATTCTGGAAGGAAAGCACACAACCAGTTGGAGAAGGGAAGCTTTACTGGGGTTGGATCTCTGATGAGGACTGGCAGGTTGCCCCCGAGCATCCCGTCAAAATCGCCTTTTCCCTGCCTGCTTGCCCTTGGAGGGTCCAGACTTGGGGTCAGGCTGAGACTGCCTGTGAGGGCGTCTCTTATAGTCCCATTGCTTCTTATGGGCGGCCTCGTACTTCGGGAGGGTGGCTGGGGTTGGAGTCTGCTGCGGCTTGAACTTAGGTTTTGCCGGAGCCCGGACATAGAAACCCAGGGTCGGGAGGGTCGTGTGGGAGTCCTTCATGCCTTGCAGTCTTGTATTTGTTTCCTCTGCAAACAGAGCTTTCCCATCAAACGGGAGATCCAGCATGGAAGATTGTGCCTTGCTGGAGAGCAGGAACCATGACGCCCTTCTCGTGGACACCACAGAGGCCATTGAACATGCGGCTGTCCGCAACATTTGAGGCAGCCTGCAGGGAAGCCCGAGCTGCTGCTGCCCCTTCCTCCACCAGTGCCCAGAGCTCCTTATCGCACTCCTGGAGGGAGACCTCAGATTTAGGCAGAGCCCCACAGATTAAATTCGTACCGACCCAAGAGGGCCTGATGGTTTGCCATTAATAACTGGAAGCTCAAAGACTAATAAATTTTTCTTCCGAAAGAGTCCAGCCTCCAAGAGTCTTTGTTCTTTGGGGTTGGGGCTGGCTGACCCTGTCGTTCCCTGTGGCTGACCGACTCAACCACCAGGGAGTTAGGCGCCGGGTGGGTATATAGATACTCATGCCCTTTAGTGGGTACAAGTACTCCTCTACCCCTATATAACACGACCCGATATAACATGAATTCGGATATAATGCGGTAAAGCAGTGCTCCGGGGGGGGGCGGGGCTGCGCACTCCGGCAGATCAAAGCAAGTTCGATACAACGCAGTTTCACCTATAACGCAGTAAGATTTGTTGGCTCCCGAGGACAGCGTTATATCGGGGTAGAGGTGTTCTTGTGTTTTGCCTTTTTTGATATGGGGGCCACAACGCATTTGAAATTTTAGCCACCCCTTCATGGAGTGGCAAGGCCACCCTACCCGGTGCTGATGGGGACAACACGTTGAACAGGGAGTCCGAGGGCTCCTCCATCTCCTCTGCCTGGAGATGGAGGTTTGCTGCCACCCTCTTTAAGAGCTCTTGGTGGGCCCTGAAGTCCTCCTGCGGGATGGAGGGGGGGAGGCCACAATCGCCTCCTCTGGGCAGGGCGAAGAAGCCAGTGCGATGTTTTGGGTGTTGGCGACACCAGAGGATCCACCACCTGGTCGGCCTCTGGGCACGGTACCAAGGACGAGTGTCCCACCAACTTCTTTGTCGGGGTTCTAGAGAGGGAGGCTGACGGTGCTTCCGAAGCTCAGGCCACTGAGCGAGCTCCCACCGGGGGCTGCGCCGGAGACCAAGGTGCCCACTGGTACCACCGGGCAGGCCACGACGCTTGGTGCCACTGCACCTGCTGTGGCACCGGCAGGGCCGGCTGCCCAGGTTGGTGGCCTACGAATGGAGACCAGGCTGGCATAGGATCCACTGCTGTCTCTCAACCAGGACAAGCGGCGGTGCCAGGATCTGCAACGGTCACGGGACCGCGATCTCGACGTGGAGGACCGGTACCGACGGTAATAGCTGCTCCGCGAACGGCCTCAACGGGTGGACCCGCGCCGGCGAGGCAACGGCGATCGATGCCCGGGGCTGCGGTGCCTTAGTGGAGTCTTGGAGCAGGAGCCCGAGCGGGAATGGCGTCGATGATCGTGCCTTAACCAACTGCGGTACCCTCTCCGGGGCAAGGACCGACGACGATGTCCGCTGTGGTCCTGTCAATATACGCTTTCTGAGAAGGACTGGTGCTGTGAGTCGTTGGCGTTGAGGGCAATCCACATGGACTCTGCCCCGTGCAGATGCTGGGCGGTGATCGACATCGGGAACGTTCCCTCGACTGAGACCGGTACCGAACCGGGGGCGACTGTGGAGATCCCAGCGGAGGCTTGCCTCTGGAGCGTCAGGCTGAAATCGGCGGCGCTCCGGGCACCGGCATGGACAAGATGTCCCGGGCCACCTGCAGGGCTTCGGGCGTGGACGGCATCCAGACATCCAGAGAGGCCTGTTCCGAAGGGGCCGGGCTACTCCACTCTACATGAGTCAGAGGCCTAGGGCCCGGTGGGGATCGAGGACTGCCCGACATGGGCCTAGCCTCTGTCCCAGACTTCCCACGGTGCCGCTGCAAAGAGGGAGTCTTCTTGGTGTGCCCCGTGGACGGGGAGCAGTGCCGATTGGTCCATGGCACCGGCGGATCACCGCGTACTGACACCGCGGTGCCCGGGTCCTGCCTCAAAGCGGTGTGCCGGAGTCGGGGTCAGCACCGACTCCATCAGAATGGCTCGAAGCCTAATGTCCCTTTCTCTTTTGGTCCGAGGCTTAAACGATTTGCATATCTTGCACCTCTTGCTGATATGGGTTTCTCCCAAGCAGCACAGTGTGTGCGGGTTGCTTCTTAGGATACAAGAACTGCACGACTTAAATCTCGGGGCATGCCCTGGCCCGGGCTCACTCACTAACTAAACTAAGTACACTAACTAACTACAGGTACTAAACAAACAAACAGTTCTGGGGACAAGCTACAGCAAAGCTGGAGCAGAGTACTTCCAATACACCTTCACTGGCGGCAAGAAGGAACTTGGGGGGGTAAGGGGTGAGCGCGCAGCTCCTCTTACGCCGCGCCAGGCAGGCGCCACTCCAGGGGTCACAGGGGGCGCTCCCCCCTTCGGGTACTGCTAGGGGAAAAACTTCTGGCACCAGTGCACGTGGCGAGCACGCACACCTATTGTGGAATACACATGAGCAATCACTCGAAGAACAGTAGATTCCTTTTAAAACTAGAGGCAAACTAGATACAAAAGTTACTAAAATTATTAAACCAAAAAAAGGTTATAAAACACTGAATCCTTCAAAGACAAGCATATCTAAGGAACCACAGTAAAACCTGCTGAGGGCGACCACTCATGGAAGTTCGCAAAAGTGGTCTTTTGTAAGAGGTGGTCTCTCTTCAAAGGTTTGTACACCGGAGAGCGGTGATGTTCCCTGGCCTCTGCAAGAAGTTGCTCATGACAGATGGTCTCTAAGGCAGGTTAGAGTAAAGTTAAATGGCTCAACATACCTTCAGATGAGCATTCTCTACTTGAAGCTGGCTGATGCCAGCGGTAAGGTTTTTTTGCATCTCTAACTGCAAGTTCAGCCGCAAGATTTCCTCATTTTTATTGATTAAGTTTTCTTTAAACTGTTCTAGTTGCTCTAACAAACTCAGGATCTAAAACACAGGAAAACATTGTTTTGGTAGGCGCCTTTATTTAAACAAAAATTGATTACATTGGTTCTTCACATTACTTTATGAAGAATAAGTAACTACAGCCAATTCCATTGCTATAAAACTGTCTAAACAGAACACACACAAATATAGTATTAGAGACAAAAGGGAGAGGAAGAATCCAGTGTCCTAATATCCAGACTGGGATCAAACTTCCAAATTCTCATCTCAGCTTAGAAACTACCACAGTCATTGTGTGTAAATCACCTAACCCTTGACTTCACCTTTCCTTCTGTAAAATGAGGATTCTTCTACTACATACTTAGCCATCATTCAAGAGCCTACAAACTTGGCAGGGACAAACACAGAGCTCAGAAGCACTGTATGGCCTGTGTCTGTTGAGCTTCTAAACTTTGTAACTGTCTTTATGTATGTCTATATGCTCGAGGAATGAATTTGGGGACAGTCTATGGCCTGTGTTATACAGGAGGTCAGACTAGATGATGCCAATGGTCCATTGTGGTCTTGGAATCTACGAGGATGTCAAAAGCAACACACTAGTTGGACCTGTTGGGGGGCATGGAGTGAACAGAACCGAGACTTGGTTTTGTCTATGGGGACGAGTGGCACTGTGAAATTGGAGATAGTGGGCAATTCAGCACTTCATTTTCAAAGTATTACCATTCCAAACTGTCCATATAGAAGTTTTCCTGTATGAAGTGTGCTTACATATAAAATTTTCCCTGTCAAAATTCTCACGTAAGAATTTAAACAACCAAAGAGTGCTTTGGTATCTACACATTTTAAAGACAATGCCACAATAAAACATTTTAGATATGAAACCAAGAAGGAATGACAAATGTTAATAGGTTTGTTTGTGAAAAAGTAGCTAATGCATGGGATTTTAAGCATATTTAAACATGAAAAATGTGAAGAAGTGAGCCATTTTCAAGTTAGAGACCCAAAAAGCTTAGAAATCTTTTAAGATGGTTATTTTAAAATTGCTATGATTGGTGTCTGGCACATGGGACAGGCACTTTTTTTGCACTGTAAATCAAAATGCATACATTTTGTGATAAGAATAGCTTATATAATAATAAAGCCTGTTTCTTATGTAGTGCTTTTCCTCAGCAGATTTCAAAGCACTTTGCAATTTTTAATGTATTTATCCTCAGCTCCCGTGCGCGATAGGGAAGCATTATCAGCCCATTTTTAAAGATGGGGAACTGAGGCCCAGAGAGGCTCAGTGACTTATCACTAGAGTTATGCTACTCTGGCCTCCAAGCATAGTATTGGGTATTTTCTGCAATGAATTGTGGAACTGAGGAACTGCAGGGAGAGACCTGAATAGAGGTTCAATTTCTGAGTATCCCTGTCCAAAAATGCTTGCCTAGGCAATATACAGCCAAATAAAAGTTGGGGGGGAGAAAGAGAGAGTGAAATGTGATCGCCAAAAAGGAGCCATAATTTAGATAGTCGAGGTTAGGCCTAATTCTTGGTCTAGTGATCATTAATAATAATCAAGGTCAGGAACATACAGAAACAGTAAAAGAACAAAAATGGAGATATGCCCAGTGACGTACAGTTGATGTAAGAATTATCAATTTCCTGATTTTTAATGGATTAAATTCTTAGACATAGTTTTACATAAAAGTGTTCTTTATTCTCAGATTCTAGATATAGCAACTGAAATGTTATTTTCAGATTTACCTCTCTCTCTTTCATTAGGAGTGCCTCCTGCTCTTCCTGTAATTGTTCCTTTAGCCCATGATCAGAACTGCCTTCAGAAGGTACTCTGTGCCTGGCTTCATCCAGTTTAGACTGCAGGGCAGAGATCTGGATCAAATTATTGTATTGCTGCTGTTGCAATGCCTCTTTATCCTGCAAAACATGGATTTTAGTGTTAAGAACAATTATAATTATTAAACATACATATCTAGAGAGAACAATCCTGTCAAAAACACTATCTTCTAAAAATGCTACAGTGAACAAGCATATAACCAAACAGATCTTTAAAAACATGCAAATTCAAAAGTGGTGTCTAGATATGCATCCAAAAACATACGGAGGTAAATTTAAAAGCCAAGCTGAGTCTGTTTTGAAAATTTTGCCCTCAGTGGTTTATAGATTAATAGATTCCAAGGCCAGAAGCAACCATTGTGCATATCAGTCTCACTTCCTGTATAACACAGGCCATAGAAATTCCCCAAATTAATTCGTAGGATATCTTTTAGAGAAATATCCAATCTTGTTTTAAAAATAGTTAGTGATAGAAAATCCACGACAACCCTGGGTAAATTGTTCTAATTGTTAATTATTCTTACCATTAAAAAATTATACCTTATTTCCAGTCTAAATTTGTCTAGTTTCCAGTCACTGGCTCGTGGACCTTTCTCTGCTAGATTTAAAAGTCCATTACTAAATATTTGTTCCTCGTGTAGATACTTATCGGTGATAATTACATCATTCCTTAAACTTTTCTTTGTTGAGTTAAATAGATTGAACTCTAAGTCTATCACGATCATCTTTTCTAATCCTTTAATCATTCTCGTGCCTCTTCTTTGAACACTTTTCAGTTTGTCAACATCCTTCTTGAATTTTGGGCACTGGAACTGGGCACAGTATTCCAGCACCAGTCGCACCAATGCCACAGTGCCCAATACAGAAGTAAAATAACCCCTCTGCTCCTATTCAACTCCTACTCAAGCTTCCCCTCTTAATGGATCCCAGAATTTTATTAGCTCTTTTGGTCACAGTGTTGTACCAGGAGCTCATGTTCAGTTGATTATCCACCACAATTCCCCAAGCTTCTTCCGTCACTGCTTCCCAGGACAGAGTCCCCAATATTCCAAGTCTGGCCGACATTCTTTATTCCTAGATGTACATATTTACATTTAGTTGTATTAAAACACAATGTATGCTTCCGCCCAGTTTACCTAGCTATCCAGACTGTTTTGAAACAATGACCTGTCCTCTTCATCGCTCCCCCAATTCATGTGTCATTTGCAAACTTTATCAATGATGATTTTATGCTGATATGTCACTGATAAAAATATTATATGGAGTAGGGCCAAGAACTGATCCATGTGAGACCCCATTGAAAAAACACCCGCTTGAGGATGATTCCCTGTTTAAAATCACATTTTGAGACCTATTATTTAGCCAGTTTTTAATCCATTTAATGGGTGCCAGGTTAATTTTATATCATTCTAGTTTTTTTATCAAAATGTTGTGCGGTACCAGGTCAAATGTCTTATAGAAGTCTAAGTATATAACATCAACACTATTATCTTTATCTACCAAACTTGTAACCTCATAAAAAAAAAAAAAGATACCAAATTAGTTTGACAGGATCTATTTCCCATAAACTCATGTTGATTTGCATTAATTACATTAACCGCCTTTATTTAGTTATTGAGTTCTTCATCCATTATCTTGCCCAGGATCCATGTCAGGTTGACGGCCTATAATTACCCATTTATCCTTTTTAAAAATTGGTACAACATTAGCTTTCTTCCAGTCTTAGGGAACTTCCCCAATGGGCCAAGACTGATTGAAAAATCAACATTACAGTTAGCTCCTCAGCCAGCTCATTTAAAACTCTTATTAGTTATCTGCACCTGCTGATTTAAATATGTCTCAATACCTTCTACAGTACTAGACAACTCAATTTTTGACTACCCTAAAAGATGTTATTCTTATGTCACAGTTGCATCTGTGCTCCACTACTCTATCTATTGTTGGTAGCACTTTTATTTGCAGAGGTGAAGTGGCTTTAAGAAACAGAGGTTATTTTTCCAGGTGTCGCTGACTTTGAAAGTTTAAATGAGGCTATGGGAGAACAAAGTAAGTTGTAATGTCAATAAATCTTAAGTTACTAGCTGAAATGACAACACAACGAACCTGTTTTAACAAAGTATTAGATTGTTTTTGCTATACCAGTCAAATTGACAAGCTACAGTAGGCTTTTTCTGGGCTTTTTTTTTTTTTTCTTGGAGTTTTCCTTTTAGCCTTAATCTGGTTAATCTCTCTCAATTATTCCTCTCAGGCAAAGGTATTTTCATTAGGGAATACAGGTTCCAGAACTACTATCAGATACCATTTGTATTCAATATATGTTACAAGGGGAACTGAAGAGGAGACTTCAGACGGAAGCAATCTGTCTTTGGCTGAGCATGCCCATTCCCTCTCTTACAGATCTAGTGTACCAGTGCCTCGATGCCCATAGTTCTAACAAAGGAGTGACATTAACTTCTTTATATAATTTGATGAAAACTATGATAATAAAGGTAACATTATGAGGCTCTCTTTCCTCATTCTGAAAAGCTTCAAGAACCAGAAGAAACGGAAAAAAATTATTCAGATCCTACCGAGGAACAAGTCCAGACAAAATGTGACAGACAAAGTTGTTTAACAACATTTTACACTATACTACATGATAGTATGCTCCTAGTATAGTCAAGATTTCTAAAAACAGGCACCTAAAGATAAGTTCTTGAGTCTTTATGCAGGTGCATAAATAAGTGTCCCAATTTTCAACTTCTCAACATCCAATAGTTCCCACTGGCACACAGACCAGCCCAGGAAGAGCATTCCATGCATGCACTTCTAGGACAACAATAAATGGGCATCAAGATGATGTCGCCCACAGCTGACATAACTGGTGAGGTGGGAAGGGTAGAGCATGATACAAGAAAAGATTTCCTAATTAACTACATACGGATCACTTGGTAACTAGGGCACCTAGTGTGGTAATGGGGTTCTCTCTCATTGGGTGAAACCCCAAAATCTTCAGGCCATTACACAAAGTCCGTGTCACAGGTATGATAAACTACTCAATAAACTCCCTACTGACATAGTACAGAAGGACAGAAAACAATTCAACTTTAGCTCTAGGTATGCCCATGTTCTTGCCCATATGTAAGAACGCTAAAATAAGAAATTATATGCACCAGTCTGAAGTTTATCTTGATCACTGGCAAAAAGTCTCCACCAATAATGTGCAACAGATTCCTTTGGAATATAAATTATATGACTTAAAAGTTCTTCATACTCATTGGATAATAAGGTTACTATAGTGTCTTAATCAGCATAATTCCACATTTAAGATTAGGTTTCTCATAACATTCTATTATTGCCATGGTGATCTAGTTAAAGGCCAAACACAAGTGAAATAATAGATTTATTCAGAGTATAACATTTGTAAAAACTACTGTTGTATACACATAGGTGTAGTTCTAGTCCTACGTTTTAAATAAAGGGGACGTGCTTATCAAATTCGAATGGATTCTTTCTATATTCATGACTTATGAGGCCTGCTCTCCAATTTCTACAATGCATACTATTCTGTATGTGCACAGAACACACGAACAGATGTGCAATCTCCAGTGTGAACAAAATATATTCTTTGTGCACAAAGTACACGATATACGATCATTTTGACAGCACATCCAGGAGTGCGTTTCAGCCTATGAAACAGCTTTATGACTATGTGTCTGTGCAATTATTACAACTAGCAAGTTATTTTCTGAAGTTAAATACTATTTCAGATTCATAGATATCAATCCCTGTAGTAAAATCTTAAGTTAAAAGACATTTTGGGCCATCTAGGACTCTAAGGAATGTCGCAGTAAATTGGTCACTCTAACTCAAGTCATTCAGACTACCAGTAGGACGCTTCACGTTTCCATGGATCAAAAAGAAACATATTTAATGAAAAGCTAGTATTTGAGAGCTTTTCATCCCACTTGTTACAGGTAGCCCCAAATGACATTTAGTGGCATCACCAAGGCCCCACTGTTCTCTGGCAAGCTGAACCTAAATTCTGTAGGAAGGCCACCTGATTTCTGCAACACTCCAGTGGAGCAGACCAGAAAGTCTACAGCAGCTTCAGGTGAATGCAAAGAGGGATTTTTTTATGGATTTAAAATTAAATTAAATTTTAAATTAAAAATGAACAAAATCAAGTGGTATTGCTTGTGTTAATTATCTAACTATTAAATTCAATTTATTTTGTGCTGCTCCCAATTTTTCTATTTTGAACTTGCCACACATTTGCATTGACTATATATTTAACGTCATTGCAGAAAGTTGTCCAGGATAAGATGAGGTTTTGGTATTAACTAGGGAATACCTGGGGCATTTGGACTAGGAAGACAGGGGAGGTAAACTTGGAGGTTTGCCGTAACTTGGTAAACACTTCTATTGCAATAGCAACCATCCATCTTGAAAGACGATGATGTGTTTGCCAAAGCAGTTCAGTTACTGTGTGTCATGATGCAGCATAGCAAGTGGCTTCAAAGTCTAATTCTTGAGTGACAGTCCTTGCCACAGATAATGCAGGCATAAAGCACAGGGCCAGAAGATAAAGCCAGTACTCTACTAGCTTGAGGCCTCCTGAGCTTTCCTCTTCACTTTCCTCTCTCTCTACTCCCACCCTCCGCCAATCACCTCTCTTCAGCCTCTAACTCTCTGGTGCAGTGCAGCCCTCCAGCATAGCCTGTTGCTAGCTGCAACTTCCCAGTTTGTACTGTCGATATTGAAAGTTTTCAAGTCCCTCTTTCAAATGTCCTTGAACCTCAGTTTAGGTCAGATGAGTAGTCTTGGAGCATCTGCAAGTTCTCCATCCTTTGGAACACGTCCATCCAATTCAGATGATCAAGACAATGGACATGTCTGTGTTTGAGAACTGTGATTTGACATGGCCATTCTGCCTTCTCAACTACTTCAATGTCAGAAACTTTGGTTTCCCATTTGATATTTAGAATACGGCAAATGTATGAATCTGGAGAAAAGCCTGTTGAGAGTCTTTGGGTTAAGTTTAGAAGCGAGAGCAACAAGGGTGATGTCATGGTGGGCATGTGCTATAGACCACCGGACCAGGAGGATGAAGTACACGAGGCTTTCTTCAGATAATTAAACTGAAGTTTCCAGAACACAGGCCCTGGTTCTCATGAGGGACTTCAATCACCCGGACATCTGATGGGAGAGCAATACAGCAATGCAGAGACAATCCAGGAAGTTTTTGGAGAATGTTGGGGACAACTACTGGAGGAACCAACCAGGGGCTGTTCTCCTCTTGACCTGCTGCTTTCAAACAGGGAAGACTTGGTAGGGGAAGTAGAAGTGGATGGCAACCTGGGCAGCAGTGACCATGAGATATTGAGTTCTGAATCCTCACAAAAGAAAGAAAGGAGAGTAGCAAAATACAGACCCTGGACTTCAGAAAAGCAGACTTTAACTCCCTTAGGGAACCGATGGGCAGGATCCTCTGGGAGGCTAATATGAGGGGGAAAAGGAGTCCAGGAAAGCTGGCTGTACTTTAAAGAAGCCTTACTGAGGGCGCAGGAACAAACCATCCCAATGTGCAGAAAGAATAGCAAATATGGCAGCCTTGGCTTCACAGAGAAATCTTCGGTGAGCTTAAATACAAAAAGGAAGCTTACAAGAAGTGGAAGCTTGGACAGATGAATAGGGAGGAGTATAAAAATATTGCTAGAGCATGCATGGGTGTAATCAGGAAGCCCAAAACGCAACTGGAGTTGCAGCTAGCAAGGGATGTGAAGGGTATCAAGAAGGGTTTCTACAGGTACATCAGCAACAAGAAAAAGGACAAGGAAAGCATGGGACCCTTACTGAATGAGGGAGGCAACCTAGTGACAGATGATGTGGAAAAAGCTGAAGTACTCAATGCTTTTTTTGCCTCGGTCTTCACAGACAAGGGCAGCTCCCACACCGATGGTCCTGGGCAACACAGTATGGGGAGGAGGTGAGCAGCCCTCAGTGGTGAAAGAACAGGTTAAGGACTATTTAGAAAAGCTGGATATGCCCAAGTCCATGGGTCCAGATCTAATGCAGCCAAGGGTGGTGAGGGAGTTGACTGATATGATTGCAGAGCTATTGGCCATTACCTCTGAAAACTCGTGGTGATTGGGGGAGGTACTGGACGATTGGAAAAAGGCAAATATAGTGCCCATCTTTAAAAAAGGGAAGAAGGAGAATCCGGGGACCTACAGACCGGTCAGTCTAACCTCAGTCCCTGGAAAAATCATGGAGCGTGTCGTCAAGGAATCCATTTTGAAGCACTTGGAGGAGAGAAAGGTGATCAGGAACAGTCAACATGGATTTACCAAGGGCAAGTCATGCCTGACCAACCTGACTGCCTTCTATGATAACTGGTTATGTGAATATGGGGAAAGCAGTGGACGTGATATAGCTTGACTTTAGCAAACTTTTGATACAGTTTCCCACAGTATTCTTGCCAGCAAGTTAAAGACGTATGGATTGGATGAATGGACTATAAGGTGGATAGAAAGCTGGCTAGATCGTTGGACTCAATGGGTAGTGATCAATGGCTCAACGTCTATTTGGCAGCTGGTATCAAGCGGAGTGCCCCAGGGGTCGGTACTGGGGCCGGTTTTTTCAACATTTTTATTAATGATCTGGATGATGGGATAGATTACACCATCAGCAAGTTCACAGCTGACACTGAGCTGGGGGGAGAGGTAGATATGCTGGAGGGTAGGGATAGGGTCCTGAGTGACCTAGACAAATTGGAGGATTGGGCCAAAAGAAATCTGATGAGGTTCACCAAGGACAAGTGCAGAATCCAGCACTTAGGACAGGAGAATCCCATGCACCGCTACAGGCTGGGGACCGACTGGCTAAGCAGCAGTTCTGGAGAAAAGGACCTGGGGATTACAGTGGATGAGAAGTTGGATATGAGTCAGCAGTGTGCCCTTGTTGCCAAGAAGGCTAACGGCATATTGGGCTGCATTAGTAGGAGCATTCCCAGCAGATTGAGGGAAGTGATTATTCCCCTCTATTCGGCACTGGTGAGACCACATCTGGAGTATTGCGTCCAGTTTTAGGCCCGCCACTACAAAAAGGATGTGGACAAACTGGAAAGAGTCCAGTGGAGGGCAATGAAAATTATCAGGGGGCTGGGGCACATGATTTATGAGGAAAAGTTGAGGGAACTGGACTTGTTTAGTCTCCAGAAGAGAAGAGTGAGAGGGGATTTGATAGCAGCCTTCAACTACCTGAAGAGGGGTTCCAAAGAGAATGGAGCGCGGCTGTTCTCTGTGGTGGCAGATGACAGAACAAGGAACAATGGTCTCAAGTTGCAGTGGGGGAGGTCTAGATTGGATATTAGGAAACACTATTTCACTAGGAGGATGGTGAAGCACTGGAATGGGTTACCTAGGGAGGTGGTGGAATCTCCATCCTTAGAGGTTTTTAAAGCCCGGCATGATAAAGCCGAGGCTGGCATGATTTAGTTGGGGTTGGTCCTGCTTTGAGCAGGGGATTGGACTAGATACCTCCTGAGGTCTCTTCCAACCCTAATCTTCTATGAAAGATAGTGGGTATGGAAGGTGTTTAGCCTTCTTTCCTGCCTGCTGCAGGTGGTCCAAGTGTCACCACCATACAACAGCATGCCTGAAATGCACGTCTGGTAGACCCATCTAATGTCAATTTCCTGTTATGTGCTAGGTCAGTTGGCCGAATGTGATGGCTTCTATTGATGATCTACAAAATGGAACATGATGGTCAGCTCACAATCTCTGTGAGCTGTGGCTGGCTCTGAAGAGCTAACAGTAGCAAAAGCAGTAAAATCTCTGGGTCTAAAGTAAGTAGACATGGCTCTGAATACACACTGTGAGAAGAGCTGTTGACTTCAGTAATACTAATTTTACATAGCATTTTTCAAAGTAAAACCACATGAGATCTACTGAGGAACAGTGCTGTATACAAGTTAGGTATTATTATGTAGTATTTAGTAGCACCTTCTCTAGCGCCTGTAGGAACAAAAGGAGTACATACTTCCCAATACATTTCTTGTGACTGCCAAAAATGATTCTTTGCAAATAGTGGGGGGGGGGGGTTCAGTTCTCAAAGCAAAAATTTGTTTCCAATTACCACTGTAATACTTGCCATTGATACAAGACACTAAGTGACATCTGATGGAAGAGACAACGTGGGTGAGGTAATATCTTTTTTTGGACCAATTTCTGTTAGTGAAACAGACAAGCTACACAGAGCTGTTCTTCAGTTCTGATGGAAGAACAGACACTGGAAATCTATATCCATTACTCCCTGGCAGGGTAAGGCCAGGGCTGGCATAACTTGACTAGTTAAAAATCCCATATGGAATTGTCAGCTATAATCCCTAAATTACCCTCCACTAGTACATTCCACTTAAAAAGAAAATCTTTAAAAGTATTACTTGTGTTAGTTCAGTTTCCCTTTTCTTCATTTTTTGCAGTTCTTGTTCCAAACGGCTGACAGTCTTTGAGGCCTCAGTATTGGTGTGCTCCAGCTCTCTAATCCGCGCTGCTAGCTCCTCTGTTTCTTTATCTCGAACTGTAATTTCTCGGTACTTCTGCTCCTTTTCTAATAACAGTTTATTGTAATCATCTGTTTTGTCTTTTATTTCTGCTTGCAAAGACTCTATCTACACAGCAAGACAAATATTACATAGATGCAACAAACAAACAAACAAAAAAGACATTAAATATTTCTACAGAAAGGAAATATTCACTCTGTGGCTAATCCTAAAAATAAATCATTATTGGCAGCCCGAGAATTTCACATTAGTCACCATTTGTGATCAGATACCACCTGAAAGCAAAACTAAAATAAAAAAGGTAAAAATTAGCCATCTGTAAATCTTGCTTTCTGAAGATGGTACCTCTTAAAAAGCTATAAACGTATTAGCTTAATATTTGCAGCAATCTAGAAAAACAGCAGCACATTAATATAACAAAAGGTCCTGAAAATGGAAGTACTATGGATCTGTTAAGAATAAAAACCAAATTAGGTTTTACTCTGAATTGTATATGGGCCCAATTAGGATTATTTAGTTTTAGCATACCTCCTTTGTGATCCATAAACTATTACTCAAGTATCAATCATAACATAAGCCTGTTTTTATCTTACAGAAAAGCTTTTGAATAACATTTGCAAAAAATAGCAACACTTTCTCTAAGGCTGATTACGTTACAAAAATGTTGTCAAAATGATTTGGTTAATTCATCAATACACAAGAGGTTAGGACAGAGGTCCCTAAGCTGTGGGGTGCGCCCCTCTAGAGGGGCACAGAAGAACATTCAGGGCCCAGGACAGCCCCCACGGGGTTCTGAGAGGGAGTGCCACCCAGCTCTGCTCCTAGCCCTGGCCCCATCCCCAGCTGTGACCCCAGCCTCGGCCCTCTTACCCAGGTCTGTGTCCCCCCTCTCCCTTCCCCCAAAGTCACAGCCCCAGTCCCAACTCCAGGGGGGGACGTGCATGGGGGAAAGTGGGGATACGAGGTAAAAAGTTTGGGGACCTCTTTTTCTGAGACACATCATTCTTATACTATAAATTTCTTTTTAAATGCTATGTTCCAGTAGCTCCATTGTTATGATGCTGACTATAAGGGAACAAACACTTCCACAACCTTCACTCTAATCCCAAACCCTGAGATGGTGGTTCTGATCACCAACTGGCCATTCTTTTTTTCACAAAATAGCCCTATTAGATATTCCCCTATTTTAGAAGGTGAGAAAGTGGGCAAGTGTGGATCTGTTACAGTGATTATGTTCAGAGAACAAAAACTTCAGGCCATTGGACTGTAGCGGAATTGTCTCATCCAATCACAGTGCATGTGTGCTACATATTCACTGACCTGCAGCCACTTGTTTTACTTCCAAATAATTGCATAGCAACTATCTACATCCTGGCACTTTGATCTGGTAATGATCACAAAACTCACTTCAGATTAACCACAAATATTGCCAGCTTAATTTCTCATCCTCTCCCATACCTTTTGCATTCAACCCTGATGCTCTTCCTTAGGAAGTCAAAAATAATCTACTAAACACTGAACATTTTTTTTAATTAGGTTGCAAATGTTCAGAACAGCAAATAAATATAAGCTAATTTTTACAGGTCTCATTCCTTCCTCATCTCTACATGTGCCGTTTTATTAGTGAGTAAAAAAAACTGTTCAGTAAACAAGGGCATTTTCAAACTGCTACTAGAATGCTTGTCATTTTGCACACATCCCAGCTTCATTTCTTTTTATGATTTCCTTTTATGATCTTATGAGTACTCAAGACTTAAGTAGAGGCCAGACCAGAAACATGTCTTTGAAGGGGGGATACCCAATCCACACAAAAACAGCTTAAACTAAACAAGTTATATGACCTTCAAACTTTAAACAAATATATGATTTAAGCTTCCTTGGATTGGTCACCTTAAACTTTCCTCTACCCTTTGTAGACATATGTTTATAAAACAATCTATATACCTGTTGGAAAGATTTTCTAAATATATCAACATATCGGTGTTCTGCCTCGAACACTATGCCCAGATAAAGGGAGAATGAAACAGCTAGAACTCCTAAGATGATAAACAGGAAGTAGAGCTACATTAAACTTTAGGACCCTATACAATGACGCTGACAAATTATTTGTCTGGTTGTCTGGAAAACTCCACTGTCCTGAGAGTTTAATTGTTTATAATGGGTTTATTCTTCTACCACATGACATTTAAAGGTTTAGAATTCTACGGACTTGATACAGATGAAGGGTTAGAAATAAAGTTAGTAACATGTACAACCATATAAACACAAAATATGTGAAAAGTGATGCCACAAATAGAACCGGACAGCTGAGGCATAGGGGAAATGATTCCATGCTACTTACTTCCCAAAAGTTTGTTTTCTTTTCACAGTATGTATTAGAACAAAAAATTGTTTTACAAGAGTAATTACATGAGGATGCATTTGATCAATAAAGCCAGAAAAGTAAAGGAAAGTAGTTAGAAATAGGAAGTTAAATACAAAGCATTTTTTCTAGAGTAAGAGTTGGACAAAGCTAAACATGAATCCCAACATGTAATCAGTCTGAAGCAGATTTTACATTCGAGGAAGGCAAAAAAGGAAAGCAGATCTGAATAAGCAGAAGAAATTGAGGGGAAGGGAGAAAGGGCATGGGGATGCTCATGCTATTTTTCCATACCTGGAGAGTCAATTCAAAGATCTGTAATGTTCATTTATGTGAGAGAAAAAAACAAAACAAAACAAAAATTAAACTTTTAAATTGAATATCAAACTAACAAGCATCTGAAGGAAAAAAGGCCAGATGCCATAATTTTTAGTGCCAGTATTTTTGCTCTCTCTAAATCAAACCAACCTGATATGTTGGCAACATTTTACTGTAATACACACATTCAAAAATACCATTTCCTGCAATCTCACTAACAAAACCAAAATTAAGACATGCTCCAACACTCATGCCACCAAAATTCAGCCAGTTTTAAGAAAAAGTTGATTAATTCAGTACTCTGGATTTCCTAAAATACTTGAGAAAATGATTATACTAAGGCCTGGTCCCCCCTAAGCCCCCACTTTGGACTAAGGTACGCAAATTCAGCTACGTTAATAACGTAGCTGAATTCGAAGTACCTTAGTCCGAACTTACTGCGGGTCCAGAAGCGGCAGGGAGGCTCCCCCGTCGATGCCGCGTACTCCTCTCGCCGAGCTGGAGTATCGGTGTCGACGGCGAGCACTTCCGGGATCAATTTATCGCGTCTTAACCAGACGCGATAAATCGATCCCAGAACATCGATTGCCTGCCGCCGGACCCTCCAGTAAGTGTAGACGTACCCTAAGTGTGATATTCAACAAACAAAGCAACCACAGATATCCAAATGTAAATCCACTTTCGGCAATTTACTAAATAAATATAATAAACTCAAACATACACAGTGACTACATGTGGTTCTACCTACCCCATATTGTCTGGGCTCTCCAGAAGTCTGGGATTTTCCTGACAGTTTTAACTGATCTTCTAGTTTCTGAATTTCTTGCTGAAACTCATCACGTTCATGTTCTCGCTCTATAGCTTGTTCCTGTAAGATGAAAAAAATTGTTTTTAATTTTTGCTATGAGGAAGCTGATGTTTGCATTTTCCTTTTTTCTTGCATCTGCCTGGCAGTTCTAGAAGCCAGGTAAGAATTTACAGGGACAATAGGAGATTATTATTTCAATTTACAAAACAAATGAACAGCAAAAACATGGAAAGAAAAAGCTAATTTCCATACTCCTATAGATCAGGAAACTTTTAAAAACAAACAATCATCCTTGGTTTTACAAGGAGAAACACAAAGGTCTTATTTTTGATAAAACCAAAACTATCCTGGAAGAGACTTATCACAAAATAGGAGGAAGTGTTTTTCCTCTCCAAAGCTGCAGAAATTGGGTGTTGAGCTTGCTTACATCCATGAACTGTCGTTGACTTCTAAGCTGTTTTTCGAGGACTTGAATTTGCTGCCTTAGATCAGTAACCTCCAATGACTTCTTTGCCAACTTCTGATTTTGATCCATCTGTTCTTCAAGTTCCACTTCCAAAACCTTCATCTGAGAGCGCAAGCTGGAATGGTCCTTCTCTGCCTGGCACTGCAGTTCTAACTTCTCTTTTGCTAAAAATTCTACTTCCTTTAGTAAACCTAAACACATACAGAATAGTAAGAGAGTTCGTCAGTCAGTCCAGAAATATGCAAATCAAATGATGTTTAAAATTATATTTTATGCATATAATACACACACGCACACACACCTCTGCAACACGTCAGCACCAAAGGGGAAATTTTCAAATACATAAAGAAGAGAAAGGCACCCAACTCCCTGACTGTGTCTTTGAAAATCTTCCCCATAGACAACAAAATAATTACATATGCAATATCAGCAATGTCCAGTGGAAATAAGTCATAGTTCATGATTACTTGATTAACCAATCTATGGCTACAAATTGAGCTTTCAACAAACAGGATATACTGTTTGGAGGATCCAAACTAGGATCCAAACTAAGATCCCAACATAAAGGCTTTTTGGAAAACATCAAATTAATTCTAACACTTATCTGGTTGTAAGTAACCTGAACACACAGATGAGACTCAGGAGGTCTAACTTTTAAACATATTATGATTAAAAGGAGGGTGGTGAAAGAACTATTATTCTGCCTTTTAAATGTGCAATTTGTATCTTCATTATTTGTGAAAAAAGCTTTTCCTTACTGTAGCAAAGAGGTGTGGCCTCCCTCAGAGACTGGCAGCGAGGGTGGACCACACCCACCTGGTGCACGGAACCAGGAAGTTGATGCCACCACTCCAGAAGCAGAGAGGCGGGACAGGAACAGGAAGCATAAAAGGTGGGCCTGTAGCTCACTTGAAGAGGAGCCGCCGAGGGAGGCAGACGCTTCCAGCTCACCGTTGGAACTGGAGTCTGCGGATTGGTGGCAGATGACAGAACAAGGAGCAATGGTCTCAAGTTGCAGTGGGGGAGGTCCAGGTTGGATATCAGGAAAAACTATTTCACTAGGAGGGTGGTGAAACACTGGAATGCGTTACCTAGGGAGGTGGTGGAGTCTCCTTCCTTGGAGGTTTTTAAGGCCCGGCTTGACAAAGCCCTGGCTGGGATGATTTAGCTGGGAATTGGTCCTGCTTTGAGCAGGGGGTTGGACTAGATGACCTCTTGAGGTCCCTTCCAACTCTGATATTCTATGATTCTATGATTCTAAGACTTCTGCTGCCCTGAGGATACCTCCCAGGGACCAGGTTTGCCAGACACGCCCGACGCTGAGGAGCTGCTGGGATTGCCACTGGCAGTATACCCTGAGGAGACGGAGGACGACTCTAGGGTTCAGGTACACGTGAGGGGGAGTGTAGGAACCAGCCAGGGGAACCAGATGACCATCTAGCTGTGGGGCCGCCATAAAAGAGACAGTCAGCGTGTTGCAGGTGGATTCCACGCTGACCCAGTGGCAGACCATTCTGCCGCTGTTAGGGCCCTGAGCTGGAACACCGTGGAGTTGGGCAGGCCTGCATCCCTGTCCCCACCACCACCACCACCCTCCTTAGACCAAAAGGCCTGCTTTTGTCTGTTGCCCACCAGACCCAGGACAATACTGGGGGGTATTCGCCCTGACGGAGCACCTAGACTTAACCCATGCTGGTGCCCCTGACTGTTTGCTGGGTGCTTAATCCCTGTCCTGAGCCCCAGAGACTGTAGGTAGTGCTCGCTCTTGCACGAGGGGGCCAGTGCACTAGTTTGCAAGGCACCCCGGCTTGCCCAAAGGCCTGGGCCCCTGAACTGTCCCTAACTACAGTACCCCGCTTGACGGCTGGAACCCTAGACTGTTTGGGGGTCTGCCTCGTCTACAGGCTTGGGCCCCCAGAATCATTCACTCTTTCCCAACTGAGGACTGGGCCCGCAAGACTGCTAACTTCCCCCTTTGATAGACTACTACTCCAGGGGGGTGACAGCAAAGAGGTGTGGCCTCTCTCAGAGATTGGCAGCGAGGGAGGGCCACACACCCCTAGACACCTCTACAATTACCAACATCTAGAAATTCACTGAGGCAAGAGGATTCAGTAGATAGTGTTGTCACCTTTTACCTGTTTTCAGATTTGTAAGTGCCCACAATAGAGTTTTGAAATAGATTTAAATGAAAAACAGACAAATTTCAGCCACCAAATGTCAGATTCATACTTCTCAAGGAAGAGTTTGAAAAAACTGGTGGACACAGCAATTTTATCCCCGCCAAATCGTGAGTAACAATGGAGAATGAACTATATATTTTAACTGATGAGTAGCTGAGTCTTTTTAGCTTTAAAATGAGTTTTACTGCCATCTGTGGAACAAAAAAACTGCTTAAATTAGAATTTGAAATTTAAAAAAAAATTCTTACGACCTACCTTCTATTCAAAAAAGCCAGTATCTGTATGGAATCTAATTAGGCCCATAAACTATGTAGAATGGGAAATTTGTTGCCAAAACTTAATATCTGATTGTGCATTAATGCAAGGTCAGTAACTGTACTCTGCTTTGACAGTCTTGTTATTTTTCTCTCCTTTTGGTGTTACATAGCAGTCTGATTCTCAAAATGTATAGGTATATAATTAAAGGTAACACTAACAGATTGTCAGGTCACTGATTTGACTCTGAATAGAGAATCAAATTGAAATTGTTTTATCAATGCTAGCTCAAGTCATGCAATCCCTCGAGTGACTCAAAAAATCACATTAGAAACTGCTATGGTAGATTCCATTAGGAAGCTCATTTTTCACATCAACGTAACACAGCTTTGTTGGCTCGTCCAAAAATAATAATAAAAAATGTAAGTGAAATCCAGTATGATTTTTATACAAATACCCAGCACTACAAACAATAATTCCAAACAAGAGGAAGAGTACTATTTTAAATTTTAAAAAATGTGATTTGTTAAATTAGAAAAAATAAAAAAGGAAACTCCTAGTATAAGTAGCTTGTTAGGCCTTTAACAGTTAACTTCTACAATAGCTGGAGTTTAACTAGATGGTGAATTTTAAAACCCAATCCTGTTTACATATCACAGCCAGACTCTCAATCATGCCACAGGGTCAGATTTAAGGACAAGGGCCTAGTAGGCACGTGAGGGTAAGTCTACACTGCGCCAAAAAAAAAAAATAATAATAATAATAATCCCATAGCAGCGTTTGAGAGAGAGCTGGAAGACATGTGGGAGCTGGACAAACACAAGGAATGGAGCTGCAGCAGTTGGAGAGAGAGCTCAGCACTGCCCTCTCCCTATATCCTGGACTGTGATCTGGCCAGATAATCCCACCTCAGCTGCCTGAAAAATGCAGTCCCCCAACTCACGTCCTTCCCCCACAAGCCTAGAGCCGTCCTAGCATGCACAAGTATCCCAGGATATACATTTTGGGGCTTCTCAGAAGAAAAGCATTGCTCCTCTTAATTTATCAGAGCCATATGTTCATTGCACACACAACCATGTATAGAGAAAGCAGTATGGCTGCACTTCTGAGCTAACTCAAAATTTCTCATTTGCATATAAAAGCAAAACTTCTGTTTGCATTTACTTTAGCATTTGACTTCAATAGTCATTTAAAACCATTTGTCTCCCTTATTTTTCTATTCCTTCCTTCCTCTGAGAATCCTTTTCCCCCCTCGATCTTTTCCACTATATGTTCTTTCAAGAGAACTCGTCCTTCCCTTTAGTCCATTCTTACCTTTCTCCTGTCCTCCTCCTCCCCATTCCTACTCTCTCTTCGTTCTGCCACCACAATACTCCTTCCAGTTCCTTCAATTCTCTTTCATTCACCATCTCTAGGTCTCCTGTACTTGGTGTTGCTACATTTTAAGAATACATTTACCCTCTAAGAAGCCCAGTGCCACACAATTAGAACCTCATAGCATATTTATAAAACATTTTTGTCTGTTCAAAACAACAATTTTGGTTGCTTATAATTGCACTATGGAATTTAAGACTGACATCAGACTGATATCATTTAATAAATATCGATTAATGAATTAAGTTTTTAACATAATTCAAGTTTAGTGATTTTTGTTAAATTGTGAAAGTAATGTCTTAAACATGTCCACAATATTAATAATAATTTATTAAATTAACTAAATTTATTGGGCATAGTTCTGAAGTACTATTCCTCTTTGTTAGATTAAATTCAAAGTCATTAATTAATCCACATCATTTCTCATGAAATCACACTGTTACAAACCTGAATCTTCCTTTTTTGCTATGTTAGCAACAGGAACTCCTATGAATAGAAACACGTACAAGACAAAAATAGGACATTTTGATTCATTCCATCTTCCAGATCACTAATGAATTTAACACAGAATAGGGATAATGCCAAACTTTGTAGCATTCCTAAAGGTAACCTGTCTCAATGTGGAGAAGTAGTAGCTAATCATATATGCTGACCATGCATTACTGTTTTTATATAGCCCATTTTGGGTACAATTTTGCCAGGCACCTGGCCATCTCTTTACTGAGGTCCTGTATCTACTGAATTCTTTCATTTGGCAATTCTTCCCCAAAGCTTCATGTGTTTCTTACTTTTTTTCCTTGCTAAGTACTCAGAGCTCCTTTAACCTCTAAATCAGTCGTACACTGAAAAGCACTACAGAGACTCTAAAATAACTGGACAGTGATATCCTGACATTCCATTATTTCCAGTGGGACACATGACTCAAAGCCATAACCACCTGGCAACATAAAGATCACAAAACAACATCAGTGTGTCCTGATGTGATTATTTTGTCTCTCTCTGTGGATGTCTGAAACTCTGTCATCCTACATATGGCAGAAAATATTGTTTCTCCTTTCTCTCTTCCCCCCCTTTCTAGAAGCACTGGTCGGGGCAAATATTCTGGTGGACCTGATGTTGTAATCAGTCCATTGCTTGCTCATGACAAACAGTGAGAGCTCAGCAGAGGCCTGTGAAGTCTACAAGTAGAGCAAGTTAGTGTCACAGCCACCACAGGTTATTTTCACTACTCAAGTCTTAGATTTTCCTCTAAAGATATAATTATCTTTCCTCAGGCTAATACCATTTCTGAGATTTTGATACAGTGCCTCCGTATCAGCTAATAGAGACAAAACATCAAGATTTTTGATGGCATCATCCTGTGAGAGGAATGTAGGGTTGCAGGAGCCAGAGAGTAGGGAAGAGCCATGGGGACAGGGCAGAGGGAGACAGGAGATGGAGTGGGTGGATAGGAGCGGAAGGGATAGGTGTCAAGAGACAGAGGTTGGAGTGGTGGATAGGAGTAGCATAGGAGGAGAAAGGCAGGAACCAGAACAAGGGGTTGGATAGGAGCAGAGGGAGGAGGGGGCAGGTGGTAAATAGAAGAGGAGAGGTGCAGAGCCTGAAGGTTTGGAGGCAAACGGGAGCAGAGAGGAACAGGAATTTTGGGGGGAGGGTGGATACTCGGGACAGAATAGTCTAAAGAATGCCTGAAATTGAACCCAGTAGCCCGGAGACTCTCCATTCCTCTGCTGTGAGCAAACAGCTGTCTAGTTGTCTAGAGTCCAGATCATTAAAGCCTCCTCCTAGTTGTCCCTCCTAGATTGCTTTCCCCAGGGGTTTTGACTCACTGAATTCTAGTCCGTAGGGAGTTTATAGCAGATGCCCATTACAATTTATCCTGCATCTTTAATTATTTTAGCCTTATCCAAGTTATTTAACTACTTCCTGCATTTTCAGTCCATTTCCTTGGTACTGTAGTGGTGTTCTAGAGCTTGTCTATGCTACCACGTGGGATCGATCTAAGATACGCAACTTCAGCTATGTGAATAGCGTAGCTGAAGTCGACATACTTAGATCTATTTACCACGGTGTCTTCACTGCAGTAAGTCCACAGCCGACGCTTTCCCGTTGACTCCGCTTACGCGCCTCATTCTGGTGGAGTACCGGCGTTGACAGGAGAGAGCTCAGCGGTCGATTTTTCACGTCTATATAAGACGCAATAAATTGACCCCCGCTGATCAATCGCTGCCTGGGAGGTAGTGTAGACAAGCCCCTAGTGACACAGATCTACTTCTTTTTCCCTTTCTCTCCTGCCTATGCTCTATCAGTTAACTAAATTTTAGTTGCCAGATCCTCATGATCAATTACATCACCTTCCATTCAGTATCACTTTTAGTTCATCATGCTTATTTTTCCATACTCCTTCCATTTGTCACTAGACATTGGAGTACTTCTCATTAACAGCAACATCTTATTTCTAAAAACAGAAGTGTCATGTCTGGGTTTATTTTCAAAGTTAACTGGAAGTCCCTGCTCTACCCTTTCCTGTCCTGAGCTATTCAACCAACCATTATACAAAAGAAATATCAATAAATGTTATTAAAGCATTACTTACCAACTTCTATTTCTCCTACGTTGGCAGCCAGAGCTTTCTTTTGACTTATTAACATATCCCGCTCCTCACAGAGTATTGCCTGTTCCTGGGTTAGCTTCTGAAACTGTTCCTGCAAGCTCTCCAGTTCCAAAACAAGGCGTCGTTCAGACTCTTCTTTCAGGCTCATTGCCTCTTCTAAGGCTGCTTTCTCAACTACATAGCCTTCAATGATACCTAAAATCCAAAGGTAAACTAAAAGTGTAGACACTGAATTTCTTACCTAAAGTACTATCAACTAACTATTGAAACTATCACCAATAGGAAGGGAAGGTTACTCACTTTGTGCAATAACTGAGATTCTTCGAGATGTGTGTCCCTGTGGGTGCTCCACTTCGGGTGTTGGTGCATCCCAGCACTGCTGATCAGAGATTTACAGTAGCAGTGTCCCCGCAGATCATGCGTGCGCAGTAGGCAGGTCGTGGTGCCGTTGGTGCCACATGTAGCGTGCACACGACCCAAGGCCTCCAGTTCCTTCTCTACCACAGGGTACCTACTGCGAACTCTGAAGTAGAGGGTGGGTAGTGGAGCTCTCACAGGGACACACATCTCGAAGAACCTCAGTTTCTGCACAAGGTGAGTAACCTTCCCTTCTTCTTCGAGTGCTGTCACTGTGGGTGCTCCACTTCAGGTGACTGTACAGCAGTGCCCCTCAGGGGACTTCGGGTTTGTTTGAGTCATAGAGGTAAGTACTGTGAGACTCACGATGGTGTCACTCCTGGAGTCATGAGTGATTGCACAGTGTTCAGCAAATGCGCGGACAGAGGCCCAAGTGGCTGCCTTACAAATCTCTAATATTGGAACACTATGTAGAAACGCTATTGAGGTTAAAACAGATCTAGTAGTATGTGCTCTAATGTGTTCCGATGGTTCTGTATTCTGCATACGATAGCACAGTTGAATGCATGTGGAGATCCAGCTAGACAATCTCTGAGTAGATATTGTGTCTCCTTTTGAACGCTCAATAGTAGAGACAAAGTCTAGGAGAATTCCGGAAGGGTTTGGTCCTTTCAAGGTAAAACACTAGCACACGTCTAAAGTCCAGTGGGTGCAGGGTGGCCTCTCTTGGATTCCTGAGAGGCTTAGGATAGAATGTAAGGAGATGGATTGGTTGGTTCAGATGAAATGTAGACGTAACCTTTGGGTGCGGACGTAGCATAACCTTTTCTTTGAAGAATACTGTGTATGGAGGATCAGCCATGAGCAGACCTATCTCACTCACCCTTCTGGTAGAAGTAATAGCAACCAGAAAGGCCACTTTCATGGATAAATGTAGCACGGAACAGATGACTAATGGTTCGAATGGTGGTCTGGTGAGGCATTTCAGCACCAGATTGAGGTCCCACGTTGGGGTAGGCCAACGAACTTCTGGGTAAAGGTTCATGAGACCCGTGAGGAAGCGTTTAGTAGTTGGGTCCGCGAATGTTGAGGTTCCATCGATCTCCTGATGGAACACTGTAATGGCCACCAGATGAACTTTGATTGAGCTCATTCTTAAACCTGAACTTTTCAGCTCCAGTAGGTATTCCAGCACTAGTGGTACTGTAGAGGCTGTTAACTGTCTTTCTTGACACCAGGCGGAGAATCTCTTCCATTTTTGAAGGCAAGTATTAAGTGTGGTCATCTTCCTGGTGTTTAATAACACACATTTAACTTGTTCTGAGTAGATTAGTTCACCATGGTGGAACCATGTAGGAGCCCTGTTTGTAAGTGGAGTAGCTCCAGGTTCAGGCGAAGAGTACGACTGTGGTGCTGAGACAGCAGATCTGCACTAGGAGGGAGGGCTCGTGGGGCACATACCGCCATTCGCATCAGATAAGGGTACCATGCTTGTCTGGGCTATGTCGTGACTCTGAGGATAACCTTGGCCCTGTCTGTTTGTATCTAGTGCGTCATGCGTGATAGCAGTGGAAATAAATACATGAGTTGTGCCTCCCATTTGATGAGGAAGGCGTTCCCCAGTGATCGTGGTCAGAGTCCTGCTCGCAAACAGAACATTGTGCATTTGCCGTCTGTTGGGGATGCGAACAGGTCGATGATGGGAATTCCCCATCAGCATGGTCTTGAGAGAAGTACCTGCTGAGTGTGTCCGCTGTCGCATTCTGACAGCCAGGCAGGTACCATGCCAAGATGTTTATGTAGTGTTGTGTGCACCAGCTCCATATTTGATGGCTTTGGTGCGTAGCGAGTGTGAATGAGCGCCTCCTTGGCAGTTGATGTAAGACACGCATGCAATATTGTTGGTCATAGTGCAAAAGACTTGTTCTGTATAGGAGATAGGAATGGTCTGCAGGCATTGCTGTAGTACGTTGATGTGTAGCTCAGTCTCTGACAGAGACCATTTGCCTTGGGCCGTGTGATGATTCATATGGGCACTCCAGCCCATCAGTGACGCATCTGTGGGGATCACAACGGATGGGGGTTCCTGCTGGAAAGGGAAGCCCATACATACATTTTGTGGTCTTGTCCACCATTGTAGTGTCCAGGACACTGGGTGGTACTGAGAGTCATTTGTGTAGGTTGTGTTTGCTGGGTATGTATACCTTGCGTAAGCAGCCTTGTAGGCATCGCATGTGTAGTCTTGCATGTCGTACCATGAACGTTGTGGCTGCCATGTGTCCTAGTAGTTGCAGGAAAGTACAACCCCATATTTGAGGGATGACTTGTACATCTGAGATAAGGTTTGTGAGAGTTATGAATTTGGCCTGAGGTAGGGAAGCCTTGGCTTCCATAGCATCGAGATGTGCCCTGATGAAGTCCAGTTGTTGGACCGGGATTACAATCGATTTTCATTTGTTTATTTGTAACCCTAGCTCCCGGAATAGTGTGATAGTGGTCTAGACTGTGTCCATCATTCCTTGTAGGACTGGGCCTTTGATAAGGCAGTCGTCCAGGTAGGAAAAGATCATTATTCCCTGTTGGCGTAAATGTGCCACGACTACCCCTAGGGTTTTGGAGAAAACTCTTGGAGCAGTAGATAGAATCATAGAATATCAGGGTTGGAAGGGACCTCAGGAGGTCATCTAGTCCAACCCCCTGCTCAAAGCAGGACCAATTCCCAACTAAATCATCCCAGCCAGGGCTTTGTCAAGCCTGACCTTAAAAACCTCTAAGGAAGGAGATTCCACCACCTCCCTAGGCAACCCATTCCAGTGCTTCACCCTCCTCCTACTGAAAGTTTTTCCTAATATCAAACCTAAACCTCCCCCACTGCAACTTGAGACCATTACTCCTTGTTCTGTCATCTGGTACCACTGAGAACAGTCTAGATCCATCCTCTTTGGAACCCCCTTTCAGGTAGTTGAAAGCAGCTATCAAATCCCCCCTCATTCTTCTCTTCTGCAGACTAAAGAATCCCAGTTCCCTCAGCCTCTCCTTGTAAGTCATGTGCTTCAGACCCCTAATCATTTTTGTTGCCCTCCGCTGGACTCTTTCCAATTTTTCCACATCCTTCTTGTAGTGTGGGGCCCAAAACTGGACACAGTACTCCAAATGAGGCCTCACCAATGTAGAATAGAGAGGAATGATCACGTCCCTCGATCTGCTGGCAATGCCCCTACTTATACAGCCCAAAATGCCATTAGCCTTCTTGGCAACAAGAGCACACTGTTGACTCATATCCAGCTTCTGGTCCACTGTAACCCCTAGGTCCTTTTCTGCAGATAGGCCGAATGGTAGAACTCTGTACTGAAAGTGTTCATGTCCTACCGTGAAACACAAATTTCCTGTAAGCGGAATGAATGGTGATATGGAAATAAGCATCTTGAAGGTCGAGGGCTGAAAATCAGTCCCCCTGTTGCAGCGCTGGAAGTATCGTGCCCAATGTGACCATCTTGAATTTTTGGGAGCATACGAATTTATTGAGCTTCCTTAGGTCCAGATTAGGTCTCCATCCCCCATTCTTCTTCTGGGTCAGGAAATAATGGGAGTACAATCCCCTCCCTTTGAATTGTGAAGGAACTCTTTCCACGGCACCTAGTTGTAGAAGATGATTGACTTCTTGTCGTAATAGGTGCTCATGAGAAGGGTCCCTGAAGAGGGACAGGGAGGAGGATAGGGAAGGTGATCAGGAGGTGAAGGGGATGGTATTTCTAAAACCCATTGGTCCAATGTAATTGAGGTCTAGATGTGATAAAAAGGGCAAAGTCAATGACCAAAAATTGGGAATGGTTCGGGCATAGGCGCTGTCTGGTGAGGGAGGTCGTTCAAACCCTTGACCAAATTGTCAAAATTGCGGTTTTGGAGGGGCTGATTGGGAAGTTGGCGCCTGTGATTGAGGCGGTCCTCGACGTAAGGCCAATGTTGTTGCCGGTTGTTAGAGGAGTCTCTGGGTATCTGATACGGGTCTCTCCACAGGTACTACTGCAGAGAAAGATTTGAAAGGGCCCTGTGAGGGAAGGTATCATAAGGAGACCCCATCAGCCGGAAGGCATGGGATGCATTGTCCTAGGAATGCGGGTGCCATGACCACCACACCCAAGAGGAGGAGACAGATGGTGGTGGTCGGGGACTCCCTCCTAAGGGTGACGGAGTCATCCATCTGCCGACCAGACCAGGAGACTCGAAGTGTGCTGCTTGCCTGGAGCTAGAATCCAGGATGTGGAGTGCTTACCGAGACTGATCAAGACCTCGGATCACTACCCCTTCCTACTTCTCCACATGGGCACCAATGATATTGCCAAGAATGATCTTGAGTGGATCACTGCAGACTACATAGCTCTGGGAAGAAGGATAAAGGAGTT
The DNA here is from genome assembly GCF_013100865.1 of Trachemys scripta elegans. Lineage (NCBI taxonomy): Eukaryota > Metazoa > Chordata > Testudines > Emydidae > Trachemys > Trachemys scripta. Next base: position 73,832,034 of record NC_048308.1, read on the forward strand.
TGAGGCGCAAGGCGTGTTCTTGTCCATTCTCCCTGTTGAAGGAAAAGGCCCAGGTAGGGACTGTCAATTGTGGAGGTGAATGCGTGGTTACGCAGGTGATGTCAGAGAGAGGAATTTGGATTCTTCGACCATTGGATGTTGTTCTGGGAAGAAGGATTGCTAGGAAGAGATGGGATCCACCTAATGAAGAGAGGGAAGAGCATCTTCGCAGGCAGGCTTGCTAACCTAGTGAAGAGGGCTTTAAACTAGGTTCGCCGGGGGATAGTGACCTAAGCCCAGAGGTAAGTGCGGGAGTGCGATACCAGGAGGAAACACAAGGAGGAGGGTGCAAGACGGGAAACCTCCTGATTCATACTGAGAAAGTGGGGCAATTGGCTAGTTCTCTTAGGTGCATGTGCATGAGCGCAAGGAGCCTGGGAAACAAGCAGGGAGAACTGGAAGTCCTGGCACAATCAAGGAATTATGATGGGATTGGAATAACAGGAACTTGGTGGGGCAGTTCAAATGACTGGAGCACTGTCATGGATGGGTATAAACTGTTCAGGAAGGACAGGTACAGGAGGAAACGTGGAAGAGTTGCATTATATGTAAGAGAACAGTATGATTGCTCAGAGCTCCAGTTTGAAACTGGAGAAAAGCCCGTTGAGAGTCTTTGGGTTAAGTTTAGAGGCAAGAACAAAAGGGTGATGTCGTGGTGGGCATGTGCTATAGACCACCGGATCAGAAGGATGAGGTAGACAAGGCTTTCTTCGGACAATTAACCGAAGTCTCCAGATCACAGGCCCTGGTTCTAATGGGGGACTTCAATCACCCTGACATCTGCTAGGAGAGCAATACAGCAGTGCACAGATAATCCAGGAAGTTTTTGGAGAGTGTTGGGGACAACTTCCTGGTAAAAGTGCTGGAGGAACTGACTATGGGCCGTGCTCCTCTTGACCTCCTGCCTACAAACAGGGAAGAATTGGTAGGGGAAGTAGAAGTGGGTGGCAACCAAGGCAGCAGTGACCATGAGATGGTTGAGTTCAGGATCCTGACAAAAGGAAGAAAGGAGAGTAGCAAAATACGAACCCTGGGCTTCAGAAAAGCAGACAAACTCCCTTAGGGAACTGATGGGCAGGATCCTCTGGGAGGCTAATATGAGGAGGAAAGGAGTCTAGGAGATCTGGCTGTATTTTAAAGAATCCTTATTGAGGGTGCAGGAACAAACCATCCTGAAGTGCAGAAAGAATAGCAAATATGGCAGGCGACCAGCTTGGCTTAACAGTGAAATCGTCAGTGAGATTAAACTCAAAAAGGAAGCTTACAAGAAATGGAAATTTGGACAGATGACTAGGGAGGAGTATAAAAATATTGCTAGACTATGCAGCGGTGTAATTAGGAAGGCCAAAACACAACTGGAGTTGCAGCTAGCAAGGGATATGAAGGGTAACAAGAAGGGTTTTTACAGCTATGTTAGCAACAAGAAGGTGGTCAGGGAAAGTGTGGGACCCTTACTGAATGGGAGAGGCAACATAGTGGCAGATGATGTGGAAAAAGCTGAAGTATTCAATGCTTTTTTTGCCTCGGTCTTCACAGACAAAGGCAGTTCCCAGACTGCTGCACTGGGCAACACAGTATGGGGAGGAGGTGAGCAGCCCTCAGTGGTGAAAGAACAGGTTAAGCTATTTAAAAAAGCTGGATATGCACAAGTCCATGGGTCCAGATCTAATGCAGCCAAGGGTGCTGAGGGTGTTGACTGATGTGATTGCAGAGCCATTGGCCATTATCTCTGAAAATTCGTGGCGATCGGGGAAGGTCCCGGACAATTGGGAAAAGGCAAATATAGTGCCCATCTTTAAAAAAGGGAAAAAAGAGAACCCGGGGAACTACAGACCAGTCAGCCTCACTTCAGTCCCTGGAAAAATCATGGAGCATGTCCTCAAATCCATTTTGAAGCCCTTGGAGGAGAGGAAGGTGATCAGGAACAGTCAACATGGATTTACCAAGGGCAAGTCATGCCTGACCAACCTGATTGCCTTCTATGATGAGATAATTGGCTCTGTGAATATGGGGAAAGTGGTGGACGTGATATATCTTGACTTTAGCAAAGATTTTGATACGGTCTCCCACAGTATTCTTGCCAGCAAGTTAAAAAAGTCTGAATTGGATGAATGGACTAAAAGGTGGATAGAAAGCTGGCTAGATTATCGGCTCAATGGGTAGTGATCAACAGCTCGATGTCTAGTTGGAAGCCGGTTTCAAGCGGAGTGACCCCGGGGTGGGTTCTGTTCAACATTTTTATTAATGATCTGGATGATGGGATGGATTGCACCCTCAGCAAGTTCGCAGATTATACTAAACTGGGGGGAGAGGTAGATACGCTGGAGGGTAGGAATAAGGTCCAGAGTGACCTCGACCAGTTGGAGGATTGGGCCAAAAGAAATCTGATGAGGTTCAACAGGAAAAGTGTAGAGTTCTGCATTTAGGACGGAAGAATCCCATGCACTGCTAAAGGCTGGTGACCGACTGGCTAAGCAGCAGTTCTGCAGAAAAGGACCTGGGGATTACAGCGGACAAGAAGCTGGATATGAGTCAGCAATGTGCCCTTGCTGCCAAGAAGGCCAATGGCATATTGGGCTGTATTAGTAGGAGCACTCCCAGCAGATTGAGGGGAGTTATTATTCCCCTCTATTCGGCACTGGTGAGGCCACACCTGGAGTACTGCATCCAGTTTTGGTTCCCCACTACAGAATGGATGTGGACATATTGGAGAGAGTCCAGCGGAGGGCAACAAAAATGATTAGCGGGCTGGGGCACATGATTTACGAGGAGAGGCTGAGGGAACTGGGGTTATTTAGTCTGCAGAAGAGAAGAGTGAAGGGGGATTTACATGAAGGGGGGTTCCAAAGAGGATGGAGCTAGGCTGTTCTCAGTGGTGGCAGATGACAAAACAAGAAGCAAAGGTCTCAAGTTGCAGTGGGGGAGGTCTAGGTTCGTATTAGGAAACACTATTTCACTAGAAGGGTGGTGAAGCACTGGAATGGGTTACCTATGGAGATGGTGTAATCTCCATCCTTAGAGGTTTTTAAGGCCCGGCTTGACAAAGCCTTGGCTGGGATGATTTAGTTAGGGATTGGCCTTGCTTTGAGCAGGGGGTTGGACTAGATGACCTCCTGAGGTCTCTTTCAACCCTAATATTCTATGATTCTGTGGTACCTTCTTCCCTTTGCAGGTGGGGTATAAATCCCCAAAGTGCGGAGGGTGGCGCAAGAGTCCTTCATCGAATGAAGCACCTCATCAGTTTTCTTTGAGAAAAGCTTTTCTCGATTGAAAAATAGGTTTTCTATCTTTGTTGGCAGTTCCTTGGTTTTATGCATGACCTGTAGCCAGGATCACTGGCACATGACTACAGCTGTGGCCATGGTTCTGGCTGCAGTGCCTAGTGACACTTGTAGGGCTGTTTGGGCTATCAGTTGACCCCCATTGATGATGGCTTGAAACTGTGACCGTTTCTCCTTGGGGAGCTCTGCTATGAACGAGCTAAGTTTCACATAGTTATCATAATAATATTTAGCTAACAATGCAGATTGGCCACTCTGAGTTGTATAGTGCCTGAAGAATAAACTTTACACCCAAACAGGTAGAGTCTCGTGTGTTCTTGCTCCCGTGGTGTAGATTTAAACTGTTGTTGCTTGCCGCGTTGATTCGCAACATTGACCACTAAGGTGTTGGGGGGCAGATGTGCAAAGAGAAAGTCTGCCCCTTTTGCACATTGGCAGAATTGAGGTTGGTGTCTGCCAGACGGACTCTGCCGGTTCCAAAATGGCATCATTGATAGGACGAGCGATCTTGGAAGTAGATGATGGTTGTAGTATTTGTACCAGCTTGTGCTGGTTTGTCTGCACCTCCTCTAGTGGTATTTCCTGTCTGTGAGTGACCCGCTTAAACAGTTCTTGAAACTACTTGAAATTGTCTGCTCAAGTTAGCATTGGGGGCATAATGGCCTCATCTGGGGAGGAGGAAGTGTTGTGAGCAGGAGAGGTAATTTCTTGGTCTGTTCCAGTTTCCTTGTCCTCACCTACGTCCTGAGCCTCCATGGGCTGCAGTGTGGGAGATGCAGGGTTAGAGTGCAGTTCGCGTCTGTGCACCATGGGTAGCCTGGAATGTGGACCGTGTAAGAAGCCCAGGGTTCCCAATGTGCCCACTGCATTAGGAAGGCCATAGGTGAGTATATCCATGGTGGTCTGCACCATGGTTGAGTCGTCTGGTGGTATCTTGGTCCCATATGGCTCCGAGGTGGTCGGCGTTCTTTTGGTGAGGAATGGTGTAGTGAGAAGGTGTTTTGCTCCTGCATCTCCTCCTCGTCTTCGCTGGAAAATTGTGCAATGTCGTGAGAGCTGTTGGGATCTCCTCCATAGCCTGTCGGGGAACTCTCGGTATCGAGTATCGGGGAGTGCGGTGCCGATGGTACCACCAACTCTTTCTGGTGGAACAGAGACTGTGTGGTGCCAACATCTGGACCATCAGTGCCATGACGTCCGCTCTCACTGGTGCCTGCTTCAGTGCGGCCGGTGCAGACTTGTTTTTTTTCCCCCACCGGTGCCGACTGTGTTGTCGGTGCCGAGGGCGTAGGCATGGTGCCTGGGGAGATGCTCAGTGCCGAGTCCCTTGCAGGTGAACTTGGTGCCATGGAGGAGGCATGTCTTTGTGCCTCGACTCTGTCTCCTTTGCTCGGACCTCGGCATTGCTGGAGGTGCCTGGAGCATCACAGGTGCTCCCCCGAGCATATGTCGGCATTGGAGGTAGCGACCTGGCAGGAGCCTTTCTTTTCACAGTACTCTCTGCGGAGAATTCTGAGCCCTCTTTTTTGGTCTTTCATACGGTATGTCTCCTTTTCCAATTGGAGGAGTGTCTAGAGAGGCAGTCTGCTTGTCCGAATTGGGTTGGAGGGATTTCTCCATTAAAATCATTTTTAGCCGGAGATCCCTATCACATCAGGCTCTGGCTCTCAAATTGCTGCAGTGGGGGCATTTTGGGGGTTATGCCCCTCATCCAGACAGTGTACACACAATGAATGCCCATTTGAAATGGGCATAGCTTCACGCAGGAGCCACAGTGTCTGAAGCCTGAGGAGCCAGGCATCTTAACAGATAACCATCCCCTGAGAGGAGGTAGCTAACAAAATAGTCTTATTCGGGGGGGAGGGGGGGGAGAAAGGGGGCCAGACGGGAATTAACACTAACGGTAACTATAACTTTCTTACTAACTATCTAATTAAACTATTTTTTAACTATTTTAGGGAAGAGTGCTAATACTGCCCCAGAGCTCCGTCTTCAGCCGAGGACAGTTGAGAAGGAACTAGAGGGCTCAGGTCGTGCACGCACTACATGCGGCACCAGCGGCACCGCAAGACACCTACCCACGCAGACACGGCTACCATAAATCTCTGATCAACAGTGCCGGGACGCACCAATACCCAAAGTGGAGCACCCACAGGGACAGCACTCAAAGAACAACCCGTTTATTTTAAATTCAGTACTGTATCTTAGTTCAATCGTAGAAAAAAAAAACCCATAACATACTAAGGGCATTTTAAGATGCTCCAAAGCCTGTCTGCAGGAAAAAAATAAACTAAAATAAGGGCATCTGACAGAAGAATCTGGTTAATTCTCAGCATATGTATTGATAGTGCATACAATATGTTTAAGTTTTCTTTGAGCTATTAGACAGGTCCAAGTTGTGCCAGAGGTGTGTCTTGCACAAATAATAGCACTGATTTATGAAAGAAATTCCTTAAAGAACATTTATTTGTAACTTGTACAAGCCAAAATTTAGATATATATTAGCACAGAGGTTTTAAACCTGTGACCCGCAGACCCCTGGCAGTCCACAGACTATGTTTAAAGGGTCCACAGAAGGTTGTCGTTACCACAGAGCAATTTCAGCCTGGGCTCTGCAGGCTATGTCTAAGATTTCCAAACGGGTCTGCACCTGCATTCGAAATTTTTTTAGGGGTCCGCAAATGAAAAAAAGGTTGAAAACCATTGTCAAAGCAGATCTGTTACATGTGAACTTTAAATCCACTATATAAATCCATGGTACACCCACACCTTGAATAATGTGTGCAGTTCTGGTCAATTGGAAAAAACACAGAGAAGGCTAGAAAAACAAGTAAAGCTACAGAACAGCTTCCATACGAAGAGAGAGTAAGAAGACTGGGACTGTTCAGCTTGGAAAAGAGAACTCAGGGAGGATATGACAGAGATCTACAAAATCCTGAATGGTGTGGAGAAAGTGAATAGGGGAGTGTTAGCTACCTATTCACGTAACACAAGAACCAGGGGCCGTCCAATGAAATTAATAGGCAGAAGGTTTAAAATAAACATAAGAAAATATTTCTTCACGCAACACACAGTTGGCCTCTGGAGCTTGTTGCTAGGGGATCTTGTGAAGGCCACAACCATAACTGGCTTAAAAAAATAATTAGATAAGTTCATGGAGGATGGGTCCATCCAAGGCAATTTGCCAAGAAGGCTGGGACGCAACCCACTGGTCTGGGTGTCCCTAAACCTCTAACTGCTACAAACTGGGACAGGACAACAGGGTAAGAGAGTGTAACACTTCAATATCAGCACTTCTTAAAATAGATATTTAAAGTTGAAATTCTCTCCCATTTAAATCCATGATTTCATGTCTTATTTGTAACAGTTCTCTTCCCCTTCCTGCTTATAGCAACCTTGTATGTAACTGTGACAACCATTACCCCTTCACTAAACAGCCTCTCTCCCTCACTCTCCAAAGAAATGGACAACACAGCCTTTTTGATGATTAATTTCCTCATGTGTAAAATGGGCATAATATCTGCCTACAAACAGGGCCGGCTCTGGCTTTTTTGCCGCCCCGCGCAGCAGGGGAGGGGGGAGGGCGGCCAGAGCCCTGGGGAGAGGGCGGTGAGCGCTGGCTGGGGCTCCGCTCTCCCCGGCGGCCAGAGCGCCGGGGGGAGGGCGGCGAGCCCCGGCCGGGGCTCCGCTCTCCCCGGCAGCCAGAGCCGGAGCACCACACTGCGCCACCCCCCTCCAGGTGCCGCCCCAAGCACAAGCTTGGTGGGCTGGTGCCTGGAGCCGGCCCTGCCTACAAAGGTTGGCATCAGGCTTAATTAGGTAACATTTCTGAGTGCTTTGAGCACATAAAAGCACACTAAAAAAACTCAACAATACTATTAAACTAGTTATTTGACAAGGAATGACATTACATGTATTTTGGTGCGACCATCAGTCTTTTAAACCAATGCTGGCTTTTATTTCCCAAGTCGTCAGAGAACAACTGGTTTGTACTTCACTGGGTCTCACACTTCCCAAAACTGACAGTATGTTTCCCCTATGCACCTCTTGGGACTTCTGTCTAAGAAAAGTTTCCAAAAGCAACTGCTAATGACAGAGTTCCTTGACTACTTCCTGAATTTTCATCACATCCTGCTAGTTTTAAAATTACGAACATCAAGTACTAAGGTCACTTGTTTCTTTCAGTGATAGACAAAGTAAAATAATTATTTAGCAATTCCAATTTTGCCTGCCAGTTGGTATTCAATGCTCTCCGGTTAATAGCCAGTTCTTTCTTTTGTCTCCCATGTCTTTTATAATTTCCTTTGCATACATCCTCATCAAATATTTCCTTCTACTGTCATGTGGGTCCTTTCTGGACTAGCTGTGAGTGCTGGGACCCGTTGGGAAACTAGGCATCTCCCCTTTCCGAATAGTATAAAGCTCCCATTCCATTTCTAGCCATGCAAGAATGTGAGATACTGGTTTTTAAAGTCCTGACATTTTTAGCATAAAAAACATGCCACTAATACAGTACTGAACACTGGGCCCATTCCGGGCCTCAGGTAAGTGTAATGCTGATGGTGGGGAGGCAAGTGCCACATTTGATGGGAAAAAGAGGACATATCTATTTCAAGTAACACAGGGATTTAGAATGCCAAAGTGGGCAGATAAAGCAATCAAATATGCATTATAAATTCATTGATCCACCTCCAAATACTTTTTTTATATTATATAAATAGCATCTGAAATCTGTTTTTGTTTAATTTCCTTACCTTCTGCTTTATGAAGTTCCAGTGCCAGTTGATTCTTTGCCTCATTTTCCTCATTTAGACACTCCATTAGATCATGGTGCTGACTAACCACCTGGGCAGTTTCCTGATTTCTGCGGCTGAATTCTTCCTCAAAGTGAGCGTGAATTTCATGTGTTTTCTCCAACTAACAAAAAAAAAAAAAAAGAAGGTACATGACAACATACAACGCTAAACATATGAACTGCAGTGATAATCTGAACCCTTATAAAAAGGGAACTTATTTTAATTTTTGTAATATTTATCTATCAAGTGCTTCTGCCAATTACAAAGCAGCTTGTAGCTTAATTGCTACATATTCCTAACATGTTTTATTATAGGACTTTGTTTTAATGTATTAATAGCCAATTAAGTGTTTTGAAGCAGTAATAATAAAAATACTGTATATACTCGTTCATCAGCCGAATTTTTTTAGTAAAAAAGGGAAGCACAAGAGAAGGGGGTCGGCTTATGAACGGGTATAGAGAGGGAGAGGTGGGACACAGCCCCTCCCCCCAACAGAGGGAGCAAGGAGAGGCACCACAGCCAGCAAAGCCGGAAGGGAAGAGGCGGGGTCAGGGTCTCTCCACTTCTGGCCATGCTGCTCTCCCCCCAGCCTCCGAAGCAGCTGCAGCTCTAGGGCTGGCAAGCTGCAGCCGTGCCGCTCGGCCCCGCCCCCCAGAGCGGACTGCGGCCACACTGCTGGAGCAGGCTGCGGCCACGCCGCCCAGCCTGCTGGAGCAGCTCCAGCCAGGCCAGAGACATTCTCCCCTGGCCCTCCCCAGATAAGGTGGGAAGGGATAGGATGGGGAGAGTGTGGGGGTCCTGGGCTAGGGGTGGGGTCATGTGCGGGGTGATCACAGGGGTTACTCCCCCGACTCCCAGCTTCTCCCCCCCCAAAAAAATTTCCCCACCAGTTGCTGTCCCGGCCCATCAGGGTAAGCAGCTGGCGCGCCGGGACACTTTGTTTACTTAGGTTTACCTCCATGCCTGCGGATGCACGAGGTAAACAAAACATCTCGGCCCACCAGCGGCTTATCCTGATGGCCCAGGAGCCAAAGTTTGCTGACCCCTGAATTATAGGGTCAGCTTATGAACGGGTTATAAAAATTTTCCATTTTTACTTATCCATCTTGGGCGGGTCGGCTTAAAAAAAAGAACCGGCTTATGATCAAGTATATACGGTAGGTCTTTTCAAACAAATACCTCACCGCATAATGCAGGACTTTAAAAATGGGTTTTATGGCTCAAATTCACTGAAGTCAAAGGTAATTTTGCTACTGGCTCCCAGTGGAATCAAAAGTTTCTCTTTAGAGTTACAGAGATTCACAATATTGTGAAACACACGATGGATCTTTCTCCTTGCAGTGCTTAACTCAATTCCAAGTTCTCCGTTTGCCATCACTGAAACATCTACAGGTTTCATCTTTCAGCTATGTACTAGTTTTCATTGTAATAGGGTTACCATACTTAACAAATAAAGAAAAAGTGGACCCTTCACGGGGTCCTCGCCCCGCCCATTTCCCACCCCCAGCCCTGCCCCAACTCCGCCCCTTCCCCGCCCTAACTCTGCCCTCTCCTCCCTCCCACTCCCAGCCAGGGGGAAAGGGCTGCCTGAGCGCTACCGGCTTCACGGTTTGCCGGGCAGCCCCCAGACCCTGCGCCCCCAGCCGGCGCTTCCCCAGCACAGCTGGAGCCCGGGAGGGGAAGCGCCCAGCCGGGGGCGCAGGGTCTGGAGGCTGCCCGGCAAACCGTGAAGCCGGTAGCGCTTGGGCTTCGGGCAGCCCCCTTGCCTCCGGACCTTGCGTTCCCAGCCGGGCACTTCCCCTCCCGGGCTCCGGAGGCGCAGGGTCCGGAGGCATGGGGGCTGCCCGAAGCCAGTAGCGCTCGGGCAGCCCGGCTCTTAAACAGAGCCGAAGAGTCAGGGGAGGAGCAGAGCAGCTGCGGGAGGGGAAGTGCCCGGCCGCCATTTTCCCGGACATGTTTGGCTTTTTGGCAATTCCCCCTGGACGGGGGTTTGATTGCCGAAAAGCCGGACATGTCCGGGAAAAACCGGACGTATGGTAACCCTAATTGTAAAAGTCTTCCACCCCATTTTACAGTATGTAAGCCATGCAAAGTATATTTGCAAGTATGTGGGGTTAGGATCCTTCATTATTGCCCTTTTACCCCTTTCCTAAGAAGCCTCTGTCATGACAGTTTTCCTCAGTAGAAGTGGCCCCCTCCAGGATCAGTCATCACCGTTTTGTGTAGGAAGATCGCTTCAGAGGGGTCTGAAAGCCCTCCTCTGCCCTTTGCTTCCCTACAGGCAACCTGAAAATTCTAATTCTGCTCTCCAACAAAGAAGCTGAATACATATCTATTAAACTGGTGGGTAAAGTTCCAGTTTAAACCTTGCCATGACAACAAACATCTTGTTTCATTATTACAAGCACCCCATAAAATACAGATGGCATGTAATCTAATTCAGGTCCAAAATACAGCAGAACCTCAGAATAACGAACACCTCGGGAATGGAGGTTGTTTGTAACTCTAAACAAAACATAATGGTTGATTTTTCAAAGGTTTACAACTGAACACTGACTTAATGCTTTGGAACTTTACTATGCAGAAAAAAAAAAACGCATCTTAATTTAAATGAAGCAAGCACAGAAACTGTTTCTTACCCTGTCAAATCTTTTTTTTTTTTTTTTTTTTTTTTTTTTTTTTTTTTTTTTTTTTTTTTTTTTTTTTTTTTTTTTTTTGTTTCCGCTGCCTCATTGCATACTTCCGGTTCCAAATGGGGTGTGCTGTTGACCAGTCAGTTCATAACTTTGGTGTTAGTAACTCTGAGGTTCTACTACACATATTAACAGACATTACCAGAACAGTTCTTATAGGTAACGAGGGCAGAACCTTCAATGCAGCAAGTAGGAAGATGTGTACAGATTTCTTATTGGAAATGTGAGCTGTGTACATAGCTTTTCATGCACTTCCCCAAGAACCCAATCCTACAAAATGCTGAATGCCTTAATGCCCAAGGGTCTCAGCATGTCACAGGATTAGACCCCAATTGTTTATGCCAATATGTAGCTAAAGGCTGAGATCTAGTTTTACTTGTTTAGTTGATTCTGTAACCAGCTCTAGAAGTTTCTCCACAGCAGTGCGCAAACGGCGACAAATTTTCAGGATCATCTCTTCATTCTCAAGTGCCAGGTCTGGGCTTGCAAAAACACTCTCACATAAGTGCTGGCTCAGCTCAGATCCTTCATCGGTCACTGCAGACACCTGGTTGTGTTCTGTGAGAGTTTCATCCAGCAGGTCACCTACCAAAAGAATAAAATTAATTAGAAAAAACTATTACAAAAAATTATTCCAGAAACAGCTACTCGTTACACAACTGACTGACATGATCATATGCAAATGTAACAGTGACACTGCCTGGGACTGAGCAATGTTTACCGTATATACTCGTTCATTAGCCCGTTCGTGTATAAGTCGACCCCACAAGACGGAGAAGTAAAAATAGCAAAAACTGCATGACCCTTTCATAAGCCAACCCTATATTTCAAGGGTTGGAAAACTTTGGCTCCCAGCCTGTCAGTGTAAGCCGCTGGCGGGTCAGGACGTTTTGTTTACCAGGGGCGTTCACAGGTACAGAGCCGCTCAGCTCCCAGTGGCCGCAGTTTGCCGTTCCCAGCCAATGGGAGCTGCGGGAAGTGCCATGCTACTTCCCGCAGCTCCCATTGGCAGGGAATGGCGAACCGCGGCCACAGGGAGCTGAGGGGCTCCATGCCTGCAGACACTCCAGGTAAACAAAACGACAATGTATTAATTATTCAATTCAGTGATTCCATAGAGTTTAAAATCATCAAATTTTGGTGTAGACCCGCTTATAAGCCGATCCCTGCTCTTTGATGCGTCACTTTTTTTACCAAAAATATTCAGCTTATGAACCAGTATATACGGTAATTAATGGAAAACATCTCAACATAAAGACGTTCTTTAATACTTAAAACCTGATATACCTCTTCATCAGATTTGGACAAATTTTTGAAGCTGTGAAACTACTTTGAGATGTTTGAAGATAATTGTTACACCTAGATGAATGTTGCCCAGTTAGATATGACAAATCTTTTAAGATATAACAGGAGGCCCTGTGGCCTACACATAGTTGCTACAAAGTCCAAGACCTCCCCAGCCTTTCATTATTCCAGTTCAGGCTCCCAATGCTATGATAGAGAAAGGGCACATTATAATGGTTTTGATGAACACACAATGGAACTATCTTTGCCTCAGTACAGCATTTTCATGATCAAGAGGATTAAAGCAGGATATTGACAGTCTATCAGAACTCTGGAAAACCCCATTGGGTGGACGTGGAGAACACTGTAATATAAAATATCCATGCAGACAGCCTTGGCTGTATCATATGACATTAACCGTATCTTAAAAAAATAACTATGCCCAGACTGACACTCACTTTTTTCTAGGTCATGCTTCTCTCTGGCTTTGAAATGCTGTATGAATCCCACTTCTTCCGTCATGCTGCGGCTTTCTCTAGAGTCTCCAGATGCTAGACTGTCATCGAGACAGAGACCAACTTTCTTACAGATAAGGTCTTCTGTGGCGATAGTGGCCTTTACCATTTCCACAAATAATTTCAAAACTTGCTGATAAGATTCCTGAAGTTTTTTCCTAGAACAGAAATACCATACAGTGCAAAGTACAGGATATTTCAACTAGAAGAGGTACTTAAATATTGATAACACTTTTAAAAATTAAAAACCTCTCTGCAGGTTTGAGAGATTCTGTGACACAGCATGTTATCAATATTTAAATGCCTCTTCTAGTAAGGATGCCACTTTGCAGCTATTTTCACTACTAAATTCCCCGAACAAATGAAGGATTAATTGTTAAATTAGACGTTGTTGATTAGACCTTGAGACCTTGTCTCTTCATTGCTCTATCACAGGGGTCAGCAACCTTTCAGAAGCGGTGTGCCGAGTCTTCATTTTTTCACTCTAATTTAAGGTTTCACGTGCCAGTAATAAATGTTAACATTTTTAGAAGGTCTCTTTCTATAAGTCTATAAGCTATAACTAAACTATTGTTGTATGTAAAGTAAATAGGTTTTTAAAATGTTTAAGAAGCTTTATTTAAAATTAAATTAAAATGCAGAATCCCCCAGACCGGTTGCCAGGACCCGGGCAGTGTGAGTGCCACTGAAAATCAGCTCGCGTGCCGCCTTTGGCACACGTGCCGTAGGTTGCCAACCCCTGCTCTATCAGAATCCCAAACAATTGCTGTCTCCCAATAACAAAAACATCTGTAAAATATTGATTTGTTATTACAAGCTTCTTATACCATTCATATATATATTAGATAAGTATTGCAAATTAATTGAAGGTTTCATGCCATCATTTTTAACTGAATAGTTATGTATGAATGAAGGTAGGAGACATCTGGATGTTTGCTAAGCTTCTCCACACAAAAGAACATTACAACGATGATGAAAATTCTTTCCATAAAGTAATGGCAATAATTTGCGTTCTCACTAGTGTGTAGTATTAAAGCCTATCCTGCATAATAATTCTTTAGCTCTGGAAAATACATGCCAATCAAATCCATTTCCTCTTCTGCTCTCTGTCTTGTCCCCAGAGTTCTGCCCTGGTTACTTTCAATTCTCACTCTGAGGAGCTCATCTGCTCCCACAATTTCAGCTACCATGTCTATGCAAATGACTGACATCTACCTCTTCCCTCCTGATCTCCCATCCACACTGAAATATTATATTTCCAAACGTGGTTTCCTGGATGGACCACTGCCCTCTCACACACAGTGTGAAATTAACAGGCCGCCTTCTCCTCTCTCCATCACTGTCCCCAGCTTACAGCACAGAGCTTGTGAGCCTGTAGTACTCAGCCCACTCCTGAACCACATTCAGTTTTAAGTAAATTCTTGCTTTTTACTCTACGCTCTTAAAAATCATGCTTTCCTTCTCCATCCTTGGTCACCCTTGACTAATGCACCCTTCTCATGACTGGCCTTCGTGATGCCTAACTTAATTCTAACCTCTGAAGAAATGAGATTGCAAAAATTAACTTTATTCTTACAACGCTGACCACTTTCTCCAGCCTTCAAACTGTTCCAATGGCTTCCCCTTGTTTTCCATATTATATTCAAGCTTCTCATCTTTATGGCATGGCACGATTCCACTTTTGTCTCTCCCATTTCTTCCTACTCCCAATTCTGCTTTCTATACTTCAACATGTTCACTTCCTGAAAATCTTTTTGTATCTTTATCCCACTCTCGTCTTTGCACCTTTCATTCAATTCCATTCCATGCACCTGGATCTCCTTTCCTTTGTTTTTGCACCAACTGATCTCCCTCTCCTCACTCAGAGGTCTCTTAAAAAAAAAAAAAAAAAAGCCCACACCTCGCACACATACCACACTACTAATACTCCTGGGGGAATTCTGCGCCACTGTGCACGTGCAGAATTCATGTCCCCCACAGAAAAATGACTTTCTGACAAGGAAGCAAAGGAACCCTGCAAGAGCAGTCACGCACCACTTCCTACCTGCGCAGGTACATCATTTCAAGCACCCAGAGCAGCTGGCAGACAGGTAAATCACTGCAGGGCAGAGGACACCCCAGGCAGTGGCTCCTACTCTGAGCCAGGACATCATCGGCTAGTCCCAGCTGGGTTGGAGGCAGGAGTGGACGAGACTTCCTCTTCTCCTGCAAGGAGTAGCTGGGGCTGTGCCAGACCCACCTCCAGAAACCTCTCCCAGCTGCAGGAAACTCAGCATCCTCCCCTGCTTCCTGCCCCCATCACTCCTCAGCTGCAGGGGGAGGGGGTCACTGTACGCCCAACCCCTGTGCATCTGGACCTCCTATACCCAGACACCCCCGCAAAGCCTCATCCCATACAACCAGAACCTCCCTACCCCTCCATACCCAAACCCCACCCCACTGAAGCTCAACCCCTACATCTGGACCCCACCCCCATGCACTATACAGAGTTTTTCCAAAGTTTGCCTACCATGAGATGAAGACTACACATTACTCTTATTCCAATCATCAATATGATTTCTTCACTACAGTGTCTACTTTCAATAACTACTCAGTTCCAATTGTTTCCTAAAGAGATTCTAATGTACCCAGAGGTAAACTGAAAACAGAAAGAAAGAATCTACCCTGCTCTTCCATCTGATCCCAAAAAAGCCTTCACCTTTCTTTTCAAACTCTGAGCTAATTTGTATATCTATTTCAGATAATAAACAGATACTACAGTTAGTGAAGTGGGTATCAGAATGGTAATGTTCATTTTTAAGGTGTCCTAGATTTTTAGCATGTAAAGTAAAGTCTAACAGTAACTTGGATATGCTTCAAAGATAGCGAAAACACCATCACCTTCCTATACATTTAATTTGGCTTAGTTACTTTTTCGTTTACAGAAGAAAAAACAAAACAAAACAGATATACGACACTGAACATTATATATCCCAAAATGAACTAACCTTTCATTCTGGGACAGTTCGATATCAGATCTCAACATAGCTACCAGGTACTCTCCTTCTTGATTTTCTCTGTCTCGTCGCTGTAGCAGGGTCTCTAGCTCAGAGTTAGTCTCCTCCAACTTTTGATTTAAAGACTCCACTTTCTTTTCCAGCTGTGGGAAATGGAACAACAAGGCAAGGGATAAAAGGCCAGTCATTTTTACAAACTACTAGAGCTTTATTCAGTTATCTTATTATGAAATCTCATCTACAATACAGAGAAATCACAAACAGCTCTGGAGACCGCATTCCATTTATAATGGATTCTAATACCACAAGAGTTGGAGGACATGAGAAAGACTAAAACAGAACAGCAGTTAAAATGGTTTTTCTCTCTTTCTAGTATAGTTTTGTTTAAAGTCGCTGTTAAATCTGCATCCATAGTCTCAGTACATTCAAGTAATGCTGGCAAGTTATATAAGCTCTTAATGACACTTCAGTTTGTTTTGCATTAACTTTCTCCATTCAAGTCTGAAGGATAGAAAGCAGTGCTCTGGCAGAATTTGCTACAGTGCAGCACACAAACTTCAACTGTGAATTGACTCAATAAGATCACATCCCAACCAATGTTTCTCCATTCTTTATCCCAATAAACCTTTTTTGTCAAGAAAACATCCTTTATTCTCTGCTCTCATTTTTGTGTTGATTTCAATATGCTGCTCTTTTAAAAGTGAATAGTGCTTTAACTGCTGGCAGCTATCAAGCACATTTACATCAATAACGTTACACCTGATCACCCGAACAAACCATTACTATAGCAACAACTTTTGCCTCAACACAAAGCAAGTATTTAACTATACTTTTCCTTTGAAGAGGGAAAAGGAGAGACCAGGGTAAAAAGCATTCCATTTCCCTGCCAATTTTCTGCCGTTATTCATTAAACACTGTATGAAGAGCACAAAATAATGTTCGTCTCTAAGGTGCCACAAGTACTCCTGTTCTTTTTACAAAATAATGTGCTCTTCTTGAAGGTACTATTACCAATTTCCAGTTTTTCATCTAAACAGAAAATGAAGTTTCACTGAGGAATAGTTTTGATGTAACAATTCTACATTTTGAGCATTTGCATTGAATATTGGCCAACAACATTAAAATAAACTCTGGGATTCTCCTGAATTATTAGAAGGGAGCACCACAACTAAACTGATACTTTACTCCCTTTCATTTCCAACCCTGACAACTCACCTTCACTTTTAATTTATTCTAAGTACAAAAAACAGCTCATTTTAATTCATTTGCTGTTTCTACATTTCCTGCTTAAGGGCTAGTCTACACTGGCAACACTTTAGCATGGTTTGTGCAGTCACGGCAGAGCGCTGGAAGAGAGCTCTCCCAGCGCTCTTAAACAAAACCCTCCATGACAGGCGTGGCTCCCCGTGCTGGTGCACTGTTTACCCTGGCACATTACAGCGCTGAAACTTGCTGCGGTCGGGGGGGGGGTTTTCACACCCCTGAGCGAGACAGTTGCAGCGCTGTGAAGTGCCAGTGTAGACAAGCCCTAAGACACACAGCCTTTACAGTCTGTCACTGCCCATCCTACAGCCTGGAGGGAATCTTGATTCTACCAAGATTTCTGTTCTGCAAGAGCTTTCCAAACCAGCTAAATTAGGCCTTGTCTACACTGGCAATTACAGCGCAGTAAAGCAGCCTCTCCGGTGTAACTCCTGAGGTGTACACACTGCCAAGCCACTTAGTGTCCAGAAACTCCTCAGCTGCAGCGTTGCAAAAAAAGCACCTCCACGAGAGTCAAAAGAGCAGAGGCTCCAGCGCTGTATTGGCAGGGTAAACACATTACAGTGCAGAAAGCAATCAATTGGCCTCCTGAAGTGTCCCATAATCCCTCAAGTGGCCACTCTGCTCATTGGTTTGAACTTGGCTGCCCTGGAGACATGCGCCCCTCCCTTTCAAAGCTCCATTTCTGATAGCCCTGCATGCTGTGCCAGTCTGCTCTGGGACACAAAGCCAACCATTAATGGGGAATGCTCCTGCTGCTGAGCACAGAGGCAGGCATGTGTGCAGAGAGAGAGAGAGAGAGTGTGAGTGAGAGAGAGTGAGAGACAGACAGACAGACAAGATAGCTGGAGAGGGAGACGGGGGCTGATGTCAGGGTTTCCCCCTCCCCAGTGCCGGGTTTACAATGGTGCCAGTGACGCCATGGAGTCAGGCCCATGCTCATAAGGGGCCCCGACCTGCTCCGCTTGCACTGCTCCCCCCGCCCACCACTTGCTCCTCTCGGCCGGCCTGCCTGCCGGCTGGCCGAGAACTTCTCTCCACCCCCTGTCCCACCCCCTGCTCCTCTCTGCCCCCTGGCCAGACCCCAATGCACCTCCAGCTCCAGGCAGTCTCTGCTTCCCACCACCTGTGGGGCCCCACCTGTCTCCCTGGAGCTGAGCTGGCTGGGACTGGTGCAGAAGCCCGGCCAGTCTCAGTCAGGTGGGGGCAGGGGGAACAGCATGGGGGGCTTGGCTGGGCCCCTCCAGGCAAGTGCGTCTTCAGGGAGCTGGCCGGGCAGGCCCTGGCTGATCGTGCCATTCCCGACGCGCCGGAGTGATTCCCCACCCCAGGACCAGCCCTGGCTCCGCTGCCATCTCAGCCCAGCAGACACAGTCTCCTCCCAGCAGATCAGGTGAGTGCAGCCGGGAGGCAGGACATGGAAGAGTGGGCCTCTGGGGGGGGGGGGGGGGGTTTTGGGGGGGGGAGGGGGCTCTGAGGGCGTGGGGAAAATGTGTGTTGGGGCACTAGAGAGTGGTGGTTCTGTGGCGGGTGCTGGGCAGTTGTGGTGAGGCTATGAACGGGGATGCTAGGCAGGAGTGGTGTTGTGCATGGCACTGTGCATTTGTGGGGTGGGGCAGGGCTCTGGCCATAGGGAGTCCGGAGGGGGTGTTGGGCAGGGGGGTAAAGGGGCTGCGTGGCATGGCATGAGCCCGCCCCCAAGGGGAAGGGGCATGCTGGCAGCACAGGGCCGGGTGGACCACTGTGCATCTGGCAACTGCTGGTTTATAAATAGTAGCCTCGCACTGGGCTGGGTGGAGAGGGGCTGCCCGTGCCATGCCATGCCATGCCCCATTGCCTCTGCCTGGCCCCTTGCTCTGGGGACTGAGCTCCCCATGCCATGCACCATTGCCTCCATGGGGGCCCATAAATATGTTTGGCACTGGGCCCACAATAGATTAATCCGGCCCGGCCCCGCCCCTTCCCCAGGACTGGTTGCTTCCTGACGCTGTCTGAACTTTCAAGACAGCATGCTGACATACTCTCTGACCTCCAAAACACACTGTCTCTCCCCACCCACCCACCCTCTCTTTCTCTCTCTCCCTGTCACACTCTCCCCTCCAGTTGAAAAGCAGCTGGCAATGTAGTAGGATGCCCATGGAACAATGGGATTGGGAAACCTGCATCATGGGACACTGTGCCTGCCCCTGAGGCACTGCAAACCTTTCCCAAAGCACCCTGCGGCCAGTTGCACAGTGGGATAGCTACTACAATGCACTGCTCTCTTTGCTGATGAAAGAGCTGCTAAAGTGGACGCACTCCACTGTCACAAGGAGCACAGTGTGGACACGCAACAGCGGTTTAATTCCAGCACTTTTATTAAAGTGGTATAACTTGTTGCGCAGAAACTTGCCAGTGTAGATATACCCTTAGATTAATCACTCTCATTCTTGGATCCATCTTTCCGTGCAACTAGCAAAACTTTCACAGAATCATAGAATATCAGGGTTGAAAGGGATCTCAGGAGGTCATCTAGTCCAACCCCTTGCTCAAAGCAGGACCAATCCCCAACTAAATCCCCAAATGGCCCCCTCAAGAATTGAACTCACAACCCTGGGTTTAGCAGGCCAATGCTCAAACCACTGAGCTATCCCTCCTGCCCTTTACATAACTTTAGAATTTTAGAGCAGCTAGCGTCTCCTCATCCCCGTGAACAGGTGGTTCATGCCACCATGGAGGATGGAAGTCTCATGTCTCTAGTGTCAGCAGTGAAAAAGGAGCTAGTTAGAGGACATGCATCTAACCGGAACTTCTGCATCAGTCATGAAGTCAGCTAAAAGCTGACCAACTGAAGTTTTCTTAAGGCTGTTAGGTAAGAAATATTGACTAGAAAAGGAGCATTATTTTGTATGTCATGATAGGGGGTCCTCATGCACCGAGGGGGTTAATTTTATCTGTTTTAAATCTAAGTACTGATCTTTTACATCACCCTCTCCCTTTCCATTTTTGTCTTTCAGTATCATTAACAGAACTGCCTTCAAAGCAGGACACTTTGCAATATGAATGTAACTTCCAAAATTTTCTTTATACAAATTTGTTATACCATGAAACATCCGTGCTGATATAAGAACATGGGATTGAAAGGGACCTTCCTAGGTCATCGAGCCCAATCTTTTGCTATCATAGGCAGCCACAGCATACAATCCCTTTCAGACATTTATCAAGTTCCACCCTAAAACCCAATTAGGATTCTTGCCTCTACTAGTCTTCTTGGGAGTCTGTTCCACAACCTCACTCTTTTGATGGTTAGAAAACGTCTAATTTCCAGACTAAATTTACGCATGGACAATTTTGATAGTTTTCCAATTTATGGAGAATGAATTTGTCTTAAACTTTAACAAAAGATTGAAACCAATTATTACAATATGGGGATGGAGGGGCCTAGTATGATTTACAGTATTAAAATTAGTTAAACTGTTTTGATGTAAAACAAGGCACCTTGTAATTGCATAAAATTTTCAAGAAATAATTTTCAATTTTGTTTCAAGAAAGTCACAAATGTAGCTTATTTTTTATCTAATACTACTAACATTAATACTTGTGCATTACAAAAAAGTTACTATGTAGGAGAATCATTGTTCAGTTTCTGTAACCAAGAGAGGCGGTTTATAGTAGAGGTAGTGTTTTTAGATATCAAAACATCAGCCTTGATACTCCCTTCATTGTCCCTCACAGGTGTGTCTGCACCTTCTTTCATGCTGCCCCTGATGCCTCAAATTTCTGTGCCAAGCCATCTTCCTTGACACAGCCAAACCTCTCCTAAACCTTACCCATCTCACCTGCAAGAAACAAAGGGCAGGACAGGTAAGCAATCAAACACACAGAATCATCAATATATGCACATGCCTTAAGAGTAATTATTGTCACCTTTGTCCATCCGTTCCTCTCCCTTGTCTCATACCCTAACTTCAACACAGGGATCATGTCATTGTTTGTTTTTGTGACATATCGAGTACATTTTTTTCAATACCAGAAAATTAAAATATTATATCTCAGGAGAATGGAATAATCACTGAAAGTAACTGGATAGGTTCCCTCCTGTAGCAGCCACAACCATGCTGCATCACAACTTTTTCTCCACCCACTAAGGTACAATGCTATCCTCATAACACACTAGCTAACAGAAGAAGCCAACAATGCCTCAAAAACTAGTTAATATAAACCAATGACTGCACCAAAGTGGTATCCTCTGTACAAATACATCTTAATGGGGAAAGGGGGAGGAGAGGAAAGCTATGTTCAAACAGGACACAAGGAAAGTGCAATTAAAATCTAAGCCTCAGTATTTTCACATACCTGGATGATTATATTTGTCTTTTCCTGTATCTGTACTGATAACTCCTCTTTCTCCTTTTCGTAATGTGCTTGTGCCTTTTCTGTCTCTTGTATCAACACCTGCTCCTTGCTGCGCCAGGCAGTCTTCCTTTCAGCTTCAAATTCCTCCTGCATTAAAAAAAAAAAAGTTAAAAAAAAAGATTCCCAGGCCAACCAACCAAAAACAATTTGCAGAAATCTAACTAAAAATTACCAAGAAGTGTGGCACTTTAGAGAATATTTACGTAGATGAAGGGACTATCTGGAAATGTCAAAAATAATTCCTACACGGTTTTCAATAAATTCACATAACATATTCTCACCAGTACCATTACTTTATCAAGTTCTCTGTTAAGATCTGAGATATGGTGACAGCATAAAAACTAGTGCATCTCTGAACATGGGGGCATCGAAGCACCTACATGTAGAGCTGTACTGTTCCTTGGCATAGCATCTGAATGAACAACACTGTTCCTCACAACTGTTCATTAGAGATTATTGTCCCCAAAATATAGTATTTCCCAGGAAGACACTAAAAATATCAGAAATGCTTATCTGGTATAGCTATCAATACCAGACATAGTGCTTTCTAGAGAGAATATTGGGTATGACAACAACAACATTATAGTTACACTGGGAGATTTACCCATATGCTTGTAAGAGTAGCATTTGGGAGAATTCATTAATTCAAAGGATCCAATAGAAGCAAATGCAGAGAATTATCTTTTGAAACAACTAAAAATTATACGGAGATAATATATTTAAAAAGTCCACTAACTCTCTTCAACCCAGCAGTCTTAACATTCAAACCCAAGGAATAATATTGGCAAGTGATGCTTAAATTGAAGTACATTTGAAAGTGCTTAATCACATCTTGAATTTCTAAAGACATTTCTGGAGGCAGCCACGTTGGTACAAAATAGCCTACCAATGACACTGTATTAAAGGAGGAGTTACTTACTCTACGGTAACTGAAGTTCTTTGAGACATTTGTCCCTATGAGTGCTCTACTTCAGTTGTGCACGTGTCCCATACACCTTTGATCAGAGACTTCTGGTAGCAATGCCAGTTCAGTCCACACAAACGCCCTAGTTATCTTCATGCCCCATGATAAGGGTATGTAAGGGCAGCATCAGACAACCAAATTCAGTTCCTTCTCTAACTCCGAGTCTCACAAAGGAAGACTCTAAAGCAGAAGGGAAGGATGGCACCTAGTGGGCACCCACAGGGACAAATATCTCAAAGAATTCCAGTTACTGTAAAGGGTAAGGAAGTCCTCCTCCTCCTTCAAGTCATGTCCCTATATCGGTGCTCCACTTCAGATGACTCCTGAGCAGTACCCTGTAAAGGAGGTGGATGTTTTGGAGCCAGATCGAAGACTGACTGGAGACTAACAATGACAAGGTGGAATCTTGCTCTAGAGGCAGGTATAGAATGTAATGTTTAGAAAAAGGTGTGAACCAAAGCCCACGTGGCAGCTTTGCTTATTTCTCCAATGGGAACATTCTTTAATGGGGTTATGGAAATAGACTGATCAAGTGGAGTGAGATATCATAGAATATCAGGAAGCTGAATGTCCTAGTTGATGTGGAAGTCTGAGGTTACCTTGGGCAAAAGTGCACGTGTGACCAGAGAGATACCTTTTCTTTAATAAATGTGGTGTACAAAGAATCAGCTATCAAAGCCCGCTAACTCACCAGTTCTCCTAGTGGAGGTAATAGCCACTAAGATTGCAGTCTTCACAAACAAGTGTGGAAGGGAACATTTAGCCAGTGGTTCAAGGGGAAGCCTCATTAGAGAATTGAGAACCAGGTACAAGTCTCACTCCGGTGTATGTTGTTTGACATGAGGAATAAGATCTGATAATCCTTTGATGAATCATGAAGTAATGAAGTGAGTAAAGACTAAAAAACCCTTGACTGAGGAATGGAAAAATTGCAATAGCCACTAGATGAAATTTAATGGAACTCCAAAAGAGGGCCCCAGTTCTTCATACCCAAAAGGTAATCCAATAATATTTATTGGATAATATTTCAGATAATATTTCAACAAGAGACAGGTACCTTTGGAACCTCTTCCTCTTCTGCAGGTATGTTTTTCTAGTTGACTCATGTCTACTATTGAGCAAAACTTCTTGCAATTCTTTTGAACAGGAGATCGCTACCCATAAGATCCATCTATATGCCAAGCCTTGAGACGCAGAGCTATCAAGTTGGGGTGAAGACCTTCCACCGAGTCCTGGATTAGTAGGTCAGGTATTATTGGTAATCAAAGTGCAGGGCAAGAGGAGGGGCAAATCAGGTATGGGAACCATATCTGACTAGGCTAAACTGGTGCAATTAGGAAGACTCTGGTTCTGTCCTGCTTGATCTTGTTTAGGATTCTGAGGAGCAATGGCATCAGAGAATAGGCAGATAGGAGGTTTCTGGACCACAAAATGAGAAAGGCACCTCCCAGGGAATGACAACTAACACACCCTCCTGAGCAAAGCATTCAGCATTTTCTGTTCAGAGCTGTGGCGAAGAGATCTAATTCTGGAGAACCCCAGGTAAGAAACATCAAGGGGTTAAGGTCCCATTTGTTATCATGGCAGAAGTGTCTGCTCAAGTTGTTGACAATGATGTTCTGGAAGCCTGGTAAGTATGTGACAGAACTGAAGATTTGATGGGCTATGCACTAGTTCCACAGATTTACTGTTTCTGTACAAAAGGAGGAGGATCTTGCTCCTCCCTGGTGATTTATATTGTACATGCCGGCCATGCTGTCTTTATCCTCATTTATCACAATCATAGATAGAAAATGTCTGCAGTCAGATCTGACCACTCTGAGCTCCAGCAGGCTGATGTGGAGAATGGATTCTTGAGCTGCACATTTTCCATGAATGGTATGACTTTGAAGACAAGCTCTCCACCCTATATGAGACGTACCAGTCACTATAGTTATAGCTGGAGATGGAGAAGCAAATGGAACTCCAGTGCATACTGTGAAAGGTTGGACCCCTTGGGAAGCCACCTGTTATGCTGAGATACTACTGAGTGTAACCTGTTCTGCCAGCATGGACCCTCTTTAACCTGTCTTGCTGAGCCAGGCTCTTAAAACCTCCTCTAACACACACACACACACACACAGCGGAAGGGCCACACCCAGCTGCAGATCAACTCTGGTAAGACTCAGTTTAAGGGACTTGTTTCAGCATATCCCTCGGCCCACGACACTTCCCGCAGCCCCCATTGTCCTGGGACGGTGAACCACGGCCAGTGGGAGCCGCGATTGGCCGAACCTGCGGACACGGCAGGGAAACAAACCAGCCCAGTCTCCCAAAACTAAGGAAAATAACAAAAACTAAAAGTAAAAACTATTCCCTAAAGGCAAACCTAGCTAAACAAGTGAGCACAAGTTGATCCATTTCAGGCTGAGGCATCTGAGAAAAAAAAACTTAGGGAAAATAACCTAATGGCAGCCATACTGGTTCAGACCAATGGTCCATCTAGCTCAGTACCCTGTCTTCCCACAGTGGTCAGTGGCAGGTGCTTCAGAGGGAATGAACAGAACACACAATCATCGAGTGATCCAACCCGTTGTCCACTCCCAGCTTCTACCAGTCAGAGGCTAGGAACACTCTGAGCATGGGGTTGCATCCCTGACCACCTTGGCTATTAGCCATTGATGGAGCTATCTTCCATTACCTTATCTAATTCTTTTTTTAAGCCAGTTATACTTCTGGCCTTCACAACATCCCCTGACAATGAGTTCCACAGCTTAACTGTGAACTGTGTGAAGTATTTCCTTTTGTTTCCTTTAAACCTGCTGTCTATTAATTTCTTTGGGTGACCCCTTGTTCATGCATATGTGAAGGGGTAAATAACACTTCCTTATTCACTTTCTCCACACCATTCATGATTTTATAGATCTCTATCATATCTCCTCTTAGTCCTCTTTTTTCCAAGCTGAATAGTCCCAGTCTTTTTAATCTCTCTTCATATGGAAGCTGTTACATACGCCTAATCATTTTTGTTGCCCTTTTCTGTACCTTTTCCATTTCTAATATATCTTTCTTAAGATGGCTTGACCAGGACTTCATGTAGTATTCAAGGTGTGCGTGGATCATGAATTTATGCAGCAACATTATAATGTTTACTCTTTTATTATCTATCCCTATTCTAATGGTTCCTAAAATTGTTAAGCTTTTTTGACTGCCGCTGCACTTTGAGCAGATGTTTTCAGAGAACTATCCACAGTGACTCCAAGATCTCTTTCTTGAGTGGTAACAGCTAATTTAGACCCCCATTATTCTGCTGGGATTATGTTTTCCAGTGAGCATTATTTCATCTGCCACTTTGCTGCCCAGTCACCCAGTTTTGAGAGATCCCTTTGTCACTTTTTGCAATCTGCTTTGGACTTAACTATCTTAAGTAATTTTGTATTGTCTGCAAACTTTGCCACCTCATTGTTTACCCCTTTTTCCAGATCATTTATGAATATGTTGAACCGCATTTGTCCCAGTACAGACCCCTGGGGGACACCATTATTTACCTCTCTCTATTCTGAAAACTGACCATTTATTCTTATCCTTTGTTTCCTACCTATTAACCAGTTACTGATCTATGAGAGGACCTGACTTCTTATTCCATGACTGATTAGTTCGTTTAAGAGCCTTTGGTGAGGAACATTGTCAAAGGCTTTCTAAAAGTCCAAGTACGCTATATTCACTGGATCACCCTTGTCTACACATTTACTGATCCCCCTCAAAGAACTCTAGTAGATTGGTGAGGCATGATTTCCCTTTACAAAAACCATGCTGACTCTTACCGAAAAAATGGTGCTCATCCGTCTGCTAATTCTGTTCTTTACTATAGTTTCAATCAATCTGCCTCATACTAAAGTTAGGCTTACCGGCCTGTAATTGCCAGAATCACCTCTGGAGGCTTTTTTAAAAATTGGCATCACATTAGCTACCCTCCAATCATCTAGTACAGAAGCTGATTCAAGCAATAAGTTACATACCACAGTTAATAGTTCTGCAATTTCATATTTGAGTTCCTTCAGAACTCTCGGGTGAATACCATCTGGTCCTTGTGACTTATTACTGTTTAGTTTATTAATTTGTTAAAAAAACTCCTCTCATGACACTTTAATCTGGGATGGTTCTTCAGATGGGTCACCTAAAAAGAATGGCTCAGGCGTGGGACTCTCCCTCACATTCGACACTGCCCTAGATACCACTAGTATGGAGCACGAGGATAGCTAGGACATATGTGCAGACTGAATACAGGCGGCTATCAAAAGACTGATCAAAGAAGCATGGGGTGCATGCACACCTGAAGTGGAATATCCATACAGAAACTACACAAAGAAGAATCTGTATTTAAGCAAGCTGAAAACTGGTTTATAACTTCTAAAATGAAGATCTCACACTGCCAGTATTACAAAGTATGCCTCTGTCAGTGATATTCAGACCTCATTTACTATAGTACTGTAACAGTACCACAGGGGAAATATTTTGTTTTTATATATATAAATTATTCTCACAGCAAAATGACTGACCAAGTATTATTTTATCAACTACAGTAGGTTAACAACACAGTAAATGTATCCTGACTGGTTAATAATTAAATCACACATGTCATGCGCTGCAAAGAGCCGCAGGAGATGCATTAAAAAGCCAACTGCAGCTTGCAAGCCTCAGTCTGAGTATCACTGCTCTATATCAAGCTAGTTGTCATGAAGTAGACGGAGAAGTAGTCAGAGAAGTAGAATGTACTTTCAGATCTATTTCAAAGACTTGTTCTGCTGAGAAATCAGCTTCTTTCCATACTTCCAAATGCTAAATGGGATAAAATGTTTACAAATCTCTTTAAAAAACTGAAGTTTTCATATTAACATACACAAGCATATCGCAAATCACAACTGAAGGTAAAATATAGTCCTTAAATGCATGATCGTGTTTATGGCACATTATGCATTTATCTCTGAATAGATATTTTACAAAGGCCATTTCTTTTAATACCTTACTGTAAACTGAAGCGTTAAGGACAAAATGCCAGGTTTACATTATTTTTATACAGTCACTCCTCGCTTAACATTGTAGTTATATTCCTGAAAAATGCTACTTTAAGCAAAATGATATTAAGCGAATCCAATTTCCTCATAAGAATTAATGTAAAAGGGGGGGGGGGAGGGGAATTACGTTCAAGTGAAATTTTTTTTGCCAGACAAGAGACTTTTTTTTTAATTTATATATACATACATACACACACAGTATCAGTTTTAAACAAACAATTTAATACTGTACACAGCAATGATGATTGTGTAGCTTGGTTGAGGTTGTGGAGTCAGAGAGTGGGATATTTCCCAGGGAATGCCTTACTAATAAATGATGAACTAGCACTCGGCTGAGCCCTCAAGGGTTAACACATTGTTGTTAATGTAGCCTCGTACTCTACAAGGCAGCACGAATGGAGGGAGGGGAGACAGCATGGCAGAGAGAGACTGTGTGTGTGTGTGTGTGTGGCCCCTTTAAGTACGCTGACCCCACTCTAAGTATATTTCCTTTTTAAGTAGATCAGCAAGTTGAGACAGCAGCTGCTGCCAGCAAGTTCCTTCCATTCTGAGCCCTGTCATGTGTCCCCCCACCTGCTCTGTGGAGATGGGGTAAGGGAGACACTTTGACATTAGTCCCCCTCTTCCTCCCCCCTTTCCCCACCCCCACCCCCCGCACAGCAAGCAGGAGGCTCCCAGGAGCAGCTCCAAGGCAGAGGGCAGGAGCAGCACATGGCAGTGGGAGAAGGGACAGCTGAACTGCCCAGCAATTGATAGCCTGCTGGACGACTACCCCATAGGGAACACAGGGGAGCTGATGGGGGGCTGCCGGTCCACCCTGGCTCCAAGCCCCCACCAGTTAGCTCCAATGGGTGGCCCTTTCTGCAAGCAGTGGATGAAGCGGACAACTGCCAAACAACGTTATTAGGGAGCATTGGGCAACTTAAAATGAGCATGTTCTCTAACTGATCAGCAACGTAACAACGTTAACCTGGATGACTTTATGTGAGGAGTTACTGTAGTATTTTTTTCAGCATTGTTTGGGTTGTTCTCCAATTTAGAATACACCTCATTACAAAGTACATGTACAACGTATTACAAAAAAATTTAAACGCTTTTATCCAAAAGCAAAAAGGAGAAAAGTAAAAGGAGAAGACATCTTAAAATAGAGGCTCCCTCATGGACCACATCAATTCCCATTCATGATTGCATAGCATCTCTGTGGCAAATACAGTAACTGCTTACATAAAAAAGTGATGTTAGGAACATAATGTATTTTTAGTCCCTTTTAATGTGATTTAATTGACAAACAATCAGAAGAGAGTTAGACTCATGTGACTAGCAAGTAATCTGGCCCAAAAACCATTTTAGGAATTGCTAATTTATCTTTTCCATTTCCAACTTCTGTGTCTCTAGGACTTTATAAAGACAATCCGGGGAAAAGGTTTTATAATAATTGTTCAACCTCAGAAAATTGCATACATTTTGGAACATTTGGAATTTGTTAAACATTTTAGCTTAGACCTCACCTTTAGCTGTGTAATCTGCTGTTCCAATAATACCTCTGACTGACATTTGAGCAGTTCAATCTCATCCTGGAACTGAAGCTGCTGCTTCAATTTCACCTCCTCAAACTGAGCTAGGAGAGCTGTTCGCACACTTTCCACTTCAGAGGCAGAGGCAGAGGCATACATCTGTAAGATTTTTTAATCAATTTTATTATTGAGAAAAATCATTAACTCCACCCCCAAATCCCAGTGATTTTCCCTTCAACACTAAGGGCCAGATTCTCAGCTGGTGTGAACTGCCATACTCCACCTCCATCTTTACTGAAGGAAACCAGATCTTATCTCTGTGCAAGTTCGCAAAGATACAGGCAGGTGGAAGTGGAGGTGGAGGATTCTGAGAGAGGAGCTTGACACCAAAGTACTACGAAACAAATGGCCTAGTTAATCTAATGATCAACTCAGATTGGCAGAGCACACCACCTGCTTGCGTCTTCTGATGCCCATCAGGCTGATGGAAATACACCAGAGAAAGAGTAGTCAAACAAATGGCAGCTGTGCCTCATTAAGACAATATAACAATTACCCAATGACTAGTGATATTGGGCTTCTAGGAAAATTCCAGCTGCATTCTTCTTTGTAAACTGAATCACTGTGGCCATTAGACTGACAGGAAATCCGGTTTCCAGGATCAAGGCACTTAAAGCATGAGAATTTTCACTTGACCAACAAAACTAGCTTCCCAGGCGTATACTACTTCTACAGAAAACCCAAAGGGACAGGCAGTACATATTTTCAGGTCAACCTAGAGGTCCTCCCCATAAATCCAAAGGAAATTAAGGTTTTCCCCAAAGGTAAACAACTTTTGCAAGGGGGACATTGCCATTCAAACTCTCAAAAATTGCATTTATGATTAGCAATCCCATTGCTCATTACTGAATTTTGCAGTGCAATGAGTGAAAAAGCAAAACAATGTATCATAAAAAAGGGAAGTTACTAATCTTATAGTAACTGAGTTCTTTGAGATGCGTGATCCCTATGGGCACTCTGCCTGTGAATGCACATGCACTGCATGAGCCTGAGACCAGAAGATTCTTCCTAGCAGCGCCCACTGGTCAGTGCCTGCATCCTTGCTCTCCTCATACTCCATGCCGAGGGCATAAAGGGCGGTACTGGCCAATCACCTCTCCTGTTCCTTCTCTAACCTGAATCAATGGATAGGATCTGAAGCAGAGGTGAAGGAGGGCACATAGTGGAATATAGATAGGGATCACATCTTGACAAACTCGTTACTATAAAGGTAAATAACTTACCTTTCTTCCTCAAGTGCTGATCCCTATGTGTATTCCACTGTGGGTGACTGAAAACTGGAGGCAGGTGCAAGGCTGCAAGCAGTAAAGATGTTTGTAGGACCTCCACACCAAAGAATGCATCAGCTGTGGAGGCTTGAACTAAGGCATAATGTTTCGTGAAGGTACAAACTGAATTCCATATTGCTGCTTTGCAAATACCAAGCAGGGGCACCTTCTGCGCAATGCTAACGAAGCTGCTTGTGCTCTAGCGGAATGAGCCCTCACACAGTGTGGGAGAGGAAGTAGAAGACAGCCCAAAATCTGCTTAGCGAGTCTGAGAAGCTATAGCTTGTCCTCTCATTCATTCCACAATGGCAATGAACAATGAAGGCAGCTTTGTGATAGATTTCATTCTTTGCAGGTAAAAAGCTAATTATGCTTCACATCAAGGGAATGAAGTCTCTTATCTTCACTGGTGGCAAGAGGCTTAGGGAAAAGAAAACAGGTATGTGTTTATGTGGAAATCCAAAACTACTTTAGGGGTGAATTTCAGGTGCAGCCGTAGTGAGACTTTGTCCTGTACCGTATATGGTAAATTGGTCATAAGGCTTTACTCCTGCATCACTGCGCATGCACAGAATTTATGTCCCCCACAGATTTCTTTTGCTTCCCTGCAGAAAAATGACTTCTGACAGGGAAGTAAAGGGAAGGCGCAAGAGCGGTCACGCGCCTCTCCCTGGCAGTGCAAGCAGGTTGGTTTGGGCGCCCAAAGAAACCGGTAGAGACATAAATCACCGCCTGGAGAAGGGTGGGCAGTCGTGCATGAGTGTGCAAGAGAAGCACACTATTCCTCTCGCTCACTTTTGCGGCACACTTGGCATGGAAGGGCTTCTGAGTGTTTATGAGGAGGTAGGCGTGGGGCAGGCTCTGTCCCCTCAGAGCAGAATGTAGCAGCCTGCTTGCTTAGTGAATTGTTCCCATTGTCTTTGTGAATTCCCCTAGGAGTATAAAACAGGTGTGAAAGTTTTAATTCTCCTTTGCATTGCCAGAGTGGTGTAAAGGACAGTATGGCCTTATAAATGCTTATGGCGCTTTAGTGATTAGAACTGGTCTAAATTTTTGGACTGAAAAATTTCCTATCAAAGTGTGCTCCATGAACTGTTTGCTACTGAACCTTTCTGGAGATGTTCGGTAGCCAATATAAATTTTGAGTTTGATTCTCCAGCCCTTACTTGCTCTTCAGTTGCCTATGATGTAACTCTGAGCTTATGGCTGCATATATTTGTTGACTAATAACTAGAAAGAAAGGGTCAAACCTAGCTAATTACTATTAGGAAAGGGCATTTGGGGATTTCCTCCAATGCTCCCCACTCCGATTCTTCATCCATTGTATAGCAGTTTAAATAAATTAGAGAAATAATTGAAACCAGAGTGATTATATTGTGTTATTTTGACAAATAAAATATTCAGAATTTTTCAGAATTTTAAAATACTATGTGCAGAATTTTTTATTTTTTGGTGCAGAATTCCCTTAGGAATAATAAGGGCTCTAAGATCACTTACCTTTCTGGCCAAAGTGATGGCAACAAGGAAGGCAACCTTCATCAACAACTAGGACATTGAACACGTAGCTAACGGTTTAAACAGCGACCTAGATGATACCAAGAGTACTAAATGAGATCCCATTGTGGAACTGGTCTCATTATTGGTGGAAAGGTTCTAATCCGGGGTAGGCAACCTATGGCACGTTTGCCGAAGGCGGCACGCGAGCTGATTTTCAGTGGCACTCACACTGCCCTGGTCCTGGCCACTGGTCCGGGAAGCTCTGCATTTTAATTTAATTTTAAATGAAGCTTCTTAAACATTTTAAAAACCTTATTTACTTTACATACAACAATAGTTTAGTTATATATTAAAGACTTATAGAAAGAGACCTTCTAAAAACGTTACTGGCACGCGAAACTTAAATAAAGACTCGGCACACCACTTCTGAAAGGTTGCCGACCCTGTTCTAATCAAACCCTTCAGAAACCAGACTATCACCGAGTGAAGATGAAGTAGTCATCAATTAGTAGGTGGCCATGTGCTGATTGCCGCTAGGTGAACTTAGCCAGCTAAAGGAAAGCTGCACAGTCTTCAGAGCAAGAAGATAAATCCAGAATAGCAGGATGTCTGCTGTCTCATGGGACATATGGTGTTGCTGGGCTCACATACAGAAATATTTCCACTTGACTATGTATTATTGTCTGGTGGAATCCTTTCTGGCATTTTTAAGAATGGCTCGAACGACTTTCAAACACGATAGTTCTAGGTGTGAAACCCATCCAAACATCAAGCCAGGAGATGACAAGAGACCAGGCTGGGATGTTTGACCTTGCTGCAGTCATGGGTCAAGAGATCTAGGACAGACTGGATGCTGATGGGTGGACAGGTTGACATCTGCCACCTGGGAGTCAATGAGGATGATTAGCACTGTGTCCTGTTGGAATTTGAAGTTCTGCGGAAGATCAAGTGGGATGGGAGGCAAGACGTACCTCAGATGACCCATCCAGGAAAGTAGGAGAGCATCACTCTTGCAACCATGACCCTGAGTTCCTCTGGAACAGAACATGCTGCAATTCCTCTTAATCTGGGATGAGAAAAGGTCCCAAAGTAGGGGCTCCCTACTGAGAAATGATGCTGCTCACTACAGAATCATGTAGTTCCCCACTCATGGCTGGTGGCATAATCCCTACTGAGGCTTTCCACCAATGAATTGTGAGCACCCAGAAGGTACACCGCTGACGGAGTAAAGTGGTGCCCCAAAAGTTCACCATGTATATGCACAGTGGGATGGATTTCATCCCTCCCTGCTTGATGACATAGTATACAGTCATTATGTTTTCTGACATTACCAGAATATATCAAGATCATATGAGCCGTAAGAATGCCTTACAGGCTTCCCAAACTGCTCTTAGACACAGGATATTTATATGCATTCTGGTCTCCTGAGGTGTCCAAGTGCCTTGTACTGTGCGGTCATCCATGTGGGCTCCCCAGCCTAATAGGGAGCCATCCATAATTATAATTTTCTCTGGTGTGGGAAGGAGGAAACACACACACACACACACACCCCTGGGATATTCTCCCACTTCAGCAAGGCCTTCAACCTTAGAAGGAATCGTCATGGCGTGATTGCTTAGCACATACACTATTCAGAGTCAGTGCAGACTTGCCAATGGTCATGTAAGTACATGACACCAGATGCCACAATAGCATGAAGCATACCCAAACTGATGTTCAAGTACTGGGCACCACTTGGTAGATTAACATCCTCATGAAGTGGAACCTGTCCAGGACCGATAAGCTCCCACCCTCATTGACTCCAGGTCTCCCATATGAAGTCTGTATTTTGTATTTTGGGGGAGGGATAGCTCAGTAGTTTGAGCATTGGCCTGCTAAACCAAGGGTTATGAGTTCAATCTTTGAGGGGACCATTTAGGGATCTGGGGCAAAAAAAAAAAAAATACTTGGGGAATGGTCCTGCTTTGAGCAGGAGTTGGACTAGATACCTCCTGAGGTCCCTTCCAACCCTGATATTCTATGATTCTATCAGATTCAGGAATCTTCTCTGTGTTTACACCAGTTCCCAGGTATGTTAGGATATGGAGCGCTCGAAGAAGAACCTGATGTGCCTTTGGTGACACGAGTGGATTTCTACATGAAAGTATGCCTCTTTCATGTTGAGAGCTGTGAACCAACTGACTCTATTCAGGGACAGAATTCCTGATGCCAGTGTAACCATTCAGAATTTCAATTTACAAATAAAAATACTGCATTGGATGTCAAAAATGGGTCTCCATCCTCCCTTTTTCTTGGGAATCAGGAAATACTGAATAAAACCCTTTTCCCCTGATACTGAAGTGGTACTCATTCTTTTCCTGCTCTCTTAAGAAGAGATTCTATCTCCTGAAGGAGGATCTCTTTGAGAGAGTGGTCCCTGAAGTGGGATGCACAAATGGTTTTTGGAGGGATGGTGAGGTGAACTCAGTGGTATAGCTGGAATGGATGATATTCAACACCCACTTGCCTGCAGTTATCACACTCCAGTTGTGGGCAAACTGTGCTAGGTGGCCACCAAAGCAGACACCAGAATCCAGTAAAGATGGCATCATTGAAGGTTCTCAGGACTCAAGATTCCATCAAAGAGCTCTTTTGGCTGGGGGATAAGGTTGGGTGGATGCAGAGGAAATGGTAGGAGCAATCAATCTAAATTTTCATGCCCTCTGTTGTTTACAAGGCAGCTCAGAAGATCGTTGATAATTGAAGGGTTGTGACGACAGCCTGGGTTTGTACAACTGCTTGTAATATTTTCTTAACAGGGCCGCTGTATGTGCGCCCTGAAAGCAGGTTTGTCCTGGAGTCTTTTAGCAAATGCAAAGACTGGTCTGTCTTTTAATTGAAAAGGTTAGTTTAATGAAAGGGCAAGTCCTATCCCATATTTTGGACCACCCCAGGGAACCCGAAGAGTGTAGCCAAGATTCATGGTGATTTGTACAGAGGTTCTGGACACCAACTTTCCCTCATCAAAAAGGGCTTGAAATTGAGCCCTATCTTCTTGTGGGAGTTTATCTTTGAACTCCAAGCACTTCAAATAGTTATTAAAATCATATCAGGACAGCAGCACTTGGCAGTTGAATGTTCACAATTCGAGGTTAGTGGTTGTGAATACCAATCTCCCCTCCCCAGATGGTCCAAGCACTTGGCCTCTTCATCAGCTGGAGCATCCCTTGGGAGCTGTTGCCTGGTGCTTTCAGTGGCTGCCTGACCAACCAATGAGTGTGGGGCAATGTCAGTAAATAAGAACTCTGTTCCCTTAACTGGACAACATAGTGTTTCTCTGCCCTCTTGAGAGTACATGTTGGCAGGCTGTACCATATGGCTCTTGGCTGTTCTCAGCAAATGAAGCCACCCCGGAACACTACCAGACTAAATCCCATCAGCTGCATGATGTTCAGGAGCTTGTGATGTATCCCCTGAACCTCTTCTTGAGATCCTGGAGCTTCTCTGATACTCTCCACAACAGCTCTTGAAATTGCGATCATCCAGTAGAGACAGTGATGCTGGATCAACTGACTCCTCAAGAGATGAGGATGATACCCTGTCAGTACCAGTAGTACCAACAGTTCCAGTTCCTTTTCCCCCTTTTCCATGGGCTCTGGGGGAACCTCTGGCTGATCTCTTGGAGAAGGGTGATGAGACTCCCAGTAGGACGACATGCAGTCATGATACCCATATGTACAAGTCCCATGGACCCCAAGTAAGGGCAGCTCAAGGGGTCGAAAGTAGGCTGTGGAGGCCCCCCAAGACACTGGGTGCCACTGGTCCTGAGGAGAATGTTCCAATTTATGAGGCTGGGATGTGGCCCAGCAGATTCTCAATCCCCTCTCTGGGCTGACCTCTCTCAGTTGAGGTGATGTTGGCCCTTTAGACATTTTCACTTCAGGGGAATCAGATATATCGGGTGCATTTCCATAGGCAGTGTCGGTGGTTCTTACTGAGTGGGGATGCGACAACAGGTGGACAAGATAAGGGACAAACTTCCCTTCTAGTAGTCCCTGTCAACTGTTGGGGTCAAAATCTTTCTGCTGGGAGCTGGTTCCATCATTATGGGAGATTACGGATCCGAAAGGACGAAAAATATCCTCCAGAGTGATAGAAGTGTGTATCCCTTTAGGGCACCACTGGAGCCGATGTGATCGATGGTTCTTTATGAGATCTTGGCAGTTCAGACAATATGCTGAAGTCTCGCTGACTATTCTTGGTTGGTACCGACAGTTCTTTGTCCTTCGGGTTCCGCTGCCTAATCCTGGCCAGTATTGGAGTAGATATCACAGATGTCAAGGTCAGTACTGAAGTACTCCTGCTCTTACACGCCTTCTGGTCAGAACCACGAGACTAAGATGGACCTAAATCCATGGGACCAGGGTGCAAAGACTTGCCTGACTTCAAAGTCAGGGAGGGATCCCCTCTTTGAGGTGAATTTAGAGGGGGATCTGCTCCTATGCTTATGGAAGTGCTTCCTGCTCTTCTGGGGAGCCCGGGGAGAAAGATCTTTGGCACTGCTCTTCCCTGCTTCTGAGTCAGACATCATGGTGCTAGGAGGCACACTTCTGGCTACCTCTACCAGATACACAAGGGGATCCCCCCAAGCCCGGGTCTGACTGGGGCTTCAATGCGTGCTCCATAAAGTTTTTCCTCAGCCTGAATTCCTGCACTTGCCAGGTTTGGCTAGGAAAAGAATGGCAGATAAGCATGTTGCAAAGTGCAGTTTCTCCAAGGCAGTAAAGGTACTGCTGATGATCGTTGCTAACCAGAAAGGAGTTTGTGCAAGAGATACAGTTTTTTAAAGCCTGATAAGCTGGGCATAATCTAACCCCATACTGGGGAGCGCTCCCAGAATTGGGGAAGGGATTTCTAACTAGTTATACTAAGCAAACTAACAGAAGATAACTATAAAAAAATATGTACAATATTTACAGGTTGAAGACAGAGAAGCAGAGGTCTGGACACTGGAGGGCACTGTCTCAGAACATCCAGCAGTACGAAAGAACTGGAAATTCTGCCAGTCCACACCGCCCCTTATACTCTCAGTGGAGAACATGAGGAGAGCAAGCGCATAGATGTGGACCACCAGACATTGCCAGCAAGAAACTTCCAGTCTCAGGCACATAAAGCACATGAGTACCTACAGTGGAATACACATAGGGATCAGTGCTGAAAGAATAAAGTTTAAAACTTTTCTTTTAAAGTATTTTGTTCATTTATTTTGTCAGATGTATTTAGGTGAAGTTCAATTTTAATGATTTGTGACTCTTCAGAGCACACTTGTAAATGTATTTCATTATTTTTGCAGTATATACTGCAATAATGAAATCTTAGTCATCTGAGGCCTCACTACAACATCTGTGGTACATGGCTGAAGTAAGAAAAAGCTAGTTTACTCACGAAAGCTTATGCCCAAATAAATCTGTTAGTCTTTAAGGTGCCACCAGACTCTTTGTTGTTTTTGTAGATACAGACTAACACGGCTACCCCTGATACTAGTTTCTATTGTACTTCAGCAGTAACTGGAAACAAAAAACCACTAACACTAGCCAAGAAGCGTAATTAAAAACGTTTCTTGGACTTCATTCAAGAAGCTTGCTGATGTTTGCTTCCTTCTGTACATACACTAGCAACAAAAGAAGTGGGCAAAGCTTTAAGGAAAAAAGGTAAGAACTTTAATCTCATTTTCGAAAGTGACAGCTACTCAGAAGCCTAAGCATCACTGAAAAAGTCAGTGCTGCTCAAAATAGTCCACTTATTCTCACATTGAACTTCAAGACAATATTTCCCTTCCCTTAAACAGATAATGCAACATTAAAATAAGTCAGTATTGGTTGCACATATTAAACAACAATGGATGTTTAAAATCTTTCAGTTAAAAAAACCTGTAAGGAAAATGAAGGTCTGATATATTTATTTAGCTTAGCTTATCATGCCAGTATACGTGTGTGTCTTTTGTTGTTGATTTTGTTTGTGGATATACTGAAGTGAGTTATAATTTTAATGTACTTTAGGCTAGAGGTAGGTTTAAATGTTTCACGGTTGATTTGTTTCTTTACTTACACCAGTGCATCAAATCAAATAGTATCCAGCTCCATAACTGGGGATTTTTATTTTCAAGATAATGAAATTGAATATGTTCTATTTTAGAAGATAAGCTATTTGAGCAGTCCTTACCTTCTCCTCATGTTCATGCTGTGCTTTTAGCTTCTCGAGCTCTTCCTGCAGCTGCCAGGAGTATGCTTCCTTCTGTCTCTGAACTTCTGCCACATGGAGATCTTGGAGATCTTTTAGTGCTTTTTTATGATGTTCCTCCATATGCAACACTTCTTCACGCAATACATCCAGAGCCTTATGATTTTCTTCTTCCAACATACATCTTTGATTTTGAAGAGCGGTGTTCAAATCTTCCTATAATATTATTCATTTTAAAACAGCAAACATCCCCATTATATCCAGTTCATGAATTGTATGCTGCAGTATTAAAGTTACCCCCTGCCCAGTGAATTTCCAAACCACATAAGTCAATATTTACCACCAGCGTCTCCTGGACCCTGACTGAGCATGCACTTCACTTACCTTTGAATTTATTTTGTAAAACTTACTAGTAATAAGAAATTACATCTCTGTTGGTCTTCTTGTTCCTTCCTACATACAACACTCATCACCACAACCCCCCAACATCAAATTTATTACAATCAGGAGCATGAAGCATGAGACTTCAGTGGAACTTTAGCACCAATTTAAGTGTTGACCTGAAAAGGGATGCCTTCTTGAATCAGGGACAAGGAGTGGCAACTTTTGTGCTCATCTTCAGTATAATCAAGTAGGCTTACAAATTTAGGCTCTAAATAAACCAATACAAAATGATGCCCTTTGTGTCCTTACTCAACAGAAGGAAAATATTCAATAGCATCTGCTGGGACTTTATATCCTAGCAACAAGCCACTACCCTACTTCTGGGATTCGTGATACATACTAAGAAGCTAAAGCACTCTCAAACACCCTTAGAAGATGTTATTTCAATGTAGTGGAAGCGTAACATATTTCAAGACTTCCTAAGTTCTGTTCAAGTTTCTAAAATTATGCAAAATGTGATTTAGCAGGATCCTAGGTTTACTATGATATTGCTGAAACCTCAGAATCTATTAAGCCTATTTTTACATTTAACAAGTTGCTAAGCACTAATTAATGAGGAGGATGAGGTTAGCTACAAAATGGAAGGTTTTTGGAGTGCCAAGTAAGTTGTACTATATATACACACACACATTAAAAGGTAGAACTTAGCTAGATAAACATGCAGTATTGTCACACACTAGGACTGAAGCAAAAGAGTTATTGTCCTATGACTGCCACCTTTTATGCTTCCCCTCAGCCAGTTTAGTCATCAGGGTCCAAAGGAATAAATGATGTTCTGGGCTTGCAGTTTAGAATATTTTTGTATGATGTGCCACTAAGGAAGAATAGAATATCAGGGTTGAAAGGGACCTCAAGAGGTCATCTAGGCCAACCCCCTGCGCAAAGCAGGACCAATCCCCAGAGAGATTTTTGCCCCAGATCCCTAAATGGCCCCCTCAAGGATTGAACTCACAACCCTGGGTTTAGTAGGCCAATGCTCAAACCACTGAGCTATCCCTCCCCCCCAGAATGTCAGTAACAATCTTAAGAATTACCAGCTCTTCCTTATTGCACTGTGGTTGAAGCCATTTTCAAAATATAAAAATTTTGTTTCATGAGGAAAAGCAAGAAACTGTAGGAAGCTGTCCATTCTAGAAGGGTTCATGCAAAACTTGCTTAGAAATTCTTATTTCAAAATCATTTTAAAAATACTTTATACAAAGTAAGTGATTGCACTTCTCCAAAATGATATGCTATGGGAAGTAATAAAACTGTTGAGGAAAATGTATGAACTGTTCTCTCATTTCCAAGCCCTGCAGATTTCAAACATTTCTGCATGTAGTGAAAGTAACAAAGAAGAAAAACTTTGTATTTCCATTCAACTCAGAATCTACGCTTTCATAATGATCATATTTAAATACGTATATGCTTATAATTTCTCTCCTTTTGCCTTTGTTCTTAACAATTAAGAAAACTATTACAAAGGAGTTAAGCAGTAGCTGCTCAATCAATAGAGCATTTCGCAAACAGAACGAAACAACTATGGAAAATCAGTTTCAAAACCAACAGTCTTTCATTTGAAATCAATCTAAACTCAAAACCAAAGAGGATCATCTTACAGTCATGTTTTCCCCCGACTCACCTTATGAGCTTCTTCCAGTTCAGCAGCCATGGCTTTCAGTTTTTCAATATGAATAGTAGCTAACTCAATTTTCAGATTGTCTTGTGAAAGTTGCAGCTCTTCGGAATGTTTTAATTTCAGCCTTTCCATTTCCTGAGTCAAAATTGCTTGATTTGCCTTCTCCTTCTCATGCAGCTGCTCTGCGAAATGCATCTGTAGATCCTCAACAGCTTGTTTGTGCTCATCTCGTATAATCTGAATTTCCGACAGGTACGACGACTCCAAAGAATCCAGATTTGACAAGTGTTTAGCTTCCAAATCATCAATTTGTGCCTGGTGCTTTGCCTGCAGCTCAGCTGTATGAGCCTCAAGCTGAGCCTGTTGTTTGCTTTGTAACGTAGATGTAAGTGTCTCAATTTCAGCTTGGTGCTTGGTCTGCAGCTCAGCTGTGAGGGACAGAATCTGTTGCTTATGCTTCTCCTGTAGCTGTTGACTTTGGAGTTCTAGCTCCTCCACATGCTTCCCTTTCAACTCTTGGAGGAGAAGCTCTTGCTCTGTTGTGAATTTTTGAGTCATAACTTTGTGTTCCTCCATAAATCTAATTTCCAAGAAAATTAGGAATGTTGTCAAACAAGCATTGATAAGATGCAAGGAATAAAAACTAGGCAAAAATTGTTAAATTTGATCACCACATTTTTACCCATTTTATCCATAGCAACACAAAGGAATTATCTTAGAGCAGTGCAATGGCCTATGTAAAGTGAGATGTCACCTCAGGTTATTGCTTAATAGACAAGTGCCCATATTACAAAAATCATTAATATAGGTGGCAGCATCCACAAAGATAAGCAATTAATGTGCACGCACAGAGATTATTCCCTTTACTCACAATGAAGGTATATTAAGAGGGCAGTGTGGGGAAGTCTGCGGTGCCTGCTTTGTAAACACATTCGGAGTTTCAGTTTAGTGTGAACTGAACAGAGGCAGGGCTGGAATTTTCCCTTACTAGCAGATTAGAAGTACAAAACTGAAGTTCCCATTTGTTTCTATATGCAATACCATAGTGATTATTTTTTAATAACTGCTGGTCTTAGTGTGTATTTATATGAAGTAAAAATCTAGCAGTGAGACTTCATGGATAACACTACTGCTCCTTGCTAAAATAATACATGTTGTTATATTTAAATAATATTTTGGTGCCACCAAGTGACAAAATTATGAATTGCCATTTCTTATGAGGTTTTAACACAAGCACAGTAAAAACCAATTAATTACATACTTGTTCTGTGCTTCCATAAGTTTAACTGCACATTCCTCTTGGAGCCCAAATGTGGCTTTTTCCAAATCTTTTTCCATGAGTGCCTTGGCAGCTTGCAGTTGACTGTCGTACTGCGCCTGAGCTGTCTGTGTAGTCTGCATACTTGCCAAGCTATCCTCTAGCTGCTGCAAACTGTTCTGCTGCTCCTTTAGGGACTTCTCCAGTTCTACAATTCGGGCAGCCTGCTGATCCTGAAGCCGATTCATTTCAGCTTCACGAAGTTCAAACTCCTTTTGCAAAGTTTGCTTCTCAGACTCTGCCTTGTCTTCAAGTTCTGCCCGTAACTGTGACAACGTCTCTTCAACTTTGACCCTCAGGGCCTCTCTTTCACACTTCCATTCCTCCTCCTTTTCTTTGTGCACTTGTTCCACTTGCTGGACCTCTTCTCTAGCTCTTTTTAATTCATTCTTGTGATCATCAACAAGTTTACATTTTATCTATGAACATTACAAAAATAGATAAAGAGGTGAAACCATATCGACTGGAAACGTTCAGAATAAAATACTCTTATTAGCCATTTAAACTCCTACAGGTCCTCAACTGTGGACCACTGTGGTCTTCAGAGATTCGACTG
The DNA here is from genome assembly GCF_013100865.1 of Trachemys scripta elegans. Classification (NCBI taxonomy): domain Eukaryota; kingdom Metazoa; phylum Chordata; order Testudines; family Emydidae; genus Trachemys; species Trachemys scripta. The sequence goes on from NC_048308.1 coordinate 73,873,808, forward strand.
GTCATAAGGTCCTGGGTTTACCACCATATATTTTCAGCAGCTAAATTTACATTAAAAGACAGCTAAAATGCATTAAACATTTTACTTTTCTACATAAGCAATTGCAGGGATGTTACAGAACTGTAAATAGGAGGAGGAAATCTGTGCGACAGTGACTGGTGAACAAGAGAGAAAAAAGGCAGCCCACAGGACACACTGCATTGAAAAGGTGGGCCACACCACACCCAAAAAATTACCATTTTACCATCTAAGAACCATCTAAATATTCAAATCTTGTGCTCGGGTCAGCTTTCAAAGCAAAAAACAAGATTCAGGTGTCAATTTGTTGATGCCTTAATTAAGTTAAAGCACTATTAAGAATACCAAAAGAGTAGTAAAGGAAGATTTAAATATTGACTAAATTCCAAAAAACATTTTCGCATCAAAATGCCCTAAAGCCTGAATTTAAGTCTTTCAACTTTTGTCTAAGATCCTCCTCCTCTCATTCGCTGCACTTGCCATTATGTCCATCACAAGGGGAAATAAGCATAGCATACACTTCAGATCCTAATCTTTCTGCAGGTTAGGGCGCAAAAATAAATAAATAAATCTGAAATGGTATTAATGTAATTTCAAATGTGTGATGCATGGGCAAAGGTTGAAGAATGGGGTGATTAAGTTCCTATGAAACTGCTCAACTTCAACCTTTACATATGCATCACCCATTTGCAGACCCAACTCATCAGAACATTACAAGGTTTTAGCTATGCAACTCCCATTAATACTAAGACCCCACTACAGACAAGAAAGTTCAAATGGTAAGTATTGTTCCAGACACTATTCCCATTAATTTTGCTTTATGCCTGACAGATGCTGTATTTGACATAGTTATGTCATATTAAATACAAAAAACAAACTAATACATACTACCTTTTCCATCTCCTCTTTCAGCTGGGCTTCATGCTGGACACCAATGTCTTGGAGTTTAGTAATCTCTCTCTCTAAGTGTTGTATTTCTCCTTGCAGTTCTGCAATGTGCTGTTTCTCACACTGAAGGAGGGAGAGTTTAGCTTTGTGCTCATTCTCCAGCACACACACTCGTTCAGCAACCTCGGCTTCAACCTGGCGGGCTGCATCTTGAGCACTCTGTAGACGCAGCTTGGTAATTTCTGGATTGACGGTAAAATAAAAACCATTTTGCTGTTTGTTTTCATGGGTCATGATCATTCATAAAAGTAAAAAAATGAAGCTCAGTCATGACAGTAAAATAGTAAACACATCAATGGCTCGCTCGATTTCAAGTCTACCAAGAAGTACTTAATAAAATGTTTCCACTTACATTCCTTATAATGGTCCCTTCTGGCACTGGAATCTATGAACTACCTTTTAATCTACTATACATTATCACTACCTGTGCAGACTATCAGCATCTCCAATATAAATGGTACAAGGAACAGGTCATCACTTTTTCAGAGCCTAGTGGATAATGAGGTGGCAGATTTTCTGAAGATGAAATATTCTCTCAGCTCAAGCATAACCTCAGTAAACAACAAACAATATTTATCAACACAATCTCCCCCAAAATAGCAGAAAAGCAGATTTGCCAAAAATTAGCAGGATAATGAATTTTTCATTTGAACCGTTTGTCCAGTATCTCACATTAGAGATTGCTGAATAACAGAAATATAGTACACCTTTTATAAATGATTTGATAAATAGCAAATCAAATAACATCTGACTGATGGTATTCAACCAACTCTACTCACAGTAGAACATGGCTATCTTTCAGGGTACGGATGCCGAGTCCAAAAAGCTTTGCTCTCACATATACCATCTCAGAGAGGAAATACATATAAGGACTACCACTACCTCCTCCCCACACCTTCATGGCACATGTAAAATTTATAGAAAAACCTCTTGAAATTGCTTTGCACTATTTTAGTATAAATAGGTTAGAAGCAGCATGTTTCTTCCAGGAAAAAAGGGACAACGGTGAGAAATTGCATAAAACATTGCTTACGCCCATACAGAACATTCCTTTGTTAAACTTAGTTATACAACAGTAGTAAAGTAGCAAAAGATTTGGGTTTTTAGGAGGGGATTATTTCTTTAGCTTGAGCTCTCTGGCCAATTTTTAAAGTAATATTTTCCTGACTCTTAATATAATTCTCTCCCCCACAAAGCTGTGTGAAAGATCTGCACAAACCAAGAAACTTACCAATGGAATATGCAGGGAAAACAGTGAACCCTACTGTACACTAAGCGCTATTAAAGCCATAAAAATCAAAAAGTGAAGAGATATGGAACAGGATTTTTTCCCTCCAATCTCTTTCTGCTAGTGGTCTAGGCGTTTCTTGTAATGCTAAAGTAGAGAAATTTTCAGAAAGAAGTGCAACAACTTGACAGGGCCCTTCTAAGCATCAAATATGGCAAGTACCACAGGAGTGTCTCATGTATGTAAATGGTTCCTCAGCTGTAGTTCATTATATTCTAGAAACTCACATTTAGGACTCTAGAGCAGGAATATTTATGAAAATAAAGATAAAGATGTTCAAAAGAATCGTTAAAAAAAAACAATTCTCAGTACCATTTTTAATAAGTTTAAAGTGCTAGATTTCTTTTATGTAATTCCAAACTAATTTCGAATTTTCATATTCCTTCAAATAATCCTTTAAAGCCTAAAGATAAAAAAAGTTTTGACAATCCAAGAAGCTTTCCATTTTACACATGAACCTGCAAGTACATCTTACCTTTGATGTGCTCTTCCGAAAGCTTGGCACGGAGATGTTCAAGATCTAGACAATGTTTCTTTTTTAATTCCTCAATTTCTGAAATATATCTGTCTGAGAGATCCATCTTCATCTTCATCAGGTCCTCCTTATATTGGAGTGCGAGGGAAGATCTTAAGGAGTCTAGTTCATGTCTGTGTTTTTCCTCCAATTGCAGTCGCAAACAGGTAAGTTCTTCCTGCAGAAAATACACATTCAGAACAGAGACGGATACCTTTACCCTTCAGATAACTAGGCTAAAGAATTAATTTGTAAGTGCACATAGCATATTGTAAACATACAAGTTCACTTACCAGTCTGCCTCCTCAGAACATTCTTGCTTCTACACCCACCTCTACCTCAATTCTGGGAGTAGAAGGATCCCCAGAAGGCCTAACTCTGCTTATACAGTCATGCTGCCACGAGGTAAAGTAGAGCTCCAGGAGCTGCCAGAGGATCTAGGAGAGTGGGAAATGCCTGTAGGCACCTGAGTAGGGGCTTGTCAAGTGTTTTGACACTAACATAGGGGAAGGAGACTGCTTATACTATCATTTGTATTACCATAGCACCTAGAAGCCCTACTCTTGGACCAGTACCCCATTGTAGCACTCAGCCAGGAGCCACACAGGGGAAAGGACTTCCCAAGTGCCATGGCAACTCTTGAAACACTTATTTCTAAAGCAGCAAGTAAACAAAAAAGCAAAAAATGCATCAAAAACATCCTTTGTTCACTTATTTTGTCAAGTTGTATAGTTTTGTAAGACAATACCTTATAGTATACTTGGTAAAAACAATAGTAATACAAGACCTCAGTATAGCACCTGCTATTAAAACCATGCTAACAGGTGTGAAGCAACTGTCATGTTTTTGCGCAGATTTTAAAATGTGCAGTATCATTTTTGTTAAAATTGACACTTCACCTTGTGCTGCTCCAGTTGCTGAGTTAGTTGGTCAAGTATATCCCTTCTCTCTTTTTCACTTGCCTCTTCTAAAAGTGTGACCGAGGAGCTGAGCAGAGAAAAGGGATTTAAAAAATTAAATTGAATACTCACTTTATAAAATATAGAATTAGAAGAATGTATTGATTCTTAAGATATTAGAGTATACATACGTACAGATCAGCATCTAGTCAAATACTCCTGAATAACCATTTCAGCAAGAACCTGTCTGCATCCAAAAAACTGTCTGCAACCATTACTAACTTTCACCCTGGGGTTTCTGACCTCCCACCACCAATCCAAATACACACACAAAGCCTAAAGTGTTTTCTAGGAAAGGAAAGTTGAGTGTGTTTTGTCACAGATGAGATTAAAGAAAAGAACAGTCATCACCTGATATCTAAAGGCTGATCTTGACTAATCTCTGACTCCAACAAAGAGTATTCCTTTAATTCTTGCAGCCTCTGATGCAGCAGAGTTAATTCTTCTCTGTAGTTTTCTTCAGCTGCCCCTAGTTTCTCTTCAAAATAAATTCTCAGTTGTTCCAATTCAGTTTCATGTTCGCTTCTTCTTTGCTGCCGCTGCTGTTCAAAGTCTTGCTTTAAACGTTCTATTTCATCCACATGTGATGTGCGAGCCAGAAGCTGTTCTTTTAATTCTGGGTAGAAGATGGAAAAAAACCCAATACCTTTAACCTTGTTTTTAATCAAAAACAAAAAACCACATAAACACTTTGGACTCAATCATAGATCCTATGAAGATGAACCGTATTTTGGGTGGGGAGAAAAGCACAGAACCCAACAGGCTGCATCAGAAAGAGTCATGCCTTCAAAGACAATGCCAATGCCTCAACATTTTTTGGGAGGGTTAGCAGAGCAGGTCTTGCTACGCCTTAAACTGAGTACAAATTAAGGGGTGAGAGAGCAGAGAAAACATAGCCACATCTCCATTTACCCCACACTTAGGCCTTGTCTAGCAACATATAGCATCATCATTCAGGACAGAGAATCTGTAAAACGGGGATTATGATACTGACCTCCTTTGTAAAGCATGTTTTGATCTACTGATGTAAAGCACTATATAAGAGCCTGGGATGATGATGCAGAGCCCTGAAATGGGGGTTGAACCCTGCACCTTCTAGTGCTCCCATAAGGCAGGAATAATAAGAATTACTGTAGTTGCTTTGAACTAAATTGATTTACCCCAGAAACAGCCTTCCTAGCACAAACTACTTTGAAAAATGTAAATCTAACAATTAAATGTAAATTTAATCTTGTCAAAGGTCTTGCTTTGCTGATAGATTGGCCGAGTGTGGACTAATCCCCATCATGTAAAACTGTTAGAATGCCATGGCTTTGTTGAGTACAGAGCGGTCAAGATTCTTGTCACCTAGAATGATGGGGTAACACCTATGAAGGATAACTGTCTTCAATCAATTACAGTTCTTGTAGGAAGCCAAGAGAATTAGTAGATGAAGGAGACTCATAGGTTTCTGTATACATGAACTTTCAGAAAGGCTTTGTTGAAGTCCCTCACTAGTGGCTGTGATAGATTAGGAACTGGTGAAGAGGTAGAAAACAAAGGACAGATTAGTAGTGGGATGCATCATGGGTCAATAGGAGGACCAACTAATTAGAAGAGGGCAGGAACATAAAGGAGGCAAAGTTGTAGACAATTATTTACATTATTCAAGAATATAATTTCAGAGGGATTGAGAAAGCTAGATACTGGGAAACAGGGTTTATGGAATTCAGTATGTACTGGAAGGAATAATTAGAACTCTACAGAAATGCTGATGTATTCTAAAAAACAGCTGTCTACTCAGGACCAAAAAGTGGGTGTCACTGTGGACAGCTCAATGTGCTGTGAGAAGGGGCAGGGAAAGGGCTAGCTGAGAAAAGAAAAAAGGAAACTACGTTATTAAGGGCTATTAAGAAAGAGAATGGATAATCATTCTGTCATTATATAAATCCAGAGCATGCCCTCACCTGGAGCACTGGGTTGCATTCTGATCACACCGTCTCACATCACATGAAGCAGAAATAGAAAAAGGTCCACAGAATGGTAATAGTAGTGATTAGAAGCATGAAAAGATATTAATGTTTGATACGGTTAGGACCACTTAGTTTAGACAGCAAATATGAAAGAGCTACAGAAAATAATAGTGCACAGAAGTCAGGCACCCTTTCTTATTTACCTTGGTAATTCAAGAACAAGGAGGACCCCATGTAGTCAAAAACCCACAAACTTAAATCTGATAAAATGATTTTTTTTTAAAAACCAACACCACAATTAGCCTGTGCAACCTGTAACCACCAGATATTATGGAATCAAGGTTCCAAAAGCAGACTGGACGGCTATACTAATTTGAATATATACAATTACATTTCCAGACAAAAGACAATGACATATCCTTAAGTATGCCAAGTAGAGACATCGCAAGCGAACTAACATCTAAACTGCATAATCCCAATAAAGCTGCATGCAAATACAACTAATGGTAAAAGCACAGTCTTCTGAGGTCTTTTTCATTCTTACATCTATAGTGCAACACTTTGTGCACGTACAAGTGTGGCCATGTCACTCACCATCTAATCAAAAGGCACCAGCTCTCTGAACAATCCATTTATAAAATTAATGAGGTATACAGCCGTAGAACATGTACGTTAAGCTCTAAGTTAACAAAACTTTTATTTTAAGATCACTCTCATTCAGGAAACGTCTATAGTACACTGAATATAAAATGAATGCTATTAATGGCAGATTTTACCATCACTCCACTCTGCTTTCTCTACCTTACACTTACATTTCAGCATAGCTGCCTTCAGACATTTCCATAAGACCAACTTTTCAAAGAAAGCACGCAATACTTATGACTTTCCAAGACCTCCGTGACTTCTGCAGCGGCCCGTGCAGCTGGCCTGGGAGCCGCCTGAGCAGTTCAGGCAGTCCCTAGGCCAGTCACACAGGGCGCGGCCTCAGGGCTGTGGATTGAGGAGCGGGGCAGTGCTTACCTGGGGGGAGGGGAGCTCCCCGGAAGGCTGACAGGAACTCCCCTGCCTCAGCTCCTAGCTCCACATGCTGCCTCCGCCCACAGGCACCGCCCCCGCAGCTCCCATTGACCGAGGTTCCCAACCAATGAGAGCTACAGAACCGGAGCCTGGGGCGGAGGAGAGGCAGCACGTGGAGCTAGAACTGGAGGGCACCGCTTCTCCAGCCCACCAACCCTCCCCACCCAAGCACCCACAGCACCCCCTCAAGGCCGCTTCCCTGGGCACCCGCGGCGCACACACACACATCCAGTTTTAGTCAGGGGTATCTAGTAAAAGTCATTAACAGGTCATGGGCCGTGAAATTTTGCTTACTCCCCGTGACCTGTCCATGACTTTTACTAAAAATACCCGTGACAAAAACGTAACCTTACTTATGGCTACATTATATGTTGCATTGCAAATATACTGGGACAGAGTAAATATTTTTGTTGTAATTTTTATGAGTTAATATCTTGTTTGAGAACTGCAAATTTAAACTCACTTTCCTAACTTTTAAATGTTTGCTCTTCTGCTTGTTGGTTTTGGGGGTTAATTATTTTTTCAAAACCCAAACATTCTTGAAAAGCTAATATACACTTAAAATCACAGGCTGCACTGGCAACATTAATTCTAGCATAAAGAATTTTGTCTGGAAATTTCCCTTTTAAAAAAAATTAAACACCCTTAACTTGTAACCTTGGAGAGCAGGGAGATCGGACATTTCCCCCACAAGGTCTGCAGAAGGAGAGGACACTCACTTCTGCTCACCTCATAACATCAGCGGGAGAAGAGAGAGCCCTGTAAGGGATGAGCAGGTGAGGGGATCCCTTGCTAGGAACATACAGTTTGGAAGAAGGGGAGAACAAGGGGATTGTGGGGGCATTCCTCCTCCTTCCCAGTGGATCTTCTAGGGATGAAAGGACTAAGCATTAAAATGACTACCTTAATACTAATGAATCCCTTTAATTTTAAGATGTAATTCCAGAATCCTTGTCCACCTCATTTCAAATCTACTATGAAACCCTATTTCAGCTTCAGAACTAATCTAACCTATGCCTTTGTTCACAGATATTAAAGTGGGCCAAGATCAGGGTAATGATAAAAAGCCAAATGACAAGTTTTATTGGTGGGCAGTAGGGATTACTGCCATCAATATTTTGTGTTGATTTATATCTTTAAAAACCCTCCACATATTGTGCATAATACTATTTGACGTAACCATGTGTTCCTATTGCTCCTATCTCATCTTAAATTTGATTTTAAGATTTAAGGGACATGGGCTGTATTTTACTACCTGTTTGTAAACTGCCAAGTGCTCTGGTTACTAATGCAACATAGACAGATGATAGCAGTGGCAGCGACAGCAGCAGTGATGACAGCTCAGCTGCAACTTCAACTTTGGCACAGATACCACCACACCATAATTTGACACAATAAAATTGTAGGGCATCTCTGCCTTCATACTTCAGGACAAATTATAAACCACCAGAACAGGATTGAAACTTTCCCCATAGGCGTGGTATTGCCTACTTGAGGGTTTTAAACCTTATTCTGAAGCATCTGGTACTGGTCAGAAACGGAATTAAATGGACCATTCATCTAACCCTGTATGACAACTCCTGCTGTATGCTCCTGTGACTGAATGCCCGTTCAATACATTTTGTTAAAAACTGTTTCACACGCAGCGTTGTTCTAGGTGAGCTAAGGCAAGAACCGAAATGTGTTTCAATCATACCACTTAGCTCTTGTCGACTTGCTCGTGTGCTATCAAGCTGAGACCAAAGCTGTTTGATTTCTTCTTGTGATCGAGTTTTTAATTCTTCATATGTGGCCTGAAGTTTCTCCATCTACGAAAGATGCATTAAGAATTATATATTTTTTTAGTTTTAATAGCTTCCTATTTTCATGTCTTAGAAACAGCTAAGCTGCTAATGGGTGGAAATGCTATAGTACCATCCAGACCCTGGGTTCACAGCAGAGGCTGGTGGAGACACTGAAACACCTAACTCCTCTATGAACCTCCCTCTAATTGAAACAAATGAGGGAGCCATCCGCTTATGTCACAACTGGTGAGACTATGAATGTGGTGAACAAAATAACTGAGAAAAATATAGGAATCAGGAACTGAAACTATATTAAATAAGAACTATGGTAAAGATTTGATTAAATCGCAGGAAAGGCCACATCAGGAGATCTAGCAATGTGTTATATAAAGTTAAGTTCAGCTAAAAAACTATGAATACTATTCTAATATCAATTTGTGTTTCATGCTCTTAATTTTGATATAAAAAACAACAAAAAACATACATCATGCTACATATCCCCTTAAAAAAAAAATCTAAATTTTAAATACAGAAGAGTGGCCCACATTATTTAATAACACTTGTGGCTCCTAAATACTATGCCACTTACCTAATTCATACCAAACATTCAAAACAAAAAATCTTATTAACCTCCTGCTGCATCTCCTGTTCTCTTTCCTTGCTTTTCCTTTTCAAGTTTTCTAGACATTGGTCCTGTTCCGTCTGCAGCTGTTCACGTAGTTTTGTAATTGCCATCTGGTGTTCATTCTCCAGGTTTTTACATTTCACTACAGAACAAAGTTAGTGCTGTTACATTACTAGATTAGACTTTTTTTTTCTTGTGAACTACCTAATGCAACATCAGTTTTGTGACTAATTAAAGCACAAAATTATGAATCCAGGCCAATAAGCTAATAGGCTAGCTAACTGTAAGTTTAAGGCATTTTCTATCTAGGTTAATAACTGACAGGGCCATTACAACCTTGTGAAAGGCACCAACTGGCTAGCTCAGCACAGGCACTTATACCACAGTAATGAGCATGCTAAGAACTGTAACAGTAAAGAAATGCAGGAGGTGGAAACTTGGAATTTCCACACAGAGCCTTATGGTCCACTGTATGAAATGCCATCAGCAGGTGATGTGGTCCTGAGGGAGGACGCCAGAGGCGACTACCTGAAGACAAAACATATGTAAGAGACAATGCCATAATAAACAGCAGCAGCCTTAAATGCACAGGGAACACATTTCTCCAGAGAACCTCCCATTCACAATGTTGCTGGCAGCCAGGACTGGAAGGGCAAGGAGACATAGTTGGCCATGGGACTGGAAAACACTTCTGCTACCAGCACAAACAGTTGCAGAAGAAGGAAGGCAGACAAGGACAGATAAGGGCAGATGCACTCACCTCAAACAGACAGGAGCACTTGGAAGATTCATGTCAGCTGGAGTCAATCCCACCACATAAGTGAGCTCTCCCTAAGCAAAATGGACCTGCCACCTGCTTCTCCACAACAGACCTTTGCTCTGCCACAGAGAGGGAACCCTGCCTGCAAGTCACTCCCACCCAGCCACAATGCAGTGACAGAAATGATTCTGTCACATACAGATAGCTGGACTGTGCACTCTGGGGGAACAAGTAAAAAATCAACAGGAGACTGGGGAGGAAGAGACTCATAGGTAGGTTCCTTCACAGCAGCCAGAGAACTGCTAGCAGGATAGTAAAAGCATCCAATGTTATGCATAGGTAACAGGATGGAGCTTATATCTCAAGGCTGGTTTTGCTGCATTCCAGCTGGCACAAAGTTCCCCAGTGCCAGATACCCTGAAGCCAGCTTTCCATTTATTTGAAATAGTTGCCATTTCCCCTGGCTCTCACCTACGAGGTACCTCAGAGGACATATGGCTCCTAAACCAACTGGCCAGCTCTGCCCCCTTCACTTCCAGCTACACCTCTTGCTGATAGAATTCTCCAAAGGCAAGGGCTTCAGGAGCCCGTCACACTCACGTTTCAGACTCCTAAAAGCAGCAAAAATTTTCACACGTGGTCATTTATTCATCCTGGCCCTCACTTTTCTGAGTAGTGAGGCTTTCAGTTACTCTGCTGAAGGTAACTTTTGAGACAATTATTTTAAAGAACTGCCAAAATCTATCATACGTCCATATTGTTAAGATCCAAACAGGAGTCTGGCTGTTCAGAATACCATCTGGAAATCTTTAAATCAGGCAAAACACTCACTGAAATTAATGGAAGTTTTGCCTAAGTAAGACACTTAGAGACTATCATAGACTTTAATGTCAGAAGGAACCATCATGATCATCTAGTCCAGGAGTTCTCAAACATCCTTGCAACCCCCTTCTGACAACAAAAATTACTATACGACCCCAAGAGAGTGGGCCACAGCCTGAGCCCCGCCACCCTGGGCAGGGGGACCAAAGCCAAAGCCTGAGCCCAAGGGCTTCAGCCCCAGGCAGGGGGCCTGTAACCTGAGCCCTGCCACCCAGAGCTGAAGCTCTCGGGCTTCAGCTTCAGCCCCCCGTAGTGGGGCTTGGGATTCAGCTTTGTCCCCAAGCCACGGCAAGTCTAAGCCAACCCTGGCGACCCCATTAAAATGGGATCACAACCCACAGTTTGAGAACTGCAGATCTAGTCTGACCTGTTGCACCTCGCAGGCCATAGAGCCTCAACCACCCACTCCTGTAATAGACCCATAATCTCTGGCTGAATTTCTGAAGTCCTGAAATTTTGATGCAAGGACTTCTAACTACAGAGAATCCGCAATTTACTCTAATTCAAAAGCACAAATGACTCATGCCCCATGCTGAAGGATTCGGCCCTCAATTGACAGCAAAATTGTAGCTTACAGTCTTGTTGTAGCTATGTTGGTCCCAGGATGAGAGAGAGACAATGTGGGTGAGATAATATCTTTTATTAGACCAACTTCTGTAAATTGTAGGCACTTACCTTTTTTATATTTGTGGGGAAAATGCATTCTGGGTTTTCACCTTAAGTTTGCTACAATTACAACTACACACTAGCCAATGTGGCTTATCAGCCTTTATATTTAAGATGTAGTCACTTTGTAACTGCTAATTTCTGAACAATTACAGGTCATTGGCATGGTTCTAACTGCAAATGTTAAAATTGAAACATGATTGCTGTTTTATATGCACTGTACAACTCCTAAAGTTATTCTAGCCAGCTTTAATCCCACATAATAAATATCTTGCAACAAAGCTAATGCTTTCCAAAGCGTAACACTTACTTTCCACCTGCTCTTTTTTAAGAGACAGACTCTTCAGCTCCTCTTTAACTCTTTCTAGTTCCAATTTCAGAGTTTTCTGCAGTTCACCCATTTCAATCTGATGTTTTTCAGATAGCTCCTCATGGATGTTTTTTAAACGTGTTTCGGTCTTCAGTGCCCAGTCTCCTTTAAGAGTCTAACAGAACAAGATAGGTGCATTAGTAAAGCAGTTAAGAGTAATTTTTTTCTGCTTCTTTTTATTTTATATCACATTTATTTGCCCTTTCAAAAATTTATAATAGAAAAGGGAAGAGATCATGGCAGCTTTAATTTATAGTACAGTTTCATCTTGTCCAGTATACAGTATGGAATTTATACCTCCAGGGTCTGGATGTGTTTCTTTTCCATTTCCAATTCTATTTTCTTCCTCTCATCTGCAAAATAAAATTCTGTTTACTAAACGAACTAGTAAGAAACATTGGGGTCTAATAACATTTTAAAATACGGAAGGACCTACTTTATTTTAAACATCACATTCAAGGCATGAATTAGGAGGTACATAGCAGTATGATGTACCACCATCTCTCTCAAAACTGCTCTCTTATATGCCAGAGTGTCAGCTCTTATTTTATAGGAATAAGTGTCTAGCTTGTTTCAGTTGCAAAGAAAACCATGGAGATGTAAATTTAGCGTAACTGGTCCAGCACTGTTTGCCCAAGTCTGCAGAGAGCATGACACCATTAGAGAGGTGTAAACTGCCCCATTCATTTCAGTAGTGTTAACTTAGATGCCCAATAATAACATTTCAGATGCCAACATTGCTAACTACTACACTGTGCAAAGAATGCAAGAAAGAGGAGGGAGAATCATATTGCAAAAATCTGCACAAATTTACTGAAAGTGGCATCTTATTTTAACCATGGGGAGGGGGGGGGGGTAGGAATCCCATTTCTCTTCATCAAAAAGGAGCCAGAGTGCAGCAGTGCATGTGAGCTGCTCCAAAGGAGCTCAGCGGAGCACACAGATATATGAAAACTTCATTTGGGGGGAGGGGACAGCCCAAGGAGTTCAAAGAACACTCATGATCACACTTTGAATGTCTGCATGATGCATGCAAGGGGCATACTGAGGTTTCAAGTGGATGGGGCTTATTTTGTCAGCAGAACTTGGGAGAGAACACTTACTGTCCCCCCTCAATTCTACCCCTGATCAAAATAATATTTCAAGCTGCTACTCACATGTCATACGCCTATGTGACCAAAAACCAAGCATTGTGTGTGGAAGGAAAATGGAAATAGTCTTCATCTTCCTTTTACTATCTAGCAGCCAGAGCCACTACGTAGCTAAAGTTTCCATTACAAATTTGATTTCAACCCTTGCACCCGCCACCTCCCCCTCCGAAATGTACAGTGTGTAAAAACTTGCTGAGAGAGATTTTTTTCTAGCGAATTTGAAGTAAATGTGGAACACATTATCTAATTTATCACATTATCAATTTTTAAAAATAGACTTGTTCAGAGTCTTAAAAATCTAAAAAAGAGAAACAGTTTACTGAACTCATCTAGTAGAGATCTAGTGCATAGGACCAAAGTTTAATTAATAAAACCATTTAAAGAGCTATATACCTTTTACATATCATTATCAGAATGGGTCAGTGGAAGTTGCAAAGCTAATTTCGGCTCATCAGTAGCTCCAGAGACAGGAACAGAAGCAGAAGACAGCAACTAGTGAGAAGAAGTACCTCACTCTCTGAGTCTCCTACACAGAGCACGATGCTATTGTTTTGGATCACTACCTGAAGGCTGCTTCCCCCCCCAAGATCTCTATACCCCCTCCCAACCACATCCCATTCCTCAGCTCTTTGCATAGCATCTCCTATGGTCTAAAGGAAAAGAGGGAGAGAAACTGAAGAAAGCAGAGGGCTTGAAGGGAGGATACGGAATGATTTTCCCTTCCCTCCTTCACGCTGGCCTCCTGAAGTCTCCAGCAAGTGAGACCCAACAGCAAACCTGAAGAGGATTGTCAGCCTCCTTCCACCACCACTTTCAGCAGTCTTAGCATCAAAGGCCGAGGAACAATCTTAGACTTGTTAAAGATTAAAAGAGAGAGTCCTAAGGCTCTGAGAGGCTGACCATTAGCCTCATAAGCTTCACATGCGGATGGGAGTCCTAGCACGCAGCTAAGGCCAAAGGAGGCACTTCTCAGCAGAAGTTCCCTAAGACACACTGGAGGTGTGTGTGAGATATGTTATGCAAACTTTTTCTAAAGAAGAAATCAATATTTCACTCTCACTCTGCCCGGTGAAGATGCACTTGTCCACCAACAAGTCTCATGCATCACCTGTACCCAAAAAACAGTTGAGGACAGGGCAGAGACTTCAACCCTGACACATACTGAAATTCCACAATGCAGAAGTCTCCCTTCACTATAAGCATAAGGGACTGCTTCATAAACTGAGGGAGGAGAGAGAGAGAGAGAAATCAGCCTCCTCAATATTCTCTGATGGCACCTGTAGGCCTCAGCTGTTTCCACGAATTGAGACAGCTGCCTGTTGGCTCTCAAACAAATTGTCGTTGCAGTTCAAAGAAGGCAATGACTTGCTCAAGGAGTCATCGTCTGTGTCAAGAAGCACCAGAGTGGCATGTAGAAGCACAAAGAGCAAAACCTCAATGCAATTTCAGCAATTCCAACAGTCTAGCTTGATGGTGTTGAAACAGTCACGTAGAATGTTTCACCAAACCTATGCCACCAAGGGCAGCACTGATACAGATTTGTAACTCATCTGGGACTCTTGACTCTGGCTCTCCAGCTGAAGCTTTCAGTACCGTCCAGGTAGACGTCTCACTTAATTTCCAGGTATTGGGAGGGAAAGCCAGGAGAATCTTCAGGTACTTGCTCCAAAAACACAACAATGAACCTGGTGCTGACTCAAGGTAAGGCAAAAGCTTATGTGGTACAACTGGTAACAGCGGCTGGCACCAACCAAAGTCTGATCTGGAGCAAAGCATAACAGTTGAAATTCAAAGTTAAAGACACAGATGATCCTAATACTAAGTGTGAGAACACCAAGAGTTTCAGAAATAAATATTGAAGAGGACAGATGACTGAAGAACCAGTTATTTAAAAGTATATTTCTGGTAGAATAAAGGTTGACAAGATGACAAAATGTGATTCAGCAATCTAGGAGGTCATCTTCTCTGAAGATGTTTAGAAAGAAACTGCTGATTGACTGGAGCACCAGTCTACAGGGATGACATAAGATGATTATGCTAGAACCAATGAGTTTAGAAACCTGAGTTTGGAGAAGGCCTTCAACGTATGATGCAGGGAGGGATAGCTCAGTGGCTGAGCATTGGCCTACTAAACTCAGGGTTGTGAGTTCAATCCTTGAGGGGGCTATTTGGGGCAAAAATCTGTCTGGGGATTGGTCCTGCTTTGAGCAGGGGGTTGGACTTGATGACCTCCTGAGGTCCCTTCCAACCCTGATATTCTACGAATGGGCAACTATCACAGCTAGATCTTTGGAAATCACGGCTTTATATCCGAGGCAGGCCTAAATCCCTGGAACATATAATGCCTGACCCTGTTCCTACTGCAGTCAATGCCAGTTTTCACAGATTTCAACAGGGACAAGAACAGGCCATAGGACAGACCAAAAAGAGGCTATGTTTACACTATGGGGCATATAGTGGCCCAGCTACGGGTCTGTAGCTATACTGTCATAGCCCCATAGTGTAGAAGCAGAAATGAGGTTTTTGTGTTGCTGTAAGAACACTAACTTCCTAACCGACAGTAGCTGTGTCGCTCATTCTTCAAGTCCACCTGGTTGCATCTACAACAGGGGTTAGGTTGGCATAGCTATGACGTTCAGGTGTGTGGATTTTTCACATCCCTGAGCATCACAGTAATGCCAACATAAATTTTAAATGTAGACCAGGCCTGAGAATCTCCCCATCAGAAATTGTGGGGCAATCAAATGATCAGCAGTTGCATAATCAGCCCCCTAACTCCCAAGTTCATAATACCTAGTTCCTGTTGATGTTTCAGTGCAATTTCTTCTTTTTCCTTCAGATGTTGTTCATTAATATGTTCCAACTCAAACTGATGTCGGCTCTGTAGAATTGCTACTTCCTGAGCACGCTTATCATTGAGCATCTCCCGTAACTCCACAAGGGCAGTTTCCTTCTCCTTTCTCAAGTTAGACTGCATCAACTCCAACTGGGATGTGTGCATATTAGTTAGACTTAGTCGTAAACCTTCCAACTCAAGATTGTGCAGTGTCTACAGTGGGAAAGCAAAAAAACATGGTTTAAGTGAAATATATTACCATTTTTCTATACCAGTTTCAACTATATACACACACCTCTATATTTATTGCTAGTCTGTTATTTTCATATAAAACATATTCATGGCTGGAAGTGGAATAGCAGAAAAACCAGATTCTAGTTCTCATCTGGCTTGCAGAAGCTTTTTATTAATGAGTACAATCTTTACTATTTCTCCTTCCACTAGTAAAGTCTGTTTGATATTATATCCAAACTGTTTGCCTTTTCTTTCTCTTAAGATTATCTGCTGATAGGGAATGCCTGCCAGCAATCCGCCTCCCTGCAGCATCTTCAGAAAGGTATGAAATGTAAAAAGGAAATTGCAAAAATACACAGTATTATTGTCTATAGCATTGCAGCAAATTTCCACTTTTACCCTTTGAGTCCATCACAGTGCATCATACCTCACAAAGCTGTCACTGGCTATCATTTGATACTATGGTAGAGTGAATAACCAATATCAGAAGTGTTGAGATTGAAACAATGATGTAAATATACATTTCTCTTGTGCTGCTCATTGATTCAGTTCTGACCCATCAGTTAGCAGAAGCAGCAACTAAGCTTTACAATGGATTATAAAGTTTCTATTCTACATATATACAAATACTTATAGCCAATATTTAGGGATTAGACACAAAAGTAATTGTATCCTATGTATTCCTAGAATTAATGGGGGTTTAAAAATGGATTAAATATTTAGAGAGATGGGAATTTAGGCCTTCAACCTGCCAAATAACATCAATGGGGCTACTCACATGCCTATAATTATATATGCGTGTAACAGCTTGCAAGATCAGGGCCTCCACTTGTAAATTCAAGTAACATCATTACAATCTTATCCAATACAGAGTCAATAAATATGTAACAATTAAAAGGTCCATGAACTCTTTAGAGGGATATTTGGAGTAATATTTAATATTTAAATTCAGAGTTTACCTAGTGTAGACTCAATAACAAACTGTAAAAGCCATGAGAAGGGATGTGACACACTGACAAAAATACACTCAGTATACACATTGCAGTAAAGTTGTGTGTGATGGATTACCTTCATGCAATTCATAAGACCTGGCTGAAGCAAGACTAAGTCTCAGTTTGATTTTCTGCCATACTTTACAATTCCCAATATTGCAGCACATACAACCACTATTCCATATTTCTAGAGGTCTAGCAACACTAGAGACTGGGTAAAACATTACCTTGCATTAGAATTTTGTGCAAACCTATCATGCAAAAAAAAAAAAAAAAAAAAAAAAAAAAAAAAAAAAAAGCATATCTATTGATTAGAACACCAAAAAGGCATATTAGCCTCTTATTCTTTGTCTGCCTCTCTCCATTCCCAGAAGTTACGGGGGATCCTTATTTATATTTATGAAGATAAGCAAGCTTCTTCCCTTCACAAATTGTCTAAATTTTGTCAATTTTCTAAAGAATACGTGATAAGATTGAGGACATTGGAGACCCTTCCATAGAAGATGGTATCTGCAGTCCTCTTAGCATAACAATCCCTATTGATTCTTCAAATGTAGTCTTTAGGATAGCACAAGGCATTCCGCCAAAGACGGCTTATTTTGTTAGAAAAACGGCTCCTCTTTGCAAGCGAATTAACTGTAAATTGTGACAGCCAGGAAATTTGCCTAAATAATTACTGTGCATGCATACTGTACCTGTGACTGGAGCTGAGTGTGCTGCATCTCTGTTTTGTGTGTACCTTCCATTTGTTGCTGAAGTTCATCCAACAGTTGCTGCTGTTCCTTAATTAGTTTAGCACGTAGCTCTTTCATTTCATCTTCATGTTTAATAATCAGTTCAGTAATTTCACGATCATGTTCTCTTTCATGAACCTGGAGAGAAGAACACTGTGACGTTCTGTACCTCAGGGGAACACCCTACATTCCTCATGTTCATCTTTATAAAATGATTGTGTGGTATGCAATGCAAAGTTTGTCATGTTGGGTGTCTTCGGAAGGCTCATGATGCACTGAGCATGGTTATTACAGTATTACTGTAATGTTATAGGTTATAATTTCATGTATGTAGTTAGGAGGCTGAAAATGTATCCTCATGGCTCAAAATAAGCCCAGGCAAAAACTCTCTGAGAGCGGAGAGGCACTTCACACCTCATCAGGACAGGTATGGGACAAACCCAGCCCAGCCTCACAGGAACGAAGGACGCAAGCCTAGGCAGCAACAAAAGAATCTGTTAGACTCTGGAGGGAGTCACCTCCCCTTCCTTTGGTGAGTTTGGAACTGCGATGAGGTAATGCTCACCTGACTCGGGGGGGATGGGAGGGGAGCCAAGAGGGAAGAAAGGGTATGATAAAAGGGAAAGACACTTGCCATGGTCTTCCCCTCTCTTCCACCTACATCTACAGACACCAAACCAAGCAACTGAAGCGCTGATCAAAGGGGAGAACGTGGCTGTAGAGCAACCAGCCAACCTGTGGTGAGAAGCATCTAAGTTTGTAAGGACACTGAAAGTGTTAAGATCAGCTTAGAATGTGTTTTGCTTTTATTTCATTTGACCAAATCGGACTTGTTATGTTTTGACTTATAATCACTTTAGTTAATAAATGTGTTCGTTTATTCTACCTGAAGCAGTGTGTTTGGTTTGAAGTGTTTCAGAGGCTCCCTTGAGATAAACTCAGTACATGTCAATTTCTTTGTTAAATTGATGAACTCACAGAAGCTTGCAGCAACCAGTAGGCATAACTGGACACTGCAAGACGGAGGTTCCTAGGGTTGTGTCTGGGACTGGAAGTATTGGCTAGTGTCATTCAACTGCACAATCCAAGGAGCAGCTTACATGCCAGAGGCTGTGTGTGAACAGCCCAGGAGTGGGGGTTCTCACAGCAGAGCAGGGTAAGGCTGGCTCCCAGACTGAAGGACTGGAGTGACCTAGCAGATTACCAGTCCAGATGAAACCAGAGGGGAACGTCACAAATACAGCACAGAATTTTTACTGGATTGTGGACATTTTGCACTTTTGTCCTTCCAGCATCAACAAGCCATTAGGACAGTAGTCTCAAAGTCAACAAAACTATCTTTACTCTTGCAAAAACCCATGTTGATTTTCCGTCTCTGAAGAAATCAGACATGCAGAATCTTTCTAAAATAAGCCTATTACAAAAAAATACCTTTTTTATTAATCCAATCTGTTCTTTTCGTTCCTCCTCCAAGTTCTGCTGTTTTTCCACCTTCTCTTTTATTTCTGCATTTAGCTCTTCTATCTGAAAAGAAGGATGAATTTTTTTGAAATTACCATTTACAAGCATTCAGAAATACAAATCCTCGTGTCATTATTAGAGCTACCTACCTCTTTCTGGTGTACCAGAGTCATTTTTGCTGTTTCAGAAAGATGATGAGATTCCATTTTACTAATTTCCTCTTCATAATGTCTCCTCATCTCAGACTGTACCTCCTGTAGGGCTTGTGCGGACTTCTGCACAGTCTCCTGAAGGTGATTCTCCAGTTCCACCTGAACCTTCTTCAAATAAGCCACTTCCTCAGTCAGTTTGTTTTCTTTTTCAATGTATTCCATTTTTTTTGCCTGTATTTCAATGTTAAGTTTCTGAAGTTCCAAGTTACTGGATTTCAATTTCTCCTCAAATTCTAATCTTTCACACTCCAGTGCTTTTTCAAAGTTTTTCGTTTTCATATTAAGATCATGTATATTTTTTTCAAGATTCTCTTCCAGAGCGTTTTCTGCTTTTATTAGATTCTGCTCTACAGCAGACAATCTTTCTTGTAAGGTTACATTCTCCTTAAGTGTGAGTGTTAAATTTTGTTCTTTATTATTGATTTCAGCTTTGAGAGCCTCCTGTTCTTTCAGTAATGTCTCTTCTACTATGGTTTTCTGACCAAGAAGTTCAGCCATAGTCTGGTTTTTGGCCTTCTGGGCATCAAGCTGGACTTGCATTTGATCCCTTTGGCTTTGCAAAGCAGCTAGTTGACGTCCAAAAAGGGACTGTACTTCACTCGTTACTGAATCAGAGGCAGTTTTCTGCTCTTGAACTTCTTTTACTAATTGTTCCTGAGCCCTCAATTGCATCATCAATGTTTCTCTTTCCTGCTTGAGGTCTTTTATCATCTCCTGCCAAGTATGCGACTTTGAAGCCTTCATTCCAAACCCTAATTCTTCACTACAAACTGTTTGATCTCTGTCTTCACCCTGCTTTTCCAGAAAGTTTATTTTGTTTTCAAGCTCTTTCTCCTTCTTTACTTTTTGATCAAGTTCTTCTTCACAATGAACCCGTGCTTCTCGCTCTTTATTCAGTTCTAAATGGGTAATGGAAAGTTCAGCTGTTGCTTTTTCCCATTTTTCAAGAGCTTCTTGGGTCTCCTGATAGGATTTGTTCAGTGCTGACTCTTTTTCACTGAGCTGCTTAATTAGCTTAACACATCTCTCCATCAAACCTGCTTTCTCTTCATCCTTCACCTCCTTACTGTCACTTATTTCATTTTGCACCAAGGAGTCACCTGACAAATATGAAGCAAAAGCCTCAGCGTCCAGCTCTGTTTCATCAGAAGTCCCTTGCAGTACACTGCTAAGACACTTTTGTTCATCAGGGCTAAACATTAACTTATCGGCTGTGGAGTCCATGTTGGGTTCTAAAATGATGTTGCTATCTAGTACAAATTTATCAAGCCTACTCTCTTCAGTGTCAAGAAGTCCAGAGTTGTCGGATATGTATGACTGCTCCTGTCTCTCAGTAGAGACAAGATATTTAGTTAATATGTCTGCATCTTCTATGAAAGATCCTAGTTCTATCATATTTTCTTCAGACATGTTATCAGCTTCATAACTTTTATGGCCCTTCTCTGCTTTGACCTTCTTTAGATTTGTGTGTGTATCTTCTAATTCAGTTTTAAAAGAGTCCACTCGCAAGCCATGTTGGAACTCCAGTTCTTCACGAACTAATTGTATTTCACCTTCATGCTGGCATAATTTACTCTGCATCTTCTCAAGCTCTGCTTTCTGTGATTCTGACACCGCCTGTAACAATTTTTCCTCCTGCTCTAAGTTTTTTAACTTCAAATTGTAGATAGTTATTTCTTCATCGTGCTTATGCTTTAAATCTTTGTTATTTTTTGTCTCAAGGAGCAGCTTTTCACTTAATTCCTGGATGAAGGAGTTGAGTTTTTGGATCTCGTCATTCAAATACTCCTTTTCTTGTTTAGATTCCTGTGCTTCCTTAGCCTGTTTTTCTGCATTAGTAAGCTGTAATTTGAGGTCTTCTACCAAATCCTTATACCTCAGCTCAATTTCAGATCTCTCTCTCTGAAAATCCTCCATTTGATTTTTAAGTTGCTTGCACAAGTTGTGTCTATGCATTTCAGACTCATGCAGTTTATTATTTAAATCAATAATTATTGCATTTAAATTCTGAAAATCTTCATCAGAATTCAAAGCAGAGAGTTCTCTTTTTAACTGCTCAAGTTCATTCTTATATTTTTTATTCATCTCTTCTTCACAAGCCTCCTTAACTCTTACTATCTCTTTTCTGTGAGACTCTTCCAACTGTCTACAAATATCCCTTTTGTGGTTTGTTTTCAATTCTTCAATACATTCCTGTTCTTTCATCTTGGCTGAAGCAATTTCATTTTTTAACTGCATTATCTCTGTGTCCCGGAGAGAAAGAGTGTGTTGTAGAAGAGATAAATTAGTCCTTTCTGATGTCACTATATCTTGAAGACCTTTAATGATTTCTTCTTTTTCTCCTATATTGTTGTACATCTGTTGCATTGTATTACTCAGATTCTCTTCCTTCTGTGCAAGCATACTTTCTTTATCTTTCGTATTCTTAAAAATAAAATATTACACATGAACTAAACACCCAGCTATTTCAATTTCTCTGAAATTTTCAATTTAATATCCCTCCCCCCCAAAAATTTCCCTTAACTGGAGGGCTTGCTGATTTGTCTATGCCACGGAGAAAGCTTGCCCATGAGAGTGGGAGGACTTACACCGCTGATTTATGGTGTGTTTAAAGGAAATGTGTCCACTTTTAAACTATATTTTAAAGTCACAATTCCACAGCATTAGGATGAATGCATATTAGTGACTGGTTCCACAGTACACTAACTTTTAAAAACAGAATTTTTTTTCTCATAATATCACTACAGCAAGTGTGAACATTGCACAGGTGTTTTAATTGTGCATCTTCATATCTCATCATATTTGGGTTTCTTGTAAGTATGACCTCAGCTGAATTTCTTAGTTTAGAATGCTTGTTTTGGAGGTATTTACAACATTCTTGTAATTCCCTCCTGACCCCCAAATCACTGATGTCTCAGATGTCAATGCAGTTTAAGGGTTTTTATTCGGGAATTCCCTTGCATTTTAAATTAAACATTTTCACTCATGAACACTACATAAGAAACCCAAAGAGACTGCTACTCATGGTACTTGTAATCACTTGAACGTGGTTAGTATTTTTTAACTTTTAGGGCCAGATTCACCAGCGTATGCTAGCTGTTCTGTACTATTCTGAACGAGTGCTAAGCAGCCAAAGCATACAGGCCAACTAAACTGGGTTTACGGGTGTTCTGTATCAGCAGAGGAATACATCAGAGGGCAGAATGCACTCCTCGGTTTCCCCTTCCCTCCTGCCTTCTCTGTTGAATAGACCTAGTGCAACAGGTAGATTTTTTTAGGATGAAAAAGAAATTTCATAGCATTATTTTTGATCATTGAAAATTTCTCCTTCAACACAGGCTGGCACATAAAATCTTCTATTTCAGAAGCACTCATGAAGAGCTGTCCTATTTCAAAACAGCCTCCATTACCCATTATTCTCAATGGGACTGAGGTCACAGCCTGCCCTTAACAAAAATAGCTACTGCCTCCCATTGCTCACAATGGAAACAAAGTCAAACTGCCCTCAGGGAAGACTGCTGGCCCCTATGCTACCAGGAGGTAGAGAGGAGCAGGTGAATGGAAGCAGTGGCAACCTTTGCTAATGACAACTTGTGCCATCAGTCTCTTTGAGAATAATACAAAATGACAACCCTTTTGAAAGAGGGCAATTCTTTGAGTGTTTCTCTGAACAAAAAATGGTTACCTCTCTTTCTTTTCATAACTGTTGTTCTTCGAGATCTGTTGCTCAAGTCCATTCCATTTTAGATGTGTGTGCACTCACGTGCACAGTTGTCAGATATTTCTGCCTTAGTGGTATCTGTAGGGCCGGTTGTGGCACCCTCTGGAGTGGCACTCCCATGCAGCAGTATACCAGGCGCCGCCGGCCCTGCGCCCTCTCAGTTCCTTCTTGCCAACAACTCCAACAGAGGGACAGGAGGGCAGGAAATGGAATGGACATGAGCAACGCATCTTGAAGAACAACAGTTATGAAAAGGTAGGTAACCATTTTTTCTTCTTCGAGTGCTTGCTCATGTCGATTCTATTTTAGGTGACTCACAAGCAGTATCCACGGAGGTGGGCTCGGAGTTCACAGCTTAGCGGCTTGCAGCACTGCCCTACCGAAGCCAACATCGTCCCAGGCCTGCTGAGTCAGGGCATAGCGGGATGTAAAAGTGTGGACAGATGACCAGGTGGCCGCTCTACAGATGTCCTGGATAGGCATATGGGCCAGAAAGGCTACCACAGAGGCCTGTGCGCTACAGTGACAATTGCTGGGAGTGGCACCTACGCTTGGTCGTAGCAGAAGCAAATGCAGGCAGTGATCTAAGAAGTAATTCTTTGAAAGGTAGTCCAGTATCCACTCATTCTGTTGGCTACAGCGACAAATAATTGCGTCGACTTATGGAACGGCTCGGTCCGGTCAATGTAGAAGGCCAGTATTCCTGTATTTGGAACCTCCCCCCACGAAGTCTCAGGTAAGCAGCCACTGGCACTATATGCTTTCTTTGAGGTCGGCAGAATAGATGAGGACGTTTGCCACACCGATTTGACTATTTCGAGCACCCCGGGTAGACGGGCAGTACAATCTTTGCCGGTGTGGTGGCCGAGATGACATTGAAGAGGTCGTCTGCCACCTCAGCGACCTCTTCAATTTGCAGACCAAGATTTCCAGCCACCCATTTAAGGAGGGCCTGATGCTCCTTAAAGTCGTCCAGAGGACTGCGATGTGGGATGGTCTGGCCACCTCCTCGATGATGATTATGTCACCTGATGGATGGTGTCATCCTCTCCTTGTCAGGGGAGGGCTCCCTTAGAGCCAGGGTATGGTGCGCAGGCTCTGCTTCCACCATAGTACCGTGTTCCGATTGCAGCATCAGCAGTGCATCGGCTGGTTTGTCCGATGCGACCATGGAGGGCTGGGAGTACTGGACCGGCATTACCGGCACACCCCCCCACGGGTCCCAGTATGGCCCCTGGGGGGGCCACGTCCCCTGCTGCGTCAGCACCATGGCCAGAGCCGCCTCCATCTCCCACATCACAGGGGAGTCACGCCGCGTCTGCGACGGGCTAAAATCACAGTCCGACCCTGACCATGTCCCTCCGGTGACCACAGTGGGGCCGTTGAGGTCTGGGTCTGCCTATTGACCCTGGAAGGCGATCGACAGGGGGACAGGTACCAGGGCGAGCACGAACAACGCCGAAATCCTGAACGAGCCCTCCAGGACGGAGACCAACGACGACGAGATCTTCTGGGAGACGGTATTCAGCGTCTAGGCAACCTATGGCCAGACGGTAATTGGTACTGGCGGTACGGGGAGCAGCACCACAAGTCTGGAGTCCCTCACCGAGTAGGAGGGGATCTTGACGGAGATCTAGGCCTTCTGGCCAGCGAGCCAGACTGCAGTGTTGGGTCCCGAGGTCACAGGAACAGGGACTTGTGCTTGCGATCCGGTGACCTGGGATGTCCCGCCAGTCTACACGGTAGCACCCTGGTGGCTTTCTCCTTTGGTGATGCGACCAGAGCTGCATCGGTCACCTGGCGTGGCACCTGCCGAGCTGGTGGGCCTTGCTCCTTAGCCACCGGGACCACTTTGGGCACTGAAGGCCCATCGCTGGCTGGGAACTCCTGCCGATGCCCTACTAAAACCAGTCAATGGATAACCGCTGCTGCTCTTGCAAAGCAAGACAAGGGGCTCCAACCATCCATCACAGGTGGTAAGAAGGAACTGAGAGGGCACAAGGCCGGCAGCGCCTGATATACCACCGCATGGAAGTGCCACTCCAGGGGGTGCCACAGCCAGCCCTAGAGATACCGCTAAGGCAGAAATCTCTGACAACTGTGCATGTGGGCATGCACACACCTAAAATGGAATCGACTTGAGCAAGCATTCAAAGAATAATACTCTTTAGCTTCTGCTAAAAGGAGAAATTTTCATTTATGAAGAATAATGGGAAAAGTGACCATTAATTTTAAGTATTTCTTTTCAAGAACTACCCAGTGCACTAAACCTACTTAATATTTACCTCCCTACCAATTTGTGTGTAGTTTGTGTAAATGCCTGAGACTAAATCATTCAGGACAAAATATGATCTGACACAGGGTGCTGGACTGGTTAAAGGACTCATTAGTAAATTAATTTTAACTTACAATTAATTGGTTTATTTACTTGTCAATTCTTAGAAAATTCATTCTATACTCAAAGAGCACATGCTGTAATTCTGGGGAGCAGAGTGTATTCTTCATAACCAACAAAGAAGTTGAATCCCTGCTTTATAGGCAAAACACTCAACTTAACTTTAATTATGGAGCCACAACCATTACCTCTATAATAAAAATTAATTTGTAGGACATTCCCCAATGGGTAATATTTTGAAGTATCAGCTGGGAATCTTAAATCTGTCATGTTGATATAAATTATATATTTAATGAACAAATCTATGAACCTGGAGACCAACAGAAGCTTTCACTTATCTTGATGTCTGAAGCCAACATGATTAGAGATATACAATTAAGTTTTGTTTCTGGCACGGGGGGCCTAGCGTACAGGAACAAACGGTCAAGGCCCTTCAGGAAAGGGAAGGTCATCAAGTGGGAGAAGACAGAGTGGCCTTGCACCAGCGGGTGAAAGGCCGATACGGCCGCCAGGTGCACCCTGATCGAGGCAGGTGCCAGTCCCTGGGCCCTAAGGGATAAGAGGTAGTCCAGGATAAACTGGAGAGGTGCGGCGGAGGGGGACACTCCCCGCTCATTCGCCCACCTCGCGAACCTGGACCACTTCGCCACATACATCCGACGCGTGGACGGTTCCTGCTTTCCAGGAGGATTCGCCTTACTTACTCCGAACGCCTATTCTCCTCCTCATTCAGCCACAGAGCAGCCACACTGTCAGGTGAAGCGTGACCACTTTGGGATGGAGGAAGCGCCCCCCGTTCTGGGAGAGGAGGTCCGGGCGGAGCGATAGCGCCCTCGGGGGGGTGGCTAAGAGGCGTAGGAGGGGCCCGTACTAGTGCTGACGGGCCCACGCCAGGGCTATGAAAATGACTTTCGCCTTGTCCGCCTTCACCTTCTGAAGGACCTCGGCGATGAGGGGGAACAGGGGAAAGGCATATAGGAGCTGGCCCGACCAGCTCAGGAGGAACGCGTCGCAGATCGCGCCTTCCCCCACCCCTCCCCGGGAGCAGAAACAGAGGCAACGCCAGCCGTACTGCCCTGAGCTCCTTGACGTTTATGTGAAGGGGCAAGTCCGGGGCCAACCACGTTCCCTGGGTTTGCACATCCCCCGTGTGGGCTCCACAGCTGAGGTCCGAAGCATCGGACACCAGGTCTATGGACGGGTTGGCCTCCCTGAAGGGAACCCCTTGCAGCATATTGCTCGGGCAGGACCACCATAGGAGGGAAGCCAGTATCGGGGACGGTACCGTGAGAACCTTGTCCAGACCGTCCCGAGCTTGGGAGAACTGGGAGGCCAGCCATATCTGGAGGGGCCTCATATGGAGCCTGGCATGGCGGACCATGTAAGTGCACATCACCATGTGTCCCAGAATCCAAAGACACGCCCTTGCCATGGTTACCGGGAAGGCCGTGACCAAGGCGATGAGATTCCTTAGGGTCTCAAACCTGTCCAGGGGGAGAGAGGCTGTGGCCCTGGAGGAGTCCAGCAGGGCCCCAATGCACTTTATGCGCTGAACAAGCATTAAATGTTGATTTGGTCTCGTTCACGACCAGGCCTAGATCGGCACATGTCAACAGGAGCAGCTCCACGTGGGACTCCACTTCGAAACAAGACTCCCCCTTGAGGAGCCAATCGTCCAGGTCAGGGAAGATTTGTACCCCCTCCCGCCTGAGGTAGGCCGCCACCACGGACATACAGTTTGTGAAAACCCTGGGAGCCGTGGATAGGCCAAAGGGGAGGACCGCAAATTGGTAGTGGTCCATCCCTACCATGAATCGGAGGAAGCGTCTGTGCCCCTCCAAAATATGGACGTGAAAGTACGTGTCCTGAAGATCCAGGGCCGCGTACCAGTCCCCCGGGTCCAGGGAGGGGATAATAGAGGCCAGGGACACCATGCAGAACTTGGAACGGGTTAGGAACCTGTTCAGGTCGCGTGGGTCCAGAATAGGCCTGAGATCCCCTTTCGCCTTCGGGATCAGGAATTATCGGGAGTAGAACCCTTTGCCCTGGAACTGAACCGGTACCCTTTCCACTACCCCTAGGTGGAGCAGCCGATCCACCTCCTGACGCAGGAGGTGGACCTGGTCCGGGTCCCCCAGGGCCATCATGGAGAACGGGTGATTTGGCGGGGGTGAGGTGAACTGCAACACGCAGCCCTTGGAAATGGTACTGAGGACCCATTGGTCCGAAGTTATGTGGGACCACGCCCTGAGGAAGGCAGACAATCGGTTGCAGAACACAAACTCTATTAATCAGGGGGTCTCCCTGGCAACCAGCCCCATGCAGATAGTCAAAACCGCCTCTTTCCCTGCCTCTTGCCCTTAGAGGGTCCAGGCTGTGGGGCAGAGCGGAACTGCCGCTGAGACCGACGCTTCTGGTTTCTGGGTCCTTTGTACAGTGGCTCATATCTGCTCCTCGCAAGTTGAGCCACCGGAAGTGATCTGGCCTTGTCCTTACCCGAAGGAACATAGAGGCCCAAGGTCTGCAAGGTGGTGCTGGAATCTTTCATCCCATGCAGCCTGACGTCCGTCTGGTCCGCAAAGAGCGCCTTGCCATCGAAAGGGAGGTCCTGCATCAAAGATTGGGCCTCCGTCGACAGTCCAGACAACAGGAGCCACAACACCCTGCGCATGGCGATCACGGAAGCCATCAAGCGGGCCGCTGTGTCAGCAGCATCGGATGCCACTTGCAGGGCCGCTTTAGCTGACGACGACCCCTCTTCTATAAGAGCCTTGAAGTCCTTCCTGTCCCGGTCTGGGAGGCGGGACTCAAATTTAGGCAGGGACTCGGACAGGTTGAAGTCGTACCTGCTCAGTAAGGCCTGGTGGTTGGCTACGCGAAGCTGGAAGCTAGCCAACAAATAAAATTTTCTGCCAAAGGAGTCCAGTCTCCTGGCGTCTTTGTTTTTGGGGGTGGGCGTGGGCTGGCCCTGACACTCTCTGTGGTTTACCGATTCCACAACGAGCGAGTTGGGAGCCGGGTGGGAATACAAGTATTCGTGGTCCTTCGCTGGCACAAAGTATTTCCTCTCGGCCTTTCTCGAGATTGGGGCCAAGGAGGCAGGAGTTTGCCACAGGGAGTTTGAGATGTTGGCAATACCCTGGTGCAGAGGCAGGGCCACGTGGCCCGGCGCAGAGGGAGACAGGACGTTAAAGAGGAAATCAGACGGACCCTCCATCTCCTCGGCCTGCAGCTGGAGGTTGGAAGCCACCCGCTTTAGCAGGTCCTGGTGCGCCCTGAAGTCCTCCTGCAGGACCGATGGCGGAGACACCGCTATGGTGTCGTCCAGTGCCGGAGAGAGGGCCCTCATGGAGTTGGGCGCCTCGGTCGGTGCCGGGGCATCGAGACCGAGGTCAGAGTCCACCAACTCGTGATCCGCCAACTTGTCCCGTGGGTTGCCGGAGGAGGCTGATGGAGCCTGGGACACTCTGGCAACCAAACAGATCTCCATTTGGGCTGGCACCGATAGCCACGGTGCCCACTGGCACCACTGTCCTTGCCATGGGGTCCCTTGCCATTGGTTTGGCTGAGCGCGCAATGGCAATATGTGTCCTGGCGGAACAGCGCGTGCCGAGGATGGATGGGCGGGTGCTGAGGCCAAGGTCGCCAAAGAACGCTCGGTACTGCAGGAGCAGTAGGAGCGGTGTCTGTGACGTCCTCTCCCTCGGGACCGGGATCTCGATGACGATGAACAGTACCCACGCGACGAACTGTTTCAGTATGCATGACAGCGACGTGAAACCTGGTGTCCTGATGCCAAGGTACCCCGGGGGAGCCTCTGGCGTGACATCTAGACAAGCAGGATCTGGAACAGGATCGCCAACATCTGTCCCGTCAAGAGCAGCTCTGGTACCCACGTCTAGCAGATGAGTGTTTCCGGTGCCTCTCTCGGTGCCTACGCTCGCTGGCAGGCGGCGTAGAGGGTTCCCGCAAGTCCCGTGCCGATGGCGGCCCGGACAGTCTGGCCTGCGTCGAGGGCGGCTGGGAGTGGTCAGAAAAGCGGCAACTGCGCACCCAGCGGTGCAGGGAACGATCTTCGGAGCAGGAACTGTGGCTGCTCGGAGAAGTCTGGTGGGCACCAAAAGGGGGCTTGCCTCGCGACCTAGGGCCCATATCAGTTTGCGAGTTCGGGGCGGGCAGAGACATAATGTCCTTCGCAGCCTGCACCGCCTCTGGCATTGACGGCATCCGTACCGGTTGGGATGCCTGGACCGACAGTGCCGAGCTACTCCGCTCCACACAAGTTGGAGCCTTTGAGCACGGGGGGAGATCAAGGGCTGCCCAGCATGGGACCAACCTCCCCCCTTGTCCTTATGGCGACGGCATTGCGAGGCCGGACCTTTCCCTTGCTTTTTGGAGGGAGAGCGGTGCCAACTGGTCGAAGGGGCCTCACCATGTACCGACGAGGTGGCGGCTGGCGCCGAGTCCGATCTGCGTACTGGCGTCGGGGTCAGCGCCAACTCCATCAGGAGAGCACGAAGTCTGAAGTCTCTCTCCTTCTTGGTTCTTGGCTTGAACGACCTGCAGATGTTGCAATGGTCGCTGATGTGAGTCTCGCCCAGGCAGCGAAGACACTCAGCGTGAGGGTCGCTCCTGGGCATAGAACGGCGGCAGGAGTCGCACGACTTGAAGCCTGGGGCACGGGGCATGCCCCAAGCCCACTCTAACAACTGAAGAACGATCTACAACAGTACCACTAAGGTCGAGAAGAAGAGCTGCAGCAGAGTTGGAGCACAAAAGTTCCGACTACCTTCACTGGTGGCAAGAAGGAACTGAGGGTGGGGGGAGCCATGGCTCCCCTTATAGCGCGATATACAGGCACCACTCCAGGGGTCGCCTCGGTGCTCCCCCAGTATGGGTACTGCTAAGGGAAAAAACTTCCGGCACTGGTGCACGTGGCAAGCACGCACACCTACTGTGGAATACACGAGAACGATCACTCGAAGAAGAAATTATGGAGCACATAGCAGGCAGCAATAACAGTGTGGATACTGCTTTCACTGAGATCTAACCTATTAAGCCAACAATGCCAGCAGCCTTTTAAACGTGCAAAGGCACATTCCACCACCATTCTGCACTTGCTCAGCCTATGGTTGAGCCAGTCCTTACTGCTGTCCACGTTGCTTGTGTACAGCTTCATGAGCCATGGGAGCAAGGGGTAGGCTGGGTCTCCCAGGATCGACTGGCATTTCAACATGACCAATGGTTGTTTCGCAGTCTGGAAAGAAGTCCCTGCTTCAAGCTTTCTGAGTTCCTAAAGATGCGCACATCATGCACCTTTCCCGACCATCCCACGTTGATGTCGGTGAAACGGCCCCTGTGATCCACCAGCGCTTGCAACATCATTGAGAAGTACCCCTTTCAGTTTATGTTCTCTTTGGCAAGGTGGTCTAGTGGCAAGATAGGGATATGCATTCCGTCCGCAGTTAGGGAACCCCATCATGGCAAAGCCAACCACTATGTCCTGTGCATTGCCCAGAGACACTACCCTTCTTACCAGAAGTCTATTGATTGCCCTGCAAACTTGGATCACAACTGACCCCATGGTAGAGTTACCCAATCCAAACTGATTCCCCACTGACCGGCAGCAGTCTGGCGTTGCAAGTTTCCACAGAGCTATCGCTACTCGCTTCTCAACTGTCAAAGCAGCTCTCATTTTAGTATTGCTGAGCTTCAGGACTGGGGAAAGCTCTTCACACAGCTCCACGAAAGTCATCTTACACATTCAAAAGTTCTGCAGCCACTGCTCGTCATCCCATAGCTGCACAACGATGCGATCCCACCAGTCAATGCTTGTTTCCCGGGCCCAGAAGGGGTGTTCCACCGTGTCAAGGTGACGCACGACTGTCACCAGCAACTGAAAATTGCTCCACTCCATGGCTTCCAGCAGGGCTGCTTGCCCAGCATCCATTGTTCTGCACAGTGGCTCCTGCTTCAACTGAGTAAATACTGCAGGATTAGGCATGAGGTGTTTGTAATGCTCACAACAAAGTACAGCTGAGATGGGTCCATGCTTGCCATGCTATGGAGTCTGTGCAGGTAACCCAGGCTTAGGAAAAAAGAAAGGAAAAGGTTTGGCTTCTTTGCCATTGATTTCAGGGAGGTAGGGAGGTAAGTGCATCATGGAAGGCTAATGCCATGCTCCCATATCCATCTGCGCAAATGTGTTTTGGTCCCATAAGGCATTGCAAGACCAAGCCAAAATTCTACTCGCCTACATGCACTGAAGGATAGCTACCCACAGTGCAGCGCTCTGTGCATCAATGCAACCCCTGCTAGTGAGGATGCACTCCGCCGACACGAGCATAGCGGGGACACACAAGATCGACTTGCTTAAATCGGAGACTCGATGTCTTACATAAAATTGACTTAACTTTGTAACGTAGACATGCCCTGAGTCTGTTCAATTGCTCTGCGCTGACCAGAATGGATTATGCTTTAACCTTTATTTCTCTGTGCTAATCTATGACCTTCCAATGCTGTGTTCCAGTTGACTAATAAACCTTACTGTTTTGAAAATGCTGCTTGAGTGTCGCTGTAAATACTGGGTGAAGTGCATTAGTCCCTGATGAGTGTACAAGTCTCTATTAGGAGTCTATCTCAGTTGGACTCACTGAACAGAGTTCACAATGTGAAGCATGATTGCTAAAGTCCAGAGGTTCAGCCTAAGAAGGCAGCAGTGATGCTGTGTGGCCTACCCTGAAATAAGAGTGAGACCTGTAAGGGATCTGGCACACTGAAGGGATTTCTCCAAGAGACTGTTTAAAAACTAGACACTGCACCAATCCTGTGAATCTGTAACACCCTGTCATATAGTTGTATAGTATTTTTCATTTATAGAGCTCAAACTGCTTTCTTCAAGAAGTTGGGTAAAAGTTCCCCTTACTTTAAAACTGAGGCATGAAAATGTGAAGTGACTTCCTGAAGGTTTCACCTCAAGTCAATGGCAGAGCCATGAAAGCACCCAAAGCTTCTGCCTCTCAGACCAGTTCCCCTACAAGTGGAGCGTGCTTCCTCTGCACTGCAATAAACTGCACTACAAAAAAAAAAATCAAGCCATTAATTCAGGTTTTGTTTAGGAAGCCTGAAAAAAATCACGTTTAAACCAAATGTTAAAGAGAAAAAAGGGGAAGAAGGGATTTATATAATTTGCTGAGGTCAAGATTTACTAACTTTTTTCCCAGTTAATGTTCTGATCCTTATTTTCTGGTAACAGTTTTAAAAAGCCAGCACACACCTCATGTAACTGAAGCTGTAAACCATGGATCTGATCAGCTAGGAGTGAGGCCTCTTCCTGAATGTCATCCCGATTTTGCCTTGCCTGCTGGAGGTTACTTGTCAGCTGAGCTATTATCTCATTCCGTTCCTGGACAGCCGTCTCCAGCTCCTACATGAAACATTAATGCATCTTTAAAACCAGACTTTTGCAGCACTTTAGACACATCAACCTTCATTAAAAACAAAGGAACTGGCTCTCTGCATTGTACTTAAGGCATCAGTAAAACTTGCTCCACAGGAGCGGTCATCTTTCTGTGAAAACTGCAAAGAAAAAAACGTTTATCTTCCACTGATCTCAAAAGGTAAAGGAAGTCAATTTAGAACATTGTTTTTAGCAAATGCAAACATTTTAATAGGTAAAAGGTGAAACAAAAAAAAGTGTAGAATTTCTACAGTAAGAAACTGAATCCTCGGTGCCCCCTTTATGTAAAAGACAGGCTGTACTGATCTAGGATGAATGGAGCAGAAATGTTCACCTCTCCTCATCCAAGTGAGAAAAAGCTAATGATTTGGGGTATGTTAATCCTATTCCATATTAATCTCATTAGCTTCTTTACAGTATTTCTCATGACAGAAAACTTTTTCGTTTCCTACTCCTAAAAGGAAAAAGTAAGTCCGCAGCTACGGAGGAAGCAGGAAGACACTCTTCAAGCATGTGGGGTGCAGTTCATCTCTGTGTGGAAGTCCTAGAAACCAGGAGCCTATAAAGTGAACACAAAAACTCCCCCCCCCCCGCCCCACACACATTTACCCCATTTATCACCACTACCAGCAGCTCTGCAAAAGAAAAAGAAAAAAATAGAGTACATGTTGAAACTCACTTTAAATGAGCACAGAAGAATGATCTCCATTTTAAAAAAAAAAAAAAAAAAAGGAAGAGATGAATGGTTTAATCTCCGGAGTTTGCCACAGTAACTGGAAGGAAACAGTCTGGAGATCTGATGTAAACTTGTTTTGTTGTTTTTCTGTTGTTCTTGTTCCTTGNGCCTGCCAGGGGCTTTCCCTGAACAAGCAGCGGCCCTAGTTTGAGAACCACTGACCTACACAACATTTGATAGAGACAATGGAGTTTTCATTAAACCTGGTTTTGAAATTTTTACAACAAAAGGTAATGAAGTACTGTTCCATTTGATTCTTGTTTGTAAACCCAATGTAGAAAATTTAAATGATCACATAAGAAAGTGAGTCCCTTTTCTCCACAATGCAATTCCAATTTTCTAAACTCCAGTTAACTGACCTCGTTAAATTTGGCTTACAATGACTGAAACTTCATGCCTTTGTAACTCCCAAAGCTTTGCTTCCACAGAGCACTAGTCTTCAATTCAGAAAAGCTCTTACACTTAGGAGCTCTCCATGATCGAAGCTATGTGGTGAGCCTAAATTATTTAAACCCCTAAAAAGGTTTCAGGAAACCAAAACAATCATGTTTTAAACCTGCCCAATCCAAAAGAACAAGAGATTTCTTTCAATATCAGATATGTTAACTATCGATACTTAAAAGAAAGGATTATATTCTGGAAGTTTTGTTGACTTCCTTTAATTTGGTGCACATTTAGGTGTGTGTTTTTTCAGAGAGGAACCTCAAGATTGTATCCTCTTGCCAATTTGGATAATCAACAAGCCTCAAATTTTATGAAGATCTCAGGACACCTGAAACCTTAAAAATGAAGGTTTTGCAAAACTGGTTGGTTTTGATACAAGAGGGGTCTGTCTTTTTCTTATAGTTGGCAACTTTTTATACCTTGCCATGCCAATAAAAGCTCAGTGAATTTCTCTATTAGTACTATTATATCTACTGCAGTAACACCTTGGAGCCCAGGCATGGACCAAGACCCCAATTTTGAATAGATATAACTTTCAGATAAGTTTACACAGATTATAGTTTTACTAACAGTTGCCTCTATCAATGATATTTCATAGCATAGCATATTTGCTGCTGCTCTGTAATAATTTATGAATATTATATTTTCTATTTGTCTGATTGTTGTAAGAATATTTACTGTACACCTATACTTAGTTAATTCAATAGCAGGATTGTCAGCAACAGTACCCAAGAAGGGTTGATCCTGATACACACTTCCCTGCAATCACTTCATGACAATCATTCACTTTGATGCTCTGGCTCCTGACCCCCCTGAGGAATTCAAAATGGTTTTGTGCAGCTGTTCCAAGCATGTGAGCTGAGACAACAAAGAAATCTGGCTGGATTTGAAGACCATCTCTCAAAAGACAGACAAGAGAAAATGAGAACGTGAACTCAGATTCCACAGTTGGGGTCACTGTAAGTCATAAGCTCCCAAGGGGAAGAACTGCAGGTATCAAACCCAGACAGACCAGTTGAGCAAGCATGACTGGGTTGCTGGCTGCAGTGTCCTGTGAAAGAATCTCAAGATTCCACCCCAGAATAGGTAAAGTCATGAGACCCAACACATGTGATGGTGTACTCAGAGACACCAGAGAAGGAGTCAGAGGTGCAGCTAGTCCTGTAACCGTGACACATATTATTTTGCTGTGGTATTTAATGAAGTTACACTGTTACCCATAGCATCTTCAGTAAATACCCTTAAATTCAAGGGTAATTCAAAATTATCTGATTTTATTAATAGTACCTGAAGATGTGTAGCCCCACTATGCTGGGCAAGTTGTTCCAGTAAGTCATCCACTTCTGTAGTGAGTCTTTCAGTTGCTTCCTGTTTCTCCAGAAGTCTCTTTTCCAGCTCCACAATTCTAGTCCGACACATCTGGACATCAAGCTGACCATATTCCTTAATAGAACACAGAACATCTTTCTTCATAAAAGAAAATGAATGGTATTTACTTACAAGTGTGACATTGTTACTTTAAATTTATGGCAAAATTATATTCCTATCTGGCATAATCTCTCTACTCATCCATCTTTATAAGCACATAGTACCTTACACCTCTACCTTTGGACCTCATTTCATGTAATATACTGAAATTTTAAACAGCAACATCTTTATTTTGAAAATTTACAAATAAGTATTTGAGTGAGAGAAAACACTTTGAAATGTCATGATGTATTAAATTTAATGGACCAAATTAACTCTTAAGAAGAGCAATGTGATTACATAGCCCCATCTGATGCTACAGTCACACTCTATCACAACTTGAGGTTTAAATCTGATTTCCAGCAGCAAATTTTAAAAATGAACTGCAACTATATAACCAAAAATAAAGTTATTACATTTGATTATACTGAATTTCCCTCGCCATCCCCCACAAGAATAAGAGTCAATCAGCTGCAAACAAATAACTCATGTTTAATGTACTGAAAAATAATAAATGCCTAATGTTCAATTATTGTTTGCATTGCACCACAAAACCAAAGGTATGTCTAAGATACATCGACCTAAACTCCCTCAAATTTTCAATCACAACTTCAACCACCAGCACCCATCCATCAAAAACTCTCTGGAACACTCCCGCACCAGCATCAATTTTCTGGACACAACGATCAGCTTCAACAATGGAACCCTACACAAAAAACCCACAGATCATCACACTTAGCTTCACAGATTTAGTAACCACCCAAAACGCACCAAGAAAACTTATCTACAGCCAGACGCTCAGATACCACAGAATATGCTCCGAGGAGAAAATCCAGGTTACACACCTTCACACACTTGAAATCACCTTCACCAAACAAGGACACTCCACCAGAAGTAGATCACATCATGGAATGGGCCACCCAAATACCATGAGTAAACATGCTTCAATACAGGAAAAAAGCCCTCCAACCACACACCCCTAGTTGTCACCTCGCACCCCACACTGGAATCTACATCAGGTATCATTAAACAACCCACACTGGAACCTATATGCGGTATCCTTAAACAATTACAACCCATACTCAATGGGGACCACATCCTGAAAGAAATCCACCTTTTCTGGCCTTCAAACTCCTCCCCCATCATCACAAGAAGCAAGCTTCCCACAGACTAGGACACATCAACTCAACTGCCAGAACAGATGCAAAACCTGCAAATGTATCTCCACAGTTATGATCATTAATACCCACCCCCCACAACACACCTTTCAAGATCCATGGGCCCTACACATGCTTATCACAAAAAGTGGTGTAACTCATCCGCTGCACTAAATACCCCAACAACTAAACCAGACCATCACTACACTCTCAAATGAACTCACACAGAAAAATTAAAAGACAAAAATACACCATATCACTCACAGGTGAATACTTTCCACAAAACAATAATTCCATAGCTGACCTCTCAATCCTTGTCATCAAAGAAAACCTGCACAACACCTTCAAAAGATGAGCCTGGGAACTTAAATTCATAACTCTGCTAGATACCAAAAATCATGGACTTAATAAAGACTCTGGATTTATGGCTCATTACAACAATCTGTAACCTACTAACCCTCCATTGTCCTACTACTGGATAGGCATTAACTGCCCATTTCACCTAGAATGGTCTTTTATAATATGTTAACTCTATCTGTTCTACACTTGTAATTAGCTGGGACACTCCGAGTACCTTTCCCAGGCCCGAAGAAGTGCTCTGTGCAAGCTTGAAAGCTTGTCTCTTTCACCAACAGAAGTTGGTCCAATAAAAGATTTAAATTTTATTAGAGAATATTTAAAGAAAATAAACGATACAGAAAATTTGAGGCGTCCGTTATTTGTCATTGGGGGGTAACATACAGAGTATAGGGGTATGTTGGTGTTTTGGGGTTGGGCAGCACACATAGTATATACAGACTGCAATGTCCCCAATGGGGGGGGGGAGGGGTAACCGGTGGGCGGGATCAGGAAACAGCCGATAAGCGGTGAGGGTCTATATTACCTCACCAACCTTATCTCTTTAATTTTCAATTAGCCATACAAAAAATAGTTTCCAGTCATCTGCAAGTTGTTTGTTGTAGAGTAGGAATCTGCTATATCAAAGCCCTTAGAAAGCCCTTACAATAATGAAGCTCATTCATTGGAATTCTCGGGCAAGAGATGGGTTTCTGTATATTGCTTCATTTCAAAGAGGAATATTATTTATATTCTTCAGGTGTTTTTTTTTAAATTAAGAGTTTGATACCTTTATCTAGTAAAAATGTTTATTCAATTTCCCATGAACAAGCTCTGTAAGTTCCAGAGAATTACTGGTTCCAACTGTCAACTTGATTTGCTAACTGTACAATGCAACTGCCTACAGAATCTAGACTACAAGAACACTAGCATGATTAAAATAATTCATTCATGTCCTAACAAATGTTTAATGAGTATCTCATTTATAAAACTTTAATAATCTTGTAGCCATAATGCTCCTCTCTCATGAGCACACCAGAGCATACCACGAACATTTGTTCAACACTTACTTCAGAAACACAGTCATCCACCAAGTATGGGTTAGAAAGGTCAACATCAGCCTAACAAGAAAAAAAAAAAGAGATACCACAAAGTAAGTCACATATGTTTTTAAAATATATAAAGAAAAGGTTTCTGAAGAGCCTTCATGAATCTACTTACTAAATATGAAAGCCAAAAAGTTAGACAAATTGGCAGGTTCTCAAACCTATATAACTTAGTAAATTCTCCACTGCTGAGCAGCCAGTTAGACAATGATAACTTTTACCGAGATATATGAATGTAAACAGATTCAGATGCAAACACATACGATGAAACGATGTGGAGGTTTTAAATTCTATTGCAAATTCAAGCTCAAAAATATGTTAAAACTCATGATTGAGAGACAAGACTTTACTTTCTCCCATCATGGCTTGCAAATTTACCAATAAAGATTAGTCAGCAAAGCGGTGAGATAAAATAGAGAATTTAACAAACACACCAGAAGCCTTAAGACATATTTAAGAAAATATAAACCTTTGCTGATACACCCACTTAACAAAACCTGGTACCCTATAAAACATACAGCTCTAACACAATATCCACAATTAAGCTCACAAGGACCACCATGGTACTTGTTAGAAAAGAAAGATCAGAGCCATCTCTGTGTTTGTGCCCCTACATCTAGTCACTTTCCAGCTTCCACCTCCTCCCTAGAACAGCCATGGAAATTTTGGCCTCTCCAGATGCCCCAAATCCAATACCTTTGCCTTAAAAACCAGACTATTTTAATGCAAGTTGGATAGCAAGAAAAAATATTTAACAAATGCTGAAATGATGGTTCTTTGAGATGTGTCCCCCTGTGGATGCTCCACTTTAGGTGTCAGTGAGTCACTGCGCCACAGAGCACAGATTTTCGGTAGCAGTCCTCGGTCAGGGTGCGTGTGCGCAGTAGTCGTCTCGCGGTGCTGTTGGTGCCTCATGTAGTGCGCACACGACCTGACCCTTTAGTTCCTTCTCTACCGCAGAGCTCGATGAATGAACTCCAAAGTAGAGGGGAAGAGGGTGGTTAGTGGAGCACCCCCAGGGAAACATGTCGAAGAACCATCGTTACTGCACAAGGTGAGTAACTTCTTCTTTGAGTAGTGTCTCTGTGGGTGCTCCAGTTTCATAGAAATCATAAATCATAGGACTGGAAGAGACCTTGAGAGGTCATTTAGTCCAGTCCCCTGCACTCAAGGCAGGACTAAGTATTATCTAGACCATCCCTGAGAAGGTGTTTGTCCAACCTGCTCTTAAAAATCCCCAATGATGGAGATTCCACACTCTCCCTAGGCAATTTATTCCAGTACTTAACCACTCTAACAGTTAGGAAGTGCTCTCTAATGTCCAACCTAAACCGCCCTTGCTGCAATTTAAGCCCACTGCTTCTTGTCCTATCCTCAGATGTTAAGAACGACAATTTTTCTCCCTCCTCCTTGTAACAACCTTTTATGTACTTGAAAACTTATCTAGTCCCCTCTCAGTCTTCTCTTCTCCAGACAAAACAAACCCATTTTTTTCAATCTTCCCTCATAGGTCATGTTTTCTAAACCTTTAATCATTTTGTTGCTCTTCTCTGGACTTTTTCCAATTTGTGCACATCTTTCCTGAAATGTGGCGCCCAGAACTTGACACAATACTCCAGCTGAAGCCTAATCAGCGCGTGTAGAGCGGAAGAATTACTTCTCGTGTTTTGCTTACAATACTCCTGCTAATACATCCCAGAATTCTGTTTGCTTTTTTTGCAACAGCATCACACTGTTGACTCATATTTAGCCTGTGAGCCACTATGATCCCCAGATCCCTTTCCACAGTACTCCTTCCTAGGCAGTCATTTCCCATTTTGTATGTGTGCAACTGATTGTTCCTTCGTAAGTGGATTACTTTGCATTTGTCCTTATTGAATTTCATCTTATTTACTTCAGACGATTTCTCCAATTTGTCCAGATCATTTTGAATTTTAATCCAAGCCTCCAAAGCACTTGCAAGCCCTCCCAGATTGGTACACTTTAGGTGTCTGTAGAGCAGTGCCCCACTGTGGACAGTATGGGCTTCGGAGTTGCACGTGTCACGGCCGAGAGCACAGCAAGGCCTAGTATAGCATCTGACAAAAAACACTGAGTGATGGCATAGTGTTTTGCTCTGATTCCCATGTGGCAGCCCTGCATATATTTATTAGAGGAACATTGTTCAGGAAGGCTATAGATGTAGACAGGGCACAGGTAGAACGGGATCAGAGCCTAGTGGAGGTTCCTTGTATAGCCAATAGCAAAGTTGGATACAAGTAGAGATCCATTTAGATAGTCTCTGGGTCGATATTGCACAGCCCTTGGAGCATTCTGTTGTGGAAATAAACAGTCTTGGAGATTTCTGGAAGAGTTTGGTTCGGTCTTAATAGAACGCTATGGCTCATCTGACATTGAGTGAATGTAGGATGGCCCCTTGTGAATACCCATGTGGTTTGGGATAAAATATGGGGAGGTGTATGGTTTGGTTTACATGGAAAGATGTCGCTAGTCTAGATAAAAAATTTGGGTGTGGCGGCAACATGAACTTGTCTTTAGTGAACACAGTGTAA
Source organism: Trachemys scripta elegans (assembly GCF_013100865.1). Lineage (NCBI taxonomy): Eukaryota > Metazoa > Chordata > Testudines > Emydidae > Trachemys > Trachemys scripta. Next base: position 73,914,644 of record NC_048308.1, read on the forward strand.
GGGGGCTCAGCCATAAATATCCCGATTTCACTGACTCTTGTAGCTGAGGTGATCACAACCAAAACCGCGACATTCATAGACATATGAAGGAGTGAACAAGTCATCAATGGTTCAAAGGGTGCTCTGGTGAGGCATCTGAGTACAAGATTCAAGTCCCATGGGGGTGTAGGTTCTTGGACATCCAAGTACATGTTCTGTATACCAATAAGCAAGCACCTCGTTGTTGGGTGAGCGAAGAGTGACTCTCCCTCCACCTTGTGGTGAAAGGCTCTAACAGCCATTAGGTGTACTTTGATTGAACTTATGGATAAACCCGATTCTTTAAATTCCAGTATGTAGTTTAGTATGATTGGTAGAGGCGCCATGACTGCAGTTAATTTTTTTTGTTGGCATCATAGTGAGAATCTCTTCCATTTTTGGAGGTAGTTATGGCAAGTGGTGGATCTCCTACTATTTAATAACACCTGTTTCACTCTTTCTGAACAGGCTAATTCATTGTGTTAGAACCATGTAGGACCCATGCTTTGAGGTGAAGTTTCTCTGGATTTGGGTGGAGAGTCTGGCCTTTGTTCTGTGAGAGGAAATCCACCCTCAAGAGGAGAATTCATGGAGCGCAAACTGCTAAGCACATCAGGTAAGGGAACCAAGCCTGTCTGGGCCACATTGGAACAATCAATATGATATGGGCCCGGATGTTCCGTATCTTGTGAATGACTCGTGGGATTAGAGGTATCGGTAGGAACGGCATACGAGTGCTGTGTCCCACATGATAAGGAAGACATCCCCTAGGAACTGGGGTGGTAGTCCCACCCTGGAACAGAAAAGTGGGCACTTGTGGTTCATTGCTGATGCAAACAGGTCTACTGAGGGACAGCCCCGTTCCTGAAATATTGCTTGGAGGACACTGTTGTGCATTTCCCATTCATGTTCCTGGGAGAAATATCTGCTTAGTGTGTCCGCCATCTTATTCTGGCACCCCGGGAGGTAAGATGCTGAGAGGATTATGTTGTGGTGAATGCACCAGTTCTAAAATTTCATGGCCTCAGTGCAGAGTGAATGGGAGCGAGCTCCTCCTTGGCGATTGATATAAAACTACATGCTATGTTGTCGGTCAGTACACGGATTGATTCGTTTCGTATGATCGGAGGGAAGTGCCTGAATGCATTACATACCGCTCGGAGCTCCAGGAGATTGATGGGGAGCAGGGTTTCCGTCGCCGACCACTTGCCTTGTGTGGTGTGCTGGTCCAAGTGTGCTCCCCATCTTTTCAAATGACACATCGGTTGTGATTATTAGTGATGGGGGATCCTGCTGGAAGGAGATCCCTGTGCAGTTGTTTTCTGGTATCATCCATCACTATAGTGATGCAATGACTTTTGGGGGTACTGTCACCCTTTTGTTTCGACTGTTTGCGCTAGGAGTGTACTCTGTGCTCAGCCAGCCCTGTAGGCAACGCATATGCAGTCTCACATGTCTCACAACGAAGGTCGTAGCCACCACTTGACCTAATAATTGTAGGCAGGTTCTGGTGGACGTTTGAGGGTTGCCAGTGACTGTTGAGATGAGGTTGATTAGTGTTCTGAACCTACGATCAGGCAACAGAGCTCTGGCCCGAGTGGAATTGAGGTAGGCTCTGATGAATTCCAGGTGTTGAACTGGGGTCAGTGTAGATTTCTATAAGTTTATTCGCAATCCCAGTGACTGGAAAAGCATGATGGTCTCCACCATGTTTGTCACTTCTTCCTGAGTTGCACCTTTTAGTAGACCGTCGTCTAGGTACGGAAAGATCATCATTCCTTTACTTTATAAGTGGACCGCCACTACCGTGAGGGTTTGGAAAAAACTCAAGGAGCAGTGGAAAGGCTAGAAGATAGTATTCTGTACTGATAGTGACTGAGGCCCATTGTGAATCTTTGAAATCGCCTGTGAGCCAGGTGCATGTTGATATGAAAATAAGCATCTTGGAGGTCGCGGGCTGAAAACCAGTCCCCCTTCTCTAGCGCTGCGATGACTGTGGCCAGTGTGAGCTTCTGAAGGTCTAAGAAGTGTCTCCATCCACCATTTTTCTTTTTGGTGAGAAAATAATGGGAGTAAAAGCTCTTCCCCTTGTATGGAGTTGGAACTTGTTCCACGGCACCCAATTTTAGAAGATGATTCACTTCCTGTTGTAAAAGGTGCTCGTGAGAAAGGTCCCTGAAGAGGGACGGGGAAGGGGAATGAGAAGGGGGAAGGGACAGGAAAGGGATGGCGTAACCCGATCTTATAAACTCATTGGTCCATTGTTATTGCTGCCCAGTCATGGTAGAATGGGCGCAGACAGTGGCCAAAGGGTTGGGTAGAAGTACCTAACAGCTCTGTATTATGGGGGAGGTCATTCATACCCTCGATCAAGACTTCAAAACTGTGGCTTGGTGGTAGATGGTTGCGAAGACGAGGACTGAGTTAGGGGAGCCTTACGTCTTTGTGAGCATTGCTTATTTCTGTTCTCATCAAAATGCCGTTGTTGTGGGTGATGGAAAGAGGTGTCGCTGCCCTTTTGGTATGGTTGATACTGACATTGTTTGTTTGGTGGCGTGTATATGCCTAAAGTGCGTAGAGTGGCCCAAGAGTCCTTCATCGAGTGAAGAACATAGTTAGTTTTTGTGGAGAAAAGTTTTTCCCGATCGAAAGGTAGATCCTCCACCTTGAGGTGGAGCTCCTTCGGGATCCCAGACAACTGCAACCACGAGGCCCTGAGCATTATTACAACTGTGGCTGTTGTTCTCGCAGCAATGTCCACTACCATTGAGGCCCGAAAGGCTGTACGGGCAATTAGTTGCCCATCTGTCATGATACCGTTGAGTTGGGAAAGTTTCTCCTCCAGTAGTGCCTCAAGGAATTCTTGAAGCTTACCGTAATTATCGAAACTGTACTTGGCTAGAAGGGCCAAGTAATTGGCTACCCTAAATTGGAGAGTAGCTGATAAGTATACTTTCTACCAAGAAGGTCTAAACGTTTGTGTTTTGTCTTGTGGAGTGGACCGGAATTGAGGTTGTTTGCTGCGACGATTGGTGGCTTACACAACTAGGGAATTGGGTTGTGGATGAGAGAAGAGAAAGTTTCATCACCTTAGCTGGGACGAAATACTTTCTGTCAGCCCGTTTGCTGGTAGGTGGTATCAAGGTGGGGGTCTGCCAAATATTCTCTGCTGGTTCCATTATGGCATCACTGATTGGTAGAGCAATTTTGGAGGTAGTGAATGTCTGTAAGATTTGCAGTAGCTTGTGTTGGTTTTCTTGCGCCTCTTCTACGGGGATGTCTTGGCTGGCAGCTACTCTTTTAAGTAATTCCTGAAATGGTTTCAGATCATCCATTGTGCTTGAAAGCAGTGGTATGACTGCCTCGTCAGGGGAGGACAATGAGTTGTGAGCCAGAGAAGTGTGTGCATGGTCTGAACCTTCTTCCCCCTTATCTCCCATGTCTTCTGGTACTTCTGACATCTCCCTGTTTGGGGAAGGTGGAGAACAAATTTCCCTTCGAGCTAGGGTCAAGGGCCTAGTGTATTGAGCCCTATACGCCGCCCAGAGGTCCTGGGGGGCCACTGCATGGGGATACATCCAGTGTTGTTCATACCCTTGCTGCATCTCGCCAGGTTGGCAAGATTTGGTCCTAGCAGCTTCCCATGGTAGTCTTTGTCCCGTGGGTAAAGAATGTTGGGAAGAGAAGTGGCTCCCATGTACTTCCTCCTCTGCATCACTGGAGATGGGCTGGGGAGCAGGGAAATGGATAACTGCTCAGTTATTTGGCCTGGAGATCTCTCAGTACCGAGTAAGGGTTACTGTGGCACCAAGGTGATCGCTATATCCTTGTGCTGTAGAAACTGTTGTGAAGCCGCTTGTTTCTGTGGTGGCAATACTGCTGGTGTAGATGCAGTTGATGCCTTTGTCAAGATGGTCAGTGCCGTTCTCGACCTGTCAGTTGGTGCTGACCACTGGGTCGGTGCTGGTGGGGGTGGCATTGTCTGTTGTAGAGATATCTGGGCCGACTCCCACACCCAGGTGGTTGGTGCTGTGAACGAGGACTGTCTCGACTCCACTCCAGAGCGACAGGGCTCAGCAGAAGTCCACAGAGAGATGGTGCCAGAGGTGCCCGGAGCCTCAAAGGTGCTCACTCTACTCGAGCTCGGCACAGAGGAGAGCGACCTTGTTGGTGACCTCCTTTTTCTTTGAGTGTCCCTATCTGGGGAGGTCGCAGCTCGCTTCCTGGGTGATTTGGAAAACTGAGTACTCCCATTAGCACAGGTTTTGTTCGAGGAACCATCTGCTGATGTTGATTTTTGTCCCTGAGGAGTAGGTTGAAGGGACTTCACCAAAAGATGATTTTAATGGAGGAAATCTCTGTCACGCCTTGCCCTGGCTTTAAAATTACTGCAATGGGCACTTTTCTGAGGGACGTGGGTCTCGCCCAAACAGACAGACACACGATGAGTGGCCGTCTGTCACAGGCATCGCCTCAGGGCAAGAGTCACATCATTTAAACCCGGGCGAGCCAAGCATTGTGTCCGTTAAAGTTTCACAGCAGGGAAAGGGTTTATCTCTAACTTAGTTTTCTTTACCAAAAAGCTAAGTAAACAAAATTTACTAAACTACAATTAAACTAAACACTTTCTAGAGAGAGAAAAAACAAAGCAGCAACACTGCCACTGAGCTCCGTCTGCAGCCGAGGACGGCTGAGAAGGAACTGAAGGGTCGAGTCGTTCACGCGTTACACGAGGAGCCAATGGCACTGCGAGACAACTACTCCGCACGCATGCCTTGACTGAGCACTGCTACCCAAAATCTCCGATGTGTAGAATTTTTAATTTTTTGGTACAAAATTCCACCAGGAATAAAAAAGGTCTATATGTGGGAAAATCCATTCTTGGAAAACCCAAATAAGAATCATTCTTCAGTGACCATTTAAGAACATAAGAACAGCCATACTGTGTTAGACCAATGGTCCATCTACTCAGCATCCTGTCTTCCAACAGCAGCCAATGCCAGGTGCCCCAGAGGGAATGAATAGACAGGTAATCATCACATGATTCATCCTCCTTCACTCTTTCCCAGCTTCTGGCAACAGGGGACAGGGACACTTCAGAGCATGGTTTTGCATCCCTGCCCATCCTGGCTAATAGCCATTGATGAACCTATCCTCCATCCAGTTCTTTTTTGAACCCTGTTACAGTCTTGGCCTTCTCAGTATCCTCTGGCAAGGAGTTCCACGGGTTGACTGTGCATTGTGTGAAGAAATACTTCCTTTTGTTAGTTTTAAACTTGCTGCCTCAATTTCCACTTAGTGACCCCCTAGCTCTTGTTTTATGAGTAAATAACACTTCCTTATTCATTTTCTCCATGCCAGTAATCATTTTAGAGACCTCTATCATATCCCCCCATAGTCATCTCTTTTCCAAGCTGAAAAGTCCCAATTTTATCACTATCTCCTCATACGGAAGCCGTTCCATACCCCTAATCATTTTTGTTGCCCTTTTCTGAACCTTTCCCAATTCCAATATATCTTTTTTGAAATGGGGTAACCACATCTGCAGGCAGTATTCAAGATGTGGGTATACCAGGATTTATAGAGAGGCAATATGATATTTTCTGTCCTATTATCTATCCCTTTCTTAATGATTCCCAACATTCTGTTCGCTTTTTTGACTGCTGCTGCACACTGAGTGAATGTTTTCAGAGAACTATCCACAATGACTCCAAGATCTTTCTTGAGTGGTAACAGCTAATTTAGACCCCATCATTTTATATGTATACTTGGGATTATGTTTTCCAGTGTGCATTACTTTGCATTTATCAACACTGAATTTCATCTGCCATTTGTTGCCCAGTCACCCAGTTTTGTGACATCCCTTTGTAACTCTACACAATCATCCCGGTACTTAACTATCTTGAGTAGTTTTGCATTATCTGCAAATTTTGCAAGCTCACTGTTTACCCCTTTTTCCAGATCATTTATGAATACATTGAACAGCACTGGTCCCAGTACAGACCCTGGGGGACACCACTATTTACCTCTCTCCATTCTGAAAACTGACCATTTATTCCTACCCTTTGTTTCCTATCTTTTAACCAGTTACTGATCCAGGAGAGGCCTCTCTCTCTTATCCCACAACAGCTTACTCTGCTTAAGAGCCTTTAGTGAGGGACTTTGTCAAAGGCTTTCTGAAAATGTAAGTACACTAGATCAACTATCACCTTTGTCCACATGTTGATCCCCCTCAAAGAATCCTAGTTGATTTGTGGGATGACGTGCTTTCTGCTTAAATAATCCACAGAACATTGACCTGTCCTGCAATATGAAGTGCTATGCTGATTATGTGATTCCCACTGCATTATGGCTTCCTGGCAAAGAGGATCTGATCTTGTCCCCCATCTTGCCTATTTATAGAATATATCACTGTGGAATTCACTGCCAACACTTATATTGACAGAACCTTGAGTAATGGAAGAAAAGACTTGCATGCTAAGCGAATCACTGTTAACATCAAGACATTTATATGACTCAAGGGGTCTTTTAACAACCAAATACTGCGTGTCTGAAATCGGTCTAGGTTATCGCCCTCACCCCTTTCGGGATAGTCAGAATCTTGGTGGATTAGGACTTTGAAACAGAATTCCCTGGTACACATCGCTTGGGTTCAACCACCACTGAAGAGACATTAGAACTTACCGAAATAACTTTATTCTTTTTCCCCCCCTCACAGAATTGACTGAGACACCAATTTGCTCCAAGACTGAAGAGGCCTCATTCTAAGCCTGATGAAGGCTGGCACAGTGTAGGGGAAAGGTTGCTTGGCGAGGAGCTAGGTGGCGGACCGAGTATGTGACTGAATGCGAGCGGAAGATGCAGGCTGTGCAGTTGAAGGCCGTGCAATGAACCTTGTCCGGCAGATCCTGCCAAAATGTAGTTTAGTAGAGTTCAGCATGTTTTTGTCTGTAAACAAGTCAGCTTATATAATATGTATGATTTATGAATGCAATGAATGTAGCCAGCTGTTGACCCCATGTAACCTTGAGATAAGCGCGGGGGGATATAGCATTGCAGCAGACTCTCTTCAGTGGAGTCCTGCCTGGCCAGCTGTCCTGGACGGTCAGAATCCCCGTAGCTCCTCCGCGCGCCTCAGGGACTTCCCACGCAGCTTGGAGTGTAAGTTCTTCCTTCAGTAAAGCCTTGCTTTTTACTCTCAGGCACTGAGTGTCATTCTTTCACCGGTATCACGCCCCTCTTGCGGGCACACACAGAAGCACAAGATACCATGTGGCCGAACAGTTTTAGGTAGACTCTTATAGGATTCTCAGCACTCAGATCGGTTAATTGGCAGTTACTTAGAAATCTCTCCTGAGGACATAAAGCTCTTGCTGCTTTGGAGTCCAGAACAGCTCCAATGAATCCAACTAACTGGGTTGGAACCAGATTTACTTTGTTTAAGCTGACAATTAGACCCAACTCTGAGAAAGACACAGGACTAACCAAACTGATCCTATAAACTTGATTCACTAAAGTTCCCTAAATTAGCCAATCATCAAGATAAGGATATACATGTATGCCCTAACGACAAAGATGAGCAGCAACGATGGACAGGTAATTCATGAAGACTTGAGGTGCTGTTGATAGGCCAAATGGGAGAACTCTGAACTGATAATGTTTGCCTGCTATCACAAAATTAAGACATTTTCTGTATGCTTTATGACTCTGTACATGAAAGTATTTTGAATTGAGAGTACTGATCCAGTCCATGTGATCTAGGGAGGGTATAATGGAAGAGTTATGCAAAATTTCATGCAATGAATGTAAGCATCGAGTAGCCTGAGGTCCAGAATAAGTCTCCAACCCCCCCTGCCTTTTTGGAATCAGAAATCATGAAGAATAAACCTCTATTCTTACAAATTCAGGAAGAACTGACTATCATATACTGTAGTGTCAGTCTCTCTCTTGCTGCAAGATATCAGTCTCTGAAAAGGTATGGGGAAGGAGGGGGAATGGTCTGGAATTGTATGGTGTAAAAATGCTGGATGATCTGAAGGGCCCCATTGGTCTGTAGTTATTCTAGCCTCAGCCTCCTTGAAAAGCCAAAACAGGAGAAGACAGGGTATAGGTCAATGTAGACTGGATCCATATCCTCCACCACAGCAGCAAAACTGTTTCTTTTGAGCATAACCAGGATGTGCTGAGATACTGGATTAATTTGACACTTTCCTCTTCTAGAGTCTTGATCTCCGTCTACCCTGATCAAAAGGTCTCTGAAGGAACACAGCTATAAGTGGAAGGTTGAGACCTCTGTTAGATAGATACGTGAGATCTATACTGCTTTCTTCTGAAGGGCAGAGCATAGAGGCGCAACAATCTTAATGTGAGTCTTAAATCCTTTAAAGAATATGTATCATCCATTTTAGCACTAAAAAGATCTTGATTGTCAAAAGGAAGGTCATGTCTGGACCTTTCTAGCCAGGCCCAATAAGGAGAGCCAAAAATCTTTTTGTGACATATGGAAATTTCCTGGATAAATCTTACTGAATTACGTTTATGTATGTACGATTGTGAGCCATGGATTATATGTTACTCCCTGGGAAAGGGAGACTACAGCCCTCCAGGAACTAAGAGCAGTGGAGGATGATTAGGCAAATTCACTCAGGTTGTCACACCTTCCAAAAGGTGGTACACCTGGAGAGGCTTGCATATACTGGTTCAAACTGGATTCTCTAGAGAACCAACAGACAAAGAAAGGACTTTGAGATAAACAGCCTAAATTTAAACTGACTCAGGGCTTGCTTTTATCATCTAAGAAAACAGACAGTACCTTCTCTCCAAGGAAGGCGCCAACCTTCCTGGGAACCTGAAAGAGGGTTCCAAAGAAGATGGAGCTTGGCTGTTCTCACTGGTAACCAGATGATAGAACAAGGAGCAATGGTTTCAAGTTGCAGTGGGGGAGGTTTAGGTTGGATATTAGGAAAAACTTTTTCACTAGGAGGGAGGTGAAGCACTGGAATGGGTTACCTAGGGAGGTGGTGGGATCTCCTTCCTTAGAGGTTTTTAAGGTCAGGCTTGACAAACCCCTAGCTGGGATGATTTAGTTGGGGATTAGGTCCTGCTTTGAGCAGGGGGTTGGAAGGGACCTCAGGAGGTCATCTAGTTCAACCCTGATATTCTATAATTCTATGATTCTAAGGTTGGAAGAGCATGACCTATTCATGCATGTGCTTGTTCTGTGCTAACAGCTGTTATGAACTTGTGACAAGAAAAAATAAACCCTGGTGAGGTTTGAAGACCTGATCATCTGCCACAGCCCTTGTTGGAATTGTGGTGGTGTCTGGTAAGCTTATTAGCTTATTTTCTTTTTTAATACATATTTTTCTGTAGTGCTTTCACCTTAAGAATAAATGTGCTTGCTTAGAAAGAGCTATGTGATAACTTCTAACTGTGGAAAATTAAGCTATTTATAACGTCTGAAGAGAAAAGCAAAGCAGGACTGTTTGTGAATTCCCAGCAAGTTGAAATGCCCAGTGTGTGCAGAGAATTATGCAGCCTGGAAAAAACTCAGTCAGACAGGAGAGTTGTGGGTCTCTACCCAAAGAGAGGTTGTGACCAGCGACCTAGGGGAGCCAGTTGAGGTCACTCAGTTAGGGTGAACTGCAAAGAATGGGGCAGACAATCCCCAAAGCTGGTGGATATTCCAATGCTTAGATTTACCAACCCAGCACAAACAGCTTCTATTATACCTCACTGGATACTCGGAACACCACAGTTCCCTTAAAGTAACCCAGCCTCAGGCCTCCACCTAGACAGCGAAGTCAGGTATGATGAGGATTTCTGAAAATCTTAATCATATAAAAAAGGTTCTACCAATCCCAAAGGATTGGACACATTACCTACAGGTTAATGAATATTCCAGACCTTTCCTAAATACACGCATACAGCCCATTCTTATTTACTAAACTAAAATTTATTAAAAAAGGGAGATAGAATTGTTTAAGAGAACAGCATACATACAGACATGAGTCAATCTTGAGATTCAGATTCATAGCAGAGATGGTGAGCTTTGTAGATACAAATAGTTCTTTCAGAAATAGTTCAAAGCTTATAGTCCAATGTTTATATTTCAGGGTGGTCCAGTCAGAATTGGGATCTCAGTCCTTGTGCCTTAGGCTTCCCCTGCATGAAACCTCAAGCAAGTCTGAGATAAAAAGGATTGGGACCCAAAGATCTTTTATTCAATTCCAGGCTCTCTTTGAGAGGTCAGAGTCCTTAGTCAAACAACAAGTACTCATGTGGACTTCGAAGTGGCCCCATTTCCTAAGCATAGCCAGTAATTATTCACACCGATTAACACCAGGCAATTGCCTGTTTTTCTACCATTCGCAGATGATTTGATATACATTTCAAAGAGATGAATACAGCAACATTCTGTGTTTACAGTTCATTTAAATGTTAAGATGTTCTTTTGATCTCTGAATTAACAGAATACAGCATAGACAGGGACTGTTTTGTTGATTTTTACCAATATATATGTACCTACACAAAAACACAAACATTATCTCCCCATATGTTTTTAAGGGTTGAATTTGAGTCATTTATCCTGCAAGATGCTTAACCCTTTCTGGTCATGCATCACAGAGGTGATAGCTGAGGAGCGTGGAGCCTAGTGTGTGTACCCTTGCTGGACTACAGAAGGGGAATACAGGTGCAGTTGCCCTGAACTGTGACACACTTCTCATGACAATTCCACTTGCCACTGATCGTGTTCCTCCATTAGCTGGAGTCTAATGCTGCTTGTGCAGATGTTTTTCTAATCAATATTCCTTCAGAGCAAATGGAAGTAAATTCTTCTTCCTGCAGAATTAAGAGTTTATCCTGAAATTCTCCCACTTTATCCCACTGGATGTAGTTATAATTAGCCAGCATGGCTTGATAAATCAAAAATCTGACCTGAAGGGAAGCAGAGTAAATCTTTGTCCCGAAGAGATCCAGGGCTTTTCGGTGTTCTCTCTCCCTGCCTCAGGTAGATCTCAAAGCCTGCCTGGATTTTTCATTTACCACAGTGACTACCAATAGCAATGGAGCCAGACAAGTATAAAAATACTCAAATACCTATGAGAGGCTTGATATTTCCAATCAGCCCACTTAGAAGTTACTGTTATAAAAGCCTGTGTTGCCCTCAGTTTGTTAGCTGGCTCAAGAATGCCCAATTAATGGATAAGGCTACCCTATTTTTGGTAGAAGGCTGCAGGATATCAAAAAGTTTATATAAAACTTTTCCTGCAGTATTTCCAGAGGAATTTCTAATGTTTCTGCCATCCTCTTTAACCGTTCTTCAGAAGTCTTGAAGTCATCTACTGCCGTAGGAACAAGATACCACAGCGTCATCAGACGGTAATGAAAACTGTCTAGCTACAAAAGGTTCATCCTGAATCTGCTCTTCCTCTTCTTCAGAAAGAGGTCGCTGTGTACCCAATACTGTAGACTTTGGGAGGAGAAGGCAAAGAAAAACTCTCTCTGAGGAAATCTACCTCCTGAAGTGGAAAGAGAAGGAAAAATTGTTGACTTGGATTGTACCAACATGGCTAATAGGCCAGGATTGATATCATATGGATAAGGCATAGCATTCCAAGGTACTGACATCCACCCAGGTAACGGAGTATCATGCGGTGAACTCCTAACAGTGTAGTCCAGGAAGAAACATTCTTATGATGTTTAGAGCCCTTAGCAGATATTGGGGAAGGCTCCAGGCAAGATTCCGCTGATGAAGATGACAAACAGTCCTCTAACACAGGGACTACTCAGAAGGTGCAACTATCTGTTTAGGGGAAGAAAGCTTACCAACATCTGTAGCAGCAGGCCATAATTAGATTTTCATAATGGTTTCCTGGGCTCCTATTGCACTGGAGATTTTTGGGAAACTAAGGTAGGAAACGCAAAAAAGAGAAGATTCTGTAAAAAAGAGAAGATTCTGGCTCTTGTATAATCATGATCTACTTAGGGTTTGTAAAAGATGCTCAGATAGTGCCCTGAGAACTGAGTGAGAATCTGAAGTCTGTGGCGCTGATTTCTTTGGATGCCAAATCCCCGGTACCAAGCATTTTGATGTATGGGGATGTTTCTGTTCTCCAGTACCAATTGTGTGGCACCCAAAGTAAAGTAAGTGCAGAAAAAGCTCTCTGGACTGGTATCAATTCAACAGCCAGCATTACTGAATGTGGCCTCCATGCCACCAGAGTACTTTGGTGCTTGCTTCTTATGCAGTACCAGGGATTCAGGCATCCTCTTGGTACTGAATTTTCTCCCACAGGCAAAAGGGGTCTTTGACTATTCCACTGGGACCTTCTTCTGAAGTGGCAAGTTCCTGTCAGATTTGAGAGGCCTCTTTGCACCTTGATGGCTATGAGGGATTTCGCTTACCTCCAGAGCACTCAAGGCATGGCTCGAGCAGGAAGGGGCTGTGGTCCCCACTCTCAGAATCTCTAAGTTAGAAGCTGCTCTCATGGATTTCTCTATGAGGTAAATCTTGAGCCTGGACTCTAGGTGTGTGTGTGTGTGTGTGTGTGTTTTAATACCTTACAAATAGCACACTTAGAAGTTACATGCCTCTCCCTGAAACAATATAAGCACACATCATGTCCATCATCCAACAGAATAATTCTTCCACACAACCAACAAGCTCTGATGCCTAGTGAGGATGGGTGACGCAAACAGCCAAAGCCCAGTACAACTACTTATTACCTACAAACTACTTTTTTTTGTAAACCAATGGGCAACAAAACAAGACTAATAAACCTAAGACTAATTATTACAAAATTATGTAAGTAAGAAGTAGGGACATTAAGAGCTTTCAGCTTTCTCTCAAGGCAGTCAGCAAGAACTGGCTGGTGGCCAAGATCGGTCTGCCTTTTATGCTCTTGGGTGAGGGAAGTGCATATAGGGTGCATGTCGAAGCCCTAGTGAACACTGCTAGAGAAAAGCTTTCCAAACTTCTGTATAGAGAGCATAGACACACCATGCATGGCATCCACATACATGGGAACTCAAAACAGGATCTGTTAGTTGCAGACAGATTTAGATGAAACATGGTGAACAGTAAGACTTACCTTACTCTCAGATCTTGTCTCTGTCTCTTCAGTCTTACTCTCTATACTTATATTAAGGTCTGTAAGAACATCAGAATCCTGGGCCACTATAACGCACTCTTCCTTTGGAATGTTTTGCATGTGGTCAGACGAGCCCTTCCTCTTCGCCGCCTTTTTCTGCGACTGCGTGTTGTCACTTTTTGTTTTTCGCTGTCTGAAGTGAGCAAGCTGTGCAGGAAAGATTGAAAGAGATAAAGGGAGAGGTAAGTGAGGAAAAGATAACAAGACCACAAGATTAACACACTCATGGATAACAAAGAATCTCTTGATCTGACAAAACATGCACGTCTATAGAGAACCTGCTTTATCTTCCTTCTTATTGCACATTTAGTTTCTATCTAGGCAGCAGCATAATTGACAAAAACACAACAGTTAGACTCATTTCAAGAAAAGAGACAAATTTTTACTAATAGTTTCCTAATTGATATTTTTCATGTTGAAATAATCCAGAGTTACAGCCAGATAAATTAGTAAGAGACTAAGTGTTGTCCATATATTAGAACCAATAAAAATGAGACAGTCTTGAAGTCTCTCTGAGAGTACTACAGAAAGAAACATAGCCTCTTAGAAAAATATCTTAAAATATCTTAGCCACAGCAAATACAAAGACAAGAACTGAAAAAGGTGAGTCTTCTTGCCCTTCCCCTCCCAACAAGAGAATATATAGCAAAACTTCCCAGACAGAAAGCAGACTGAGGTACATAAATAGAAATTTAATTAAGCCAAGTCATTTTAATTTCTTCTGTTGAAGAATCAGATGCTCTACTTTATCAAACTAACACAGCCCAATGAAGCCTTTGGGATTTCCAAATAATGTCACCCATCAAAATCTACTACCCATCTTTCCTCAGTACCTTAAACAGCTTAAAGAGGATTACAGTATTTTAAACTCTAGCACTGTATGTAGGCAGCAATTCCAACCAACATCTCACTCAAAGCATAAGACCAGACATTCTTCTAATAGGGAAAACCCGTCACCAGTGTTACAGCCATAGGTTATCAACCACACAGGTAAAATACCTTTATTATTATATAAGAAAATCTATTCAAAATCATAATAGGATGTAGAAATCTGAGAATGTAGAACTACTGCGTGCAATCTATACAAAATTCAATACCTGAAATAGTTTGTTTTTGCTGTGGTAAAACTCTACTGAAAGAAGCAAGATTGCAGTTTTCATTTCACTTGTTTTGGGAAGTGTATTTACCTTTAGAATTTTCTGAAATAAACTAATTCCTTATTTTTCAGATCTACAGCAACTTGTGTAATGATAGATTACGTAACAGCAGCTGTGCAATTGCACACTTGTTCTATACTAGATGATCTGTTTAAAGTGCTTAAGACCATGTCCCTTTGCTAAAGAAGGAATACCAAACACCTCCCTACTCTTGAAGTGTTTATGCAGGCCACTTGATATGTTAAGATTGGTCAGAATCTTTTAAAAAGAGTGAAATCTTAAAGTTTCTAGCACCTATATTTCTTAGATCAAATGGGAAGATTAACAGATGCAGTGTTGTCTTCCTGAGTCAGCAGAAACACAGCCTTAAAAACTAGTTGTAACTGAGGCCATGTCTGCACTTACTGACGATCGACGCTGCTGCGATCAATGCAGCAGGAGTCGATTTAGCAGATTAGTGAAGACCCGCTAAATCGACCGCAGAGTGCTCTCCACTCAACTCCAGTACTACATTAGAATGAGAGGAGTAAGGTAAGTTGATGGGAGAGTGTCTCCCATCGACGCAGCATGGTGTAGACACTGCAGTAAGTCAACCTCAGCTACATCAACTCCAGCTACATTATCGTAGCTGGAGTAGCGTAACTTAATCGACTTATCCCAGCAGTGTAGACAAGGCCTGAGATGCAAACACCATTCTTCACAATTTAGTGTTAACACTAGACCCTAATGATGCTGCGTTGCATACCAACAATAGCTACTGCATTGCTGATTAATTCAGCAGACAGAATGGGGAAGGGGGCAGAGGGAAGCCTACAGAGTAAAAGAGTAATGGAACTAGGGGTTGCTGCAGGGAGAGGGAAAGGCAAAGAAAGAGGAGCGAGAAACAGGAGGGCCAGAAAGGAGAATCAAAGGGCACAAAAAGAATGGTAGTTCTAAAGGTGGGGAAATGATATCAAAGTGGAGGTTGAATAAGACAATAAAGTACTTAAATATTAAAAGTTTAGCTACCACACAAAGATTATATTTGACTTTGACTCCTGATCTTTGTGCAAATCTCACATTTACATCAGTGGGAGAGCCACATACAATTTTGATAATGAGCAGTGCAACTTAGTCCACCAGTTTAAATGTATTTTATTAAAAAAATACCACACAAATACCAGTGGCTATACTTGAGCTCCAAGTGACTACATAAGGGACAGGAAAAGATGTCTACACAAGAGAGCCTACAAACGCACAACTATGTCAGCATAGCCCCATAGCGTAGATGCAGCATAGACCAACCAGAGTTTTTCTGCCAGTGTAGGAACATCACCTCCTGAATGACTTTAGCTATGCCGATGCAAGCACTCTGTCAGCATAGTCGCGTCGACTCTGGGAGTTTTGTTGGCATAACTATATTGGTCGGGGTGTTTTTTTCCCACACCCCTGACTGACACAGCTTTGCTAATGTAAGTTTTAAGTGTAGACCAAACCTGATATTTGTTGGGTGCAGGTTTTATGGACTCTGAAAGACCCTCATAATTTGTTGGGTCTTTGGGTGGCTGAAGCTTTGTTTGGTTTTGACTATAGTGGAGGAGGAGAAGAGAGAGAGGGCATTCTGAGGGAGAAAGTTGGAACTTTAGGCTAATGATGACAGACTCCTAGTGACTGAGGGGGAATTGCCCTGGATTCTTAATGGTTAAAAGTAGTGAGTGTTGCTGTGGGGAAGCAGAGAATGCAGTGTGTGTAAAATTTATTTTTGTGTACCTTGTGGCATAAAATTATGAATGTAAAAAACCTACTTTTGTTAATATTCACAATACTTTAAACACATTACCCAAGACTGACACTGCACCCCATATTCTTCATAAAGATATGATATGATATGATGATATGATGATGGCATAACTATGATGATATCTTACATGACCTATCTTGGATAAAATACATTGAAAAGGTTATGATTTACTGAATAGGATTATCCTATTTGTATGCATGTATCATTTTTGTATCTGAAGTTAGGAATATTGTCTATATCTATTACAAATGTGTTTACACATGGGGAACGCCCACTAGGAAGAATGCACTCAGTCTAGATGACTGGCTGGGAAGGGCCCATTCATGCTAAACGGCCATTAGGAGAAAACAATAGGCCTTAGAAGAAGCTTATCTCCCACTTGGGGGAAGGGGGACCCTTCCTGAGGACACTACAAACTGCCTCTGACTCATGGCTGCTATGACACTACAGCCACATGTGACCAGGTCACCTGGCACTGGACACCATCTTGGGATACCAGTGTTTTTCCACTGACTGGCATGGGACCCAAGCTTTGAAACAAAGGGTTCCCGCTATATGCAAAAGCTATATAAGGCGGTGGAGTGACATCATTGTGGCTCTTCACTGACTCCCTGCCCAAAGACACTCCTGGAAACACCTGAGGAACAAAGACTGAACTGGGGGTAAGTGCTGGACTCAGGCTGAAGGGATTTTTAGCCTGTGAATGAAACACCTGGGGATTCCAAGCAGTAAGTTAGTGCAGCTCGCCCCTTAAGAGCCTGCAGCCTACTTGCATCATCATTGAGGGTAAGAATTTACTATTCATATCCGATCTATGTAGTATATTAAGCTTAGTGTGCGTGTTTTGTTTATTTGCTAAGTAATCTGCTTTGATCTGTTTGCTATCCCTTATAATCACTTCAAATCTATCTTTTGTAGTTAATAAACTTGGTTTTGCTTTGTCTAAAACCAGTGTGTGTGGAAATCAACTCGGGGCAGAAAGCTGTTGTATATTTCCTCCTCACATTGCGGGAGGGAGAGAATGTCATGAGCTTACACTGTACAGTTCTCTCTGCCGTGCAAGATGGTATAATTTGGGATTTTACACTCCAGAGAGGAGGTGCATGCCTTAGGGACTGGGAGTGCCCTTGCTGTGCCTCCCTACGCAGAGCTGATCACAGCATCTGTATGTAACTGCAGCTGGGTGTGTCCCTACCTGTATGTGTGCTGGTAAAGGGCAGGCTGGAGCCTGGGAGAGGGCTTGGCAGGCTGGTCACAGCAGTACAGTGTAAAAGGAGCCTAGGTGGGTCGGGGGGGGAGGGGGGAGGAGGGCTCAGTGGTACACCAATTTCAGGTGGCACTCAGGGGGAACCCGTCACAAAGACATTCACATCTCAGAAGACACGTTGGCAGTTCTAGTGTATTGCGTTATTCACTTTACAGAGGAGACAGAAAACAAGCTCCCAGAATAGTCCGAGACCATGATGTCATCATGTTTGTGCAAATGAAAATTAGTTAAAAACTCCCACTTATACAATTTGAAAAAATATACAGTTACATAAATCGAAACATGAAATTTGAAAGCTGATTAGACATGTAAATCTGCAAAGTATTATGAGTAACAAAAGGGAACGACAAGGAGTCCAGTGGTTAAAGACTATCAGATTTATTTGGGCAGAAGCTTTCGTGGGTAAGCTTGAAGCTGAAGGCTTTTTAAAGTAAGCTAACTCTTTTTATTCATAGTTAAAGATAGAAGAGAAGATTTGGACTGGCAGTACCAAAAAAAATAATAATAAATACTCAAGGAAGGGCACCAAAGCTCATGCTGTTGTACCAGCATTGTTTTTCTAAGTAAATAAGACACCATATATTGGATGTAGATCCAAAAGTGTATTTAGGACCACACTGCTGGTAGGATATGGAGTTAATCTCTCACTAATTTAAATAAAGGGATGCTGTTAAAGTATAATGTTTCAAATTTGTATTAAATGAAAAACTGCACATTCACAGTACTTTACAGCTAGTTATCCACTGGATCTGTGAGTTTTTCAAAAAGTAGGGATGCCATGGATTTGAAATTAGTTAACCTTCTGGCTAGTAAACTCAAGGTACTTGCTGTTTTGTCAAATGCATGTGTATACATAATACTTTCCCCCATTATGTTGTTGCAGGTCTGAAATTTAGCATTCTTGTAAACCCAGCTGCAATTTACCAAACAAGAACAATTTACCAAGATTTGTAGTGGATTCTCCATCACTGGCAATTTTTAAACCAAGATAGGATGTTTTTCTGAAAGATCTCCTCTAGTTCAAACAAGAGTTATTTCGGGAAAGTTCTATGGCCGATGTTAAACTGGAGGTCAGTCTTAATACTTACAACAGTCCTTTCTGGCCTTGGGATGCACAAATCACTGATGTGAGTTCCGGGGGTGAGATGAAGGCTGGCAACAGCTGGTTTTACTAATGGTGTAACAGATTGCAGAAACTGAAAAATTAGGTTTTGGTCTATTTTTGTCAAGTGAAAAAACAAAAGTAGTTTTGTTTTTTGTCTCCAGGGTGAATAATGTGTGTCAGCAAGGATTAATTCAAAGGAAACGCAAGATATGTGTAGACATCTAGTAGCACATTTTAGTGGATGGTGAGATCTTGTATCAAATCCAACTAGTTATAAAAACTTAACACTTTTAATAGAATGATTCCATGATTATAAATTATACCACAATTTTAAAAGTGAGTATGAATCAATTTTCTAATAATATGAAGAATTTCTAGAGAATAATCCTGGTAATAAAGCACTTGTCACAGGAATAGCAACTCTCCACTACATTCTCCTATGTGTTTCCTGTCTGGGAAATGAGTTACAGAGAAGATACCCCAGCTCAATAACCAATGAGTTTGCATTGATGCATTTTCCTTAACTGCTTACTTACGAATTGTAAGATAGAATATAAACTAAATTATTCTGTTTATTTTACTTTTCTTTAAACGGCCTCTCCAGATAAATAATGGATCCTGGAATTGATGAGCTACTAAGCCTTTAACAGCTAGGTTACCACTCACCATACAATGCAGGTCAGCACTGACAGTCATTACCATTTGATGTCTGATTTCTGACCTGTGTGAAATGAACTTTTAGCTTCCCTATTTTCATGGACAGGATTGCACATGACAAATTATTGTCAGTACTTGCATTGTTGAGAATCTCAACAGAGAGCCAAGAACTGAATGGTCTCTGGAGTCATACTTTCACTGCTAGAGGACGAGGATTTAGGCATATTACTCCAACAATGTGGAGCTGAAGTCTTTGCTGTGCAAACTAACAGTAGACTTCACTTTCTGTTTGTGTCAGATATAGCATTACAGTTCATTTAAAGAAGCTGAAAGCACTTTGATAAATTGATTAAAAGGTGGTCAGATTTCATGGTATAGTAATTTTTGCAACTGCCCCTGTATCCTTTGCTGAAATACCACATGTAAACTTCCTACCAGAATACACCTCAAAGTATCACAGTAGATACTGCCAGATGGCCAACAGCACAGGAAGCAGGCCTAGGCTTCCCTCTCTAGTCCATCAGTGAAAATACAAGTCACAAGGCTGAGTTGAAATTATTGGCATTTACTCTCTAAAGGTCCTTACCTTAGGGCATGTCTACACTTGCAAAGTTACAGCGCCAGCTGACAGCTGCCTGCGCAATAGCGTGTTCACATTTGTGGTGCTATTCGGAGCGGTGCACTCTGGGCAGCTATCCCACAAAGCACCTCTTTCTCTTTTGTCACTAAGACTTGTGGGAAGGCGGAAGGGGTCGTGGGGCATCCTGGGTCCTGTCCCAATGCCCCGTGATGCATTTTTTCACATCCCAGCAATCCCTGTGCTTCCATTCGCATCTGGCGCCATCTTTCAACGGTTTGTGTACTGTGCACCCTATCCTGCCTCTTTCTCTGTGCAGGAACGGATCCCGAGCTGTTGACCAGAATGCTGCTCACACTGACCAACACACCACGAGTGGCAGTGGAGTCATTCCTTAAACTACAGAGGCAAGAGGAGTGCGACGTTGATGTCGCCACGCATACCAGCTATGACACAAGATTGCTTGTGGCATTCACGGAGGTGCTGACCACAGTGGAACTCCGCTTTTGGGCTCGGGAATAAGCCGAGTGGTGGGATCACATCATGATGCACATCTGGGATGACGAGCAGTGGCTGCAGAATTTTCGCATGCGGAAAGCCACATTCCTGGGACTGTGTGATGAACTTGCCCCAGCCCTGCGGCGCAAGGACAACAGAATGAGAGTTGCCCTGTCGCTGGAGAACCACGTGGCGATTGTACTGTGGAAGCTGGCTACTCCAGACTGCTACCGAACGGTCGCTAACCAGTTCGGAGTGGGAAAGTCGACCGTTGGGAGTCGTGTTGATGGAAGTGTGCAGGGCCATTAATCGCATCCTGCTCTGAAAGACCATGACTCTGGACAATGCGTGAGACATTGTGAATGGCTTTGCACAAATGGGCTTCCCTAACTGCGGAGGGGCGATAGATGGCACGCACATTCCAATTCTGGCACCAGATCACCTAGCACATTAATCGCAAGGGGCATTTCTCAGTGGTTTTCCAGGCGCTTGTGGATCACCATGGGCGTTTCACAGACATTAACGCAGGCTGGTCTGGAAAAGTGCATCTTTTGGAACACTAGCCTGTTCAAGAAGCTGCAAGCAGGGACTTTCTTCCCGGACTAGAAGATCACTGTAGGGGAAGTCAAAATGCCCACTGTGATCCTGGGAGACCCCGCCTACCCCTTAATGCCATGTCTCATGAAGCCATACACAGGGCAACTTGACAGCAGGTTCAACAACAGGCTGAGCAAGTGCAGAATGACTGAGTGTGCATTTGGCCATTTAAAAGCGCGCTGGCGATACCTGTATGGGAAGCTGGACATGGCTGATGATAATATTCCTATGCTTATATCCGCATGCTGTACACTCCATAATATTTGTGAAGGGAAGGGTGAAAGCTTCACTCAGACGCTGAGCCTTTGCAGTCCACCCCTGGAGGCTGAGTTTGAATAGCCAGAGCAGGGCTATTAGAGGGACACAGCACGGGGCCATAAGGATCATGGATGCTTTGAGGCAGCAATTTTATACTGAAAACCACTAATATGTATTGCAGTGCTCTGGACTGCAGTGCTTGTAATGCTAGGAAGTGATTGGTGCACATGATGCAAGAAGGAGCCTTAACATAATTGTATGTTGCTTTGCAGTGCTCTTTTTCCTTTCACTTAATAGAATAAAGATTGCTTTCAAACAAACAATTCTTTTATTGAAAGACAACAACCAGAGGAGAGGGTCAAACAAAAAAACAAAAACAAAAAAAAATCAGCAGCAGGGAGGGAGTTGGGGGAGGGAAGATCTCAAGAGGAGGAGGGGTCCCGGGATGGCTACAGATTTGTGTATGTCCAGGAATCATGCCCAACCTTCTCCTTTGGAGTACGATGCAGCGGGTGCTGTACTTCAACAGGGCCAAACTGCAGAGGGATCGGCATTGAGTGCAGTGAGTAGTGGAAGTCCACACTGCTGGACTGGGAGGAGTGAAATGCTGCGGATAGAGAGTGGAGCCAGGAGGTTGACAAAAGTGTGGTTGGCACACGGGAAAGAGTTTTGAGACAGCGGCTGCAGGGGAGGGCGGGTGCAGAGCTGCTTGGTTTGAAGAGCTAGTAACGCCTGGAGCGTGAGCATTGGCCTGCTAAACACAGGGTTGTGAGTTCAATCCTTGAGGGGACCACTTAGGGGGATCTGGGGCAAAATCAGTACTTGGTCTTGCTAGTGAAGGCAGGGGGCTGGACTTGATGACCTTTCAGGGTCCCTTCCAGTTCTATGAGTTATACCTATCTCCATATATTATTATTATTAATTATTATTATTATAACTGTTAAGAGCCTCTCCGTGGCTTCTTTCTGGTGTGCCGCATTCTCCTTTCGGTCCCTCTTCTCGCTGTCCTGCCATGCCTTCAATTCCTTTTTCTCAGCAGCAGAGTGCATCATAACCTCACGCATAAAATCCTCCTTAGTTCTTCTTGGACGCTTGCTAATTCTTCACAACCGTTCTGCCGCTGATAACAAAGAGGGAGGCTCCCAAGGTCATCTCTGTGAAGTTTAAATGCAACATCTGAAAGAAGCAGTATTGTTTGCAACACAGACAACACTGTTTTACTGCTTTAAAACACAGCCAGTAGTCATACACTTGTCACTAACTGGCTGACCCCAGAAAGCACACATAAGCCACAAGACCCCCAAAATGATGAGTAGTCGCAGAGGCAGGGTAAATCACTGGACCCTGCTGTACACTGGGCACGTGGCTCTTGGGGAGAGCCAGCACTGTTGAGTGAGACTGATAATAATTCCTGTCCCCACACTTTCCACAGGAGGTGATCATTATGGAAGATACCTCACTGCTGAGGGTGAGCAGGGAATCAAGGGAGAGTCTTCTCCAAGCCCGCAGCTTCCTCCCTGACTCCTATGCAGCTAGCCTGTGTGCAGCAATGGTCCGTCGCCGTCCCCCCCATGATGGCACAGTGGCGCAGGAAAGTTACCATTAATGGGGCAAGAAACAAAGCAGCTCTGCCGAGGAACCTGCAGCAGAGAATTGCCCAGTATCTCCACAAGAGTTTCCTGGAGATCTCTGAGGGAGATTCCCGTGAAGTGCAGGAGCGTATCAACAGCCTGTTCCACCACTCAAACTAGGCACGAGGTGGGAGACAAGCCTGCTTTCTGCAACCCTGCTGCCCCCAACAACTCGCTTCAGCAATTCCCAAAATCAGATCCCCTTTCCAGGGGCCTCCTCTCCTGTTTGCGCTTTGCCAAGATCCGACTGCTGTGTCTGGCTAGGCTCCTCCAGGATAGAAAAGAGCTCCTGACTGCATGCATCTCTGGCCTCTGAGTCATCCTCTGCCTCTGGGTCCCCCTCCCCTTCTTCATCCAAGATTTCCTCCTCCTGGCTCGGTCCACTCTCGACTGGCACGCGAGCCAACACAATATCCACAGGGGCCTTTGCAGTGGAGGTGGGGTCACCACCAAGTAGCACGTCCAGGTCTTTGTAGAACCGGCAGCTCATGGGTGCAGCACCAGAGCAGTGGTTTGCCTCCCATGCCTTGTGATAGGCATTCCGCAGCTCCTTCACTTTGACCCTGCATTGCAATGTATCCCGGTCATGACCCTCTTCTATCACGCATCTAGAAATCTGTCCATAGGTATCATAATTCCGACGGCTGGAGCACAGCTGTGACTGCACTGCCTCCTCTCCCCAAATGCCGATGAGGTCCAGCAGCTTGGCATTGCTCCAAGCAGGGGATCGCCTGGTGCGTGGAACAGACATGGCCACCTGGAAAGATGCACTGAGACCACATCATGCATCACCGAGCAAACAGGAAGGGGACTTTCAAATTTGCAAAGGAATGTATGGGGTGGGGCTGACGGTTGGTCACCTGAGGGCAGGCCAGAGAGGTGAGAACAGACATTGTGGGACACCTCCTGGAGGCCAATCACAGCACTGTAATCATCACCATGTCTACACTGCCACTGCAGCACTGTAGCCCTGGCGCAGAAAGCTGTACGCCTCTCATCGGGGTGATTTTTTTTTAGAGCGCTGCATCTGCACAGTTTCTGTGCACTAAGTGGCTTGGCAGTGTTTACACCTCAGGAGTTACAGCGCTCAAAGTTGCTTTCTACACACAAACTTGCCAGTGTAGACGGGGCCTTAAAGTGTAAACCAAACAAATTAGCTTAGGCCACGGCTACGCTTGCAGCTGTAGAGCGCTTTGGGTTAAACCAGCCTTTGGAGAGCACACTACGGAAAGCGCTCCAGTCTGTCCACACTGACAGCTGCAAGTGCACTGGTGTGGCCACATTTGCAGCACTTGCAGCAGTGCATTATGGGCAGCTATCCCAGTGTTCAAGTGGCTGCATCATGCTTTTCAAATGAGGGGGTGGGGTGGGGTGGGGTGGAGTGTCTTGTTTATATGTGGGGGGGAGAGAGTGAGTGGGTTTTAGGAGTGCTGAGAGTGTGTCAGCACACTATCTTGTAAGTTCAGATCCCCCTATCCCCCGCCTCTCACTCACTCACTCAGTAAACGTTTGCTTTGCCCCGTTGCAGATAAGCAGCCACTGTCTGAAATGGAGCTCTGAAAAGGCACTTCCGCATTCCTCAGCCGATTTCACAACAAAGAGAAGAGAGGCCTCTTGACTTAAGGGGATTATGGGATGTTTCTGGAGGTCAGTCAGAACACTGTAACTTAACTGCCATTTACATTGGCCATGGGGCGTCTCAGCCAATAAGCAACAGCCGTTATCCCTCTCATGGAGGTGGAGCACCAGGAGTGCTCTAGCCAGGGAATCAGAGCGTTCTACGTGCCATGCCAGTGTGGACGGGGAGTAAGGTAGAGTGCTCTGGGAGGCTTTATTGCGGTATAAAGTGCCAGTGGAGCCAAGACTTGTGTTATTGTTTTTTCAGTTACTAACCGGATTAAATTTGCTAGTAGAAACATAAGAACATAGCCAAGGCCCTGCATACTCTGCAGCAAGCGGGAAATTCTGCTACAAGGATCCTTGATTCTATGGCACTCTGGTGAAAATTCTCAAAGTTCAATGGCAGTTTTAGATACATTTTAATAATGAGTTTTTTAAATCCACTATGCAAATGAATAATTCAATCATAACAGTAGTTCCTGTATTTGATATTAAATGTGTTTGTTTTATATTCTCCCCGCATTTTCAATGCCAAATGTTGTCATCTTGAATTTTCAAAGTTAACTAATTAAGACGAATGGGGCAGTTCACGCCTCTGAGCTATTACTTCAGGTGCTCTGCAAACTACTGGCCAGGTCTACATTCAAAAGTTAAGCCAACCCAGCCATGTCGTTCAGAAGTGTGAAAAAGCCACACTCATGAGCCCTGTAGTTAGGCCAACCTAACCCCCGTTGTAGACAGCCCTACGTAGACGGAAGAATTCTTCCATCAACATAGCTACTGCCTTTCGGGAAGGTGGAGTCACTAAAGCAATGGGAAAATCCCTTCCGTTGCTGTAGTGAATGGCTATGCTGAAGCGCTACAGTGGCACTGCTGTAGCTATCCTGCTGTAGCATTGTAAGGGCAGGCTAGCCCACAAGAAGGTCTGGTCCACACAAGACTTAAGTCAACACAGCTCCATCAGCCAGCAAGGTGAAAAATCTACACCTCTGACCAATGTAGCTAAGCTGACCTAACTCCCAATATAGATGCAGCTACATAATGGAAAAAATGCTTCTGTCGATGTATCTACAGTTGCTCAGGGAGGCGGTATTCTTACACTAATGGAAAACCCCTTCCATTTATGCAGGCTGCAGCTACACTACAGAGTTATGCCAGCATACCTACAGCAACGTACCTACGCCAGTATGGTCTCTGTAGTGTACACATACCCAAAGAAAGTGTTGCACCAGTTTACATCCATTTCAAGGTTACCTTTGTATCCAGGGGTGCTAGAAATATAATTTTTTAAGAACGATGCAATTTGCTGAATTCTACAGCAAGTAGTGAATTCCACAGCAAATGCTGTTGCCATGGAATCACTGAATACGCAGGACCTTTGTTATAGCAGACTTTCCCTTTCACTTGTTTAAGCTTATCTGATGCTTCTTTTTAGACTTCTGTGATACTATAGAATCTTTCCATCACACTTAATAGACTATATTTATCCAAGTATTAACTGTGTGTGTTTTCAAAATTAAAAGTATTCTGCTATGATAGCAATACATCTTAAGTAACTTTGGCATTATGCTTGGAATCTAAGGATCTGGACTTTGGTGATGACTAAGATTACTTGCAATACTAGTGCTGTATGTTGGTATATTTTAATGCTGTAAGATGATTTTAATTATTGAGTCCAGGAGCCTGAATTGCTTGTTTGTTACACAAGGATTTCCCCAGGAATTGCAGGGAATGTGTTAGGGAGATGCTATTAGAGAAGTTTAAAACCAGGTTACAGCTGGTTGCTGTTCCCTCAGCCACAAGAACAGGGTGCTGAAGATATACATGCTGGAATACAAATCTAATCAAATGGCTGCCTTTCTATTAAAAACCCAAGAAAACCTCTAGACCAGCAGTGGGCAAACTTTTTGGCCCGAGGGCCACATCTGGGTATAGAAATTGTATGACGGGCCATGAATGCTCATGACATTGGGGGTTGGGGTGCAGGAGGGGGTGAGAGTTCTGGGGTGGGGACAGAAATGAGGAGTTCAGGGTGTGGGAGGGGGCTCTGGACTGGGGCAGGGGCTTGGGATGTGGAAGGGGCAGGGGAGGGCTCCAGCTGGGCGTGTGAGCTCTGGGCTGGGGCTGAGGGGTTTGGGGTGCAGGAGGGTGCTCCAGGCTAGGACTGAGGGGTATGGAGGGTGGGAATGGGATCAGGGCTGGGGGAGGGGCACAGGGGCATTGAGGGCTCTGTCTGGGTGTGCAGGCTCTGAGGTGGGGCTGGAGTGCAGGAGGGTGTTCTGGGCTGAGACCGAGGGGTTCAGAGGGCGGGATGCGGATCAGGCTGGGGTGCAGGGGAGGGGCTCGGCGGTACAGGCTCCAGGCGGCATTTACCAGAAGCAGTGGCATGTCCCCCCTCCGGCTTCTACATGGAGGCATGGCCAGGAGGCTCTGCATGCTGCCCCATACGCAGGCGCTGCCCCATACGCAAGCGCTGCCCCCACAGTTCCCAGAAGCAGCGGCATCCCCTCCGCCCCCTCTGCAGAGGTGCGGCACCGGGTAGCTCTGCATCAGTGTCTGCAGCCACTGCCCCTGCAGCTCCCATTGGCCATGGTTCCCAGCCAATGGGATTTGTGGGGGGCAGCGCTTGGGGTGGGGGCTGCATGCGGAGCCCCCTGGCCCTGGATGCCCGTACACGTAGGAGCCAGAGGGGGGACATGCCGCTACTTCCAGGAGCCGCACAGAAAACCCCTGAACTCGCTTCCTGGCTGCAGTACGGAGCAGGGCAAGCCCCTGACCCTGCTCCCCAGAAGGAGGTTGAGGGCCAGATAATAGGGTCCAACGGGCTGTAGTATGCCTGCCCCTGCTCTAGACCAAAACTTCCTTGAGTTGATAACCTTCCATCATTCGCACAGGAGGATGGCATTTCATCTTTACCCAGCACCCTCTCCCCACAACAGCAGTAGAACTCCTGTGATCCGGAGTAAACCACAACCCTGCACCCCTCTGGCATAGGGCGACCAGATGTCCTGATTTTATGGGGACAGTCCCGATTTTTGGGTCTTTTTCTTATATAGGCTCCTATTACCCCCACCTCCTGTCCCAATTTTTCAAATCTGCGGTCTGGTCACCCTACTCTGGCAGCTCACTCCTCTTCCCCAGTAGCATAGCTCAATACTACCTAGAACTCTCTTCTGCTCAACCTACATCCCACTCTAGGAAGAAGTGGGCAGTATATGCAGAGAAGTTACCATAGCCTGGCATTGTGTGAACTTTTTGCAAGCATCTTTTGTGGATATGTAGGAATGACCCTGCAACCATCCCTGTCTACTGCAACTCCACCCCCTCCTCCTATGCAGACAACACACATTGCAGAGAGCCTTTCTGTGTCTATTGGGGGCAGATAATGACCTCACTAGAGTCTAAGTATGGACAGCATACTTCCTTTCCCAGAGCTGGGGTTTTAGCTTGAGTGCCACCTGCCCCAAAGTGGAGAGGAGAAAACCTATCTTTTTCCATCACTTTATGTCTACATGCAGACTAGGGATTGGAGGTTGCAAGCCTCACCACGTTGATGTGCACCTTTGAATGCTTATCCTCACTGTAAAGCTAACTCAAGTTCCATGCACACATAGAAACCTTGAAATCAAGCATGGCGGTGGTTTTAATTCGAGTTGGCTGGCCAATCAGAGGGTAGACACTAAAGATCAAGTTAGCACAACTCATCAGCTGCTAAAACAACCACTCTGTGCAGCTCAAGTATTATTTTGCAGTGTGGCTGCTCTCATGTGAGCTAGGGTAACTGGAGAGGAGTTAACTCAAGTGCAAGTAACTCAAGTTAACTATGCAGTGAAGATAAGACCAAGAAGTTTTGCATGCCTGCCTCCCCTCACTCTTCTGGACAGACAGCTTTCCAGACTTACACTTGAAATATAACCAGCTGTGTATGAACTGGGTAAAAGAGCCTGCTCCGCACTCTGAAAAGCCATTCTATCCTGTAAAGACTATGAAAATACACCTTTACCTCGATATAACGCTGTCCTCGGGAGCCAAAAAAATCTTACCACGTTATAGGTGAAACTGCATTATATCGAACTTGCTTTGAGCCACCAGAATGCGCAGCCCCGCCCGCCCTGGAGCGCTGCTTTACCGCGTTATATCTGAATTCGTATTATATTGGGTCACGTTATATCGGGGTAGAGGTGTAATTACCTTCAGGAAAGAACGTTTAGATAGCCTATAAATATAATCATAGTTAAAAAGCAGGGAGCGGGACTGACCTGCAGAAAATAGATTTAGAGGTTGAGTGGAGTCTACCAATACAAAATGAAAGTTGACTAGACATTTTACAAATTCTGTGACTTTTTGCTTCAGGACACTGATTGGCGGCTTAAGTGACGAAAGTACTATGCTTGAGACTTTCCAATACACCGTAGAACGGTCCTACCCCCGAACTGACAGCCTCTGTGCTGTTGCGGAGGATGGAGAACCTCCAACTGGAGCAGAGGGAAACAATCCCATAGTTGGGACCCTCCTTCCAGATGATGATGTAGTATCCTCTCGCTCTGAGGATACCTCTCCATGGGAGGGAACTCCAATTATTAGGAAGAGACAGGTATTAGTAATGGGCAATTCGATCATTAGAAACATAGATAGCTGGGTTTGCGATGACCGGGAGAACCACATGGTGACTTGCCTCCCTGGTGCGAAGGTTGCGGATCTCTCAAGACATCTAGATAGACTTACACGTAGTGCTGTGGAAGAGCTGGTGGTCATGGTACATGTAAGTAAGAGTGACATAGGGAAGGATAGGAGAGAGGTCCTGGGGGCCAAATTTAGGCTGCTAGGTAAGAGATTGAAGTCCAGGATCTCCATGGTAGCATTCTCTGAAATGTTTCCATTCCACGCACAGAGGCAGTTGAACAGGCAGAACCGCAGGGTCTCAATGTGTGGATGAGACGATGGTGTGGGAAGGAGGGGTTTAGATTTATTCGGAACTGGGGGAACTTTGGGGAAAGGGGGAGCCTATACAGAGCGGATGGGCTCCACCTAAACCAAAATGGAACCAGATTGCTGGCACTTTAAATTAAAAAGGTTGTTGAGCAGTTTTTAAACTAATGGCTGGGGGGAGAGCCGACAGGTGCGGAGGAGCACATGGTTTGGACAGAGACATCCCTTATGGGAGGATCTATAACTAGGACATAGAAAATCTCCATTAAGGAGGAGAGGATGGAAGATGATAAAATACAAGTAGGATCTGATGAGAAACAGTCAAATAAAAAAAAGTACCATTCAATTATATTATGTAATGGCAGACAGATAAAAAGTGACAAGTTTTTAAAGTGCTTATATACTAACGCTAGGAGTCTAAATAATAAGATGGGTGAACTAGAGTGCCTCGTATTAAACAAGGATATTGATATAATAGGCATCACAGAAATTTAGTGGAATGAGGATAATCAATGACACCCAGTAATACCAGGGTACAAAGTATATCAGAAGGACAGAACAGGTCGTGCTGGTGGGGGAGTGGCACTGTATGTGAAAGAGAGCATAGAATCAAATGAAGTAAAAATCTTAAATGAACTAAACCGTACCATAAAACTTCTATGGATAGTAATTCCATGCTCGAATAATAAGAATATAGTAGTAGGGATATATTACTAACCACCTGACCAGGATAATGACTGGGAAATGCTTAGGGAGATTAGAGAGGCTATTAAAATAAAAAAGGGGGATTTCAACTATCCCCATATTGACTGGGTACATGTCACCTGAGGACGGGATGCAGAGATAATGTTTCTTGACACTTTAAATGACTGCTTCTTGGAGCAGCTAGTCCACAAGAGGAGAGGCAATTCTTGATTTAGTCCTAAGTGGAGCACAGGATCTGGCCCAAGAGGTGACTATAGCTGGACTGCTTGGTAATAATGACCATAATATAATTAAATTTAACATCGCTATGGCGGCGAAAACACCACAGCAGCTCAACAACATAGCATTTCATTTCAGAAAGGGGGACTACACAAAAATGAGGACGTTAGTGAAACAGAAATTAAAAGGTACAGCACCAAAAGTGAAATCCCTGCAAGCTGCATGGAAACTTTTTAAAGACACGAAAATAGAGGCTCAAATTAAATGTTCACCCCAAATTAAAAAACATAGTCAGAAACCAAAAAAGCGCCACCGTGGCTAAACAAAGTAAAAGGAGCAGTAAGAGACAAAAAGGCATCCTTTAAAAAGTGAAATTTAAATCCTAGTGAGGAAAATAGAAAGGATCATAAACTCTGGCAAATGAAGTGTACAAATATAATTAGGAAGGCCAAAAAAGAATTTGAAAAACAACTAGCTAAAGACTCAAACAGTAATAGCAAAAAAATTCAGAAGCAGGAAGCCTGCTAAACATCCAGTGGGGCCACTGGACAATGGAGATGCTAAAGGAGCACTCAAGGATGATAAGGCCATTGCCGAGAAACTAAATGAATTCTTTGCATCGGTCTTCATGACTGAGGAAGTGAGGGAGATTCTCAATCCTGAGCCATTCTTTTTAGGTGACAAATCTGAGAAACTGTCCCAGATTGAGGTGTTATTAGAGGAGCTTTTGGACCAAATTGAAACTAAACAGTAATAAGTCACCAGGACTAGATGGTATTCACCCAAGAGTTCTGCAATTTCACATTTGAGTTTCTTCAGAACTACTAACTGTAGTCTGTAACCTATCATTTCAATCAGCTTCTGTATCAAATGACTGGAGGAGAGCTAATGTGAAGCCAATTACATCTAATTGCATCACTAATGTGATGCCAATTAAAAAGGGCTCCAGAGCAGTGTTCTAATTTTTCCCACCCATGTGCGGAATCAATTTTGTTACGTGCACCAATATGGAGGGGATGTGCACCTTCATAGAATCATAGAATATCAGGGATGGAAGGGACCTCAGGAGGTCATCTAGTCCAATCCCCTGCTCAAAGCAAGACCAACACAACTAAATCATCCCAGCCAAGGCTTTGTCAAGCTGGGCCTTAAAAACCACTAAGGATGGAGATTCCACCACCTCCCTAAAAATTCATGTGGTGGTAGCGCGGGCCCTGGGGTGGGGCCGGGGGTGCAGGGATGGGGGGCTCAGGGCAGGGGCAGAGGGTTGGGGGGCAGGGGTGTGAGGGCTCCATCTGGGGGTGCGGGCTCTGGGGTGGGGCCACAGATGAGGAGTTTGGGGTGCAGGAGGGTGCTCCAGGGCTACAGTGGGCAGAGAGGACTCTCCCCAGCTCTCTCTCCCCACAACAACAGCACCTGGGCTGTGGGGGAAGAGGCGCCTCTCCCCATCACAGCAGCTCTGTGGCCAGACTGCGCCACTCCAACCACAGCAGGGCTGGGCGCCCCAGCCGCAGCAGGGCCAAGCTAGGTTGGGGCCGGGGAAGGGGCACCCCTGCTCCAGCCGGTCCCTTGGCGGGTTCCCCGAGTGCCTGCACGGTGCTAAATAGACTTCTGCGCGGCCACGTGGCTTACAGGGAACCTAGTTCCAGAAGTGATTCCAGCTGGTAAGCCTGACTTCAATACAGGGCAAACTGATTGAAACTACAGTGAAGAACAAAATTGTCAGACACATGGATGAACATAATTTGTTGGGGAGTCAACATGGTTTTTTAAAGACTAACAAATTTATTTAAGCATAAGCTTTCGTGGGCTACAGCCCACTTCATCGGATGCAGAGAATGGAACATATAATAAGATAGATAGATATACACACACACACATATACACACACACATACATACAGAGAAGAAAGCTTATGCTCAAATAAATTTGTTAGTCTCTAAGGTGCCACAAGTACTCCTGTTCTTTTTACGGATACAGCCTAACACGGCTGCTACTTTGAAACCTGTCAACATGGTTTTTGTAAAGGGAAATCATGCCTCACTAATCTACTAGAATTCTTTGAGGGGGGGTCAACAAGCATGTGGACAAGAGTGATCCGGTGGATATAGTGTACTTAGATTTTCAGAAAGCCTTTGACAAGGTCCGTCACCAAAGGCTCTTAAGCAAAGTAAGCTGTTGTGGGATAAGAGGGAAGGTCCTCTCATGGATCAGTAACTGATTAAAAGATAGGAAACGGGGTAGGTAAATGGTCAGTTTTCAGAATGGAGAGAGGTAAACAGTGCTGTCCCCCAAGGGACTGTACTGAGACCAGTGCTGTTCAACACATTCATAAATTATCTGGAAAAAGGGGTACCCAGAGAGGTGGCGAAATTTGCAGATGATACAAAAATACTGAAGATAGTTAAGTTCAATGCTGACTGCGAAGAGTTACCAAGGAATCTCACAAAACTGGGTGTCTGGGCAGCAAAATGGCAGATGAAATTCAATGTTGATAAATGCAAAGTAATGCACGTTGGAAAATATAATCCCAGCTATACATATAAAATGATGGGGACTAAATTGGCTGTTACCACTCAAGAAAGATCTTGGAGTCACTGTGGATAGTTCTCTGAAAACATCCACTCAATGTGCAGCAGCAGTCAAAAAAGCAAACAATGTTGGGCATCATTAAGAAAGGGATAGATAAGACAGAAAATATCATATTGCCTCTAAATAAATCCACGGTATGCCCACATCATCAGTACTGTGTGTAGATGTGGTTGCCCTATCTCAAAAAAGATGTATTGGAATTGGAAAAGGTACAGAAAACTGCAACAAAAATGATTAGGGGTATGGAACATCTTCCGTATGAGGAGAGAGTAATAAGACTAGGACTATTCAGCTTGGAAAAGAAATGACTAAGGGGGGATATGATAGAGGTCTATAAAATCATGACTGGTGTAGAGAAAGTAAATGAGGAAGTGTTATTTACTCCTTCACATAACACAAGAACTAGGGGCCACCAAATGAAACTAATAGGCAGCAGGTTTCAAACAAACAAAAGGAAGTATTTCTTCACACAATGCACAGTCAACCTGTGCAACTCTTTGCCAGGGGATGTTGTGAAGGCCATGACTATAACAGGGTTCAAAAAAGAACTAGATAAATTCATGGAGGATAGGTCCATCAATGGCTATTAGCCAGGATTGGCAGGGACGGCTTCTGTTTGCCAGAAGCTAGGAATGAGCAACAGGGAATGGAGGGCTAGCTCAGTGGTTTGAGCACTGGCCTGCTAAATTCAGGGTTGTGAGCTCAATCCTTGAGGGGGCCATCTACGGATCTGGGGCAAAAATCTGTCTGGGAATTGGTCCTGCTTTGAGCAGGGGGTTGGACTAGATGACCTCCTGAGGTCCCTCCCAACCCTGATATTCTATGATTACCTGTTCTGTTCATTCCCTCTGGGGCACCCGGCATTGGCCACTGTCAAAAGACAGGATACTAGGCTGGATGAACCTTTGGTCTGACCCAATATGGCCATTCTTGTTATATTCTTAATTCCTTTGTAAATTACACTGCCCTAATAACTCAGCTATGACTGAATCCCACCATATTACTTTCTCAGACTGCTCAACAAGAGCTGGATCAAGTGTAACTTCTCTTGAACTCGGACAATTCCTTCTTTGGTTCTGTTTTCACTTCCATTTAATAATGACAGTATCTTGGACATTTTCTTGGGAATTTTTAGGATCTATGGTGGCGATGGCTAGATACAGATATGCTGTCTAAGATATGCTTACAAAAACAAGCATAAAGGCCTGATAAAAAGGAGAATATTTCACAAGTCGTATATTGCAATTCCTTACTGTTGGTATTTTAAAATCACTTTCTCTGATACAGGCATTGGTTGATGCAAAGTAGATTTTTTCCTCACCTCGTTCTATAGAAAACTGGAAATCCCCAAGAGACAACCAAAAAACATAATGGAATATTTCGGGTCCTTTTTACATCTGCAGGGAGTAGAGTAACTTGTTCATATAATTTTATTGCAGGTCTCATAATAATTGGCATTTTCCATGATATACCAGCTCCTAGAGTAATATGACTATGTGAGAACCTCATCTCTCTCTCTCTATTTTATTTATTTAAGTTTCTACCCCACATGGATGCAGAGAAAAGTTTGAAAATATGAACCCTAAAAGGCACAAACACCAGAAGGCAAATAAATAAATTTATTTTTTAAATCTCAATTTTTAAACCAATCTCATGACTTCAGGAAAGGCAGGGACGGCTGACTCAAGATTTTTTAATGTTCAGGGTTGGCAGTATTGCTCTTCTTCTAACCATGGTTTGAATCCTGCAAGTTGTTCCACCTTGGCAGACTCCCATGCAGGGCCCCATTGATGTTAATGGAAGTCTACAGTGGTCTTCTCACACAGAACTTTCAGGATTAAGGCCCATATTTGACCTACAGATATGTTTCCAGAAACCTAGTTAATGTTTCTTTTAGGTTCAGAACAGGCAACATCAGGATATTAAGCTTCCTCAGAATGAGAGTGCTAAAATAGGGGAAGGGTGACAAATAAATATTAAATGCAATAAAATATTTCACCTGAGTAATTAGAGGTATAACAGTAGCTCTGCTTTTTACCTACATTTGAATTTTTATGTAGTGTAATGTAACTAATTAGCCTACAAAACTAAACATTTAAAACTAAACTAAAGAACTCTAAGATGCAACACTGGCACAGCATGGAGCTTTAAATATAATTTAAGACCCCACTGATTTGGAGATGGCAAAGTGACAGCTGTCCAACAGGTGGAAACAGTTTGCTTCTTATACTAGAATACCACATTTTTCTTACTATAGCCAGATACTGTACTAGTAGGGGACTTAATACAAGGAAAGTTTTAACAAAATCCTGCTCACACCTCATGTACTATGCTCTGTATAATGTAGCCAAGCGAAACATACAAGAGTGTTAGGTCAAGTCATAGGTCAGATCTACATGTAAGTAGTGGTAAAAAGATAAAACTGATAATTAAGTTGTTTTTTTTTTTTTTGTTTTGTTTTACATTTTATCCACAGTGATTCAAATGAATCTACTTTTATTTCCTGCAATGTATATGATGGAATTGTTCATGTGTGAGGGACTAATGATGACTATCATTTTTACTGTCTGATATAAACAAAATCATTAAATATAAACTCCTTTTGTCAAAATGCCTCCTTCTGAAAGAAGAACTCTGGGTAGCTTGAAAGCTAGTCCTTTCACCAACAGAAGTTTGTCCAATAAAAGCTATTACCTCACCCACCATGTCTCTCTGATTCTGAAATACAAAATTAAAACTGTCAAATTAGAATTTCATATTCTCACTGGCTAAAGAGCTACAGCCGCTGATACCAAATCACAATACATCAAATTTAGTAACTTAAGACCAGTTTGAAGTTATGCAGCAGGTAGACAGCCAACCCACAACTAGATGCCCAGTTTACTGTCCTATGTGTTGGATCACAGTGGCTTCCGTTATCATTTCGACATCATATTTCTCTACTTGGAGACCAAAGACAGTCCACAAAAACAAAATGATACAGTGACTGGTCATATCAAAATTTATGAAAATGATCAAGTTTTATCAATGTAAAGCACATGTGATTTTTTTTTCCAAACAGTGCTATTTGTTAGGTACCAACAAGGTACTCAGCACTGTACAAGTCAAAGACAACAGTAACTGCAGTGAGAAGCTTACATTCTCGGGCCCTAACGCTGTACATTTCTAAACACATGGGAGGTTCCACTGACCATAACACTACTAACCTTGTACATATGAGTCAATATTTAGTCTGTCCTAAGAGTGGAATGAAAAAAAAAAAATGTTTCCCAGTACCTATAATGATAATCTCAACTTCTCAAGTGTCAATCTACTTCCAAGTAAATGAAGTCTGAGTCTTAAAAAAGAATCATCCTTACACTGACCCTGACATGCCACTAGAGTTTATCAGTTATTTAAGCAGCAGAAAATGTAACTCATATTTTGGGTTCATACCACTATTCTGAACTCTGATCTCTTTGACCCCTGAGAACCCTCCAAAGCCACCAAATTAAGACTTTCACTTCTCTGGTTACACAGCTTCTGAAACAATTATTTTCTTACACTGAAACCATTTAGAACCTGCATTTAAGATTAAAATGTTAAAACAAAGCAGCAATTTTTAAGTGAGCCAAATGAAAAAAACAGATGCTGGTGGTAACAAAATTCCCAACTTGAGTGTAACTTTTATGTTGATTTCCAAGGTAGATTGTTTCCCAATATCCCTGCATCAGACATGACATTCAGCAAGACAAGCATTTCAGATACTCCCAGCTGGAATTCAGGAGACCCCTCACTGACTATATATAAAATTAATCATTTTGACCTAGTATCAGAGGGGTAGCTGTGTTAGTCTGAATCTGTAAAAAGCAACAGAGGGTCCTGTGGCACCTTTAAGATTAACAGAAGCAGAACTAAGTCATTTTGACCTAGTTACACTTAAGTACATAAGATGTGCACACATGCAACATTAATTGATTTATACACTGGTGCAACTCACTAAATATCCACTGCATACCCTCTTCAGTTTTCACCCAGTTATCCTCCGTTTGCTATTTATAGGAAAGTGAAAAGCCATCAGAATCCAGGGCCAATCCATAAATAAACAACACATTTTCATTTACCTGGATTTTGTGTTTTAGATCCCAAAAGTGCAGGACTTCGCCCCAACAAGGGATATTTCTGCACAGAGCTCATTGCAGGACGGGCTCTTGGCTACAAGTTTCTCAGGGCAACAGCCTTGTTTTTGTTTGTGAAGCACTGTGCACATTTATGACACCCTCACCTCACGCCGTTAACGGTCAGCTGTTTGACCGAAGAGTTAAGGCTCAGATCAGGGCTGTTACCAGGTCACAGAACCGACATGAAAATCCCGGGGTCTCAGCCTGCCCCCGTGGGGCCGCCAGGACTCTACCCCACACAGCCCACCGGGGGGGGGGTCACTGCTGCTTCATGGGGGGAAGTGAAGCCCAGGAAAGTAGCCCAGGGTCACACAGGTGCAGGTGTCGCGCTCCCCGCCGCCCAGGCTGGGGGAAAACACAGGAGCCCAGCAGCTCATCTCCCCCCCCCCCGGGATCGCCCCCCAGCAGTGCCAGCCCCCCGCGAGAGGGGGAAGGGGAGTTCTAGTAGCACCTTGGCTCTGCCGGCCTCCAGCTTCCGCCTCCGCTCCTCGTCCATGGCTGGGCCGGGGTGGCCGAGGGGCGTGAGCCCGCAGACCGGGGCAGGCTCCCGCCGGGGGGAGGGGGGGGACGGGCTCCGCCGCGCCTCACGGCCGCTCTTGGGCTTACAATGGCGCCCGCCAAGCCCACGCTCAGGAAAGGGCCGCGTTGGGACCGTAGCCCCGCCCCCCGCTCCGCCCCAGGCCAGGGGGGAGCCCCGCGTGGGGCTCGGCCGGGCTGCGCCAGGCCAGGGGCCTTCCTGAGAGAGCCCGGCCCAGGGAGCCCCCCAGGCCTGGCCGAGCCCGTTGTTCCTGCCGCTCAGCCCAGCGGGCACCGGCACCTCCCAGCGGGGGATGGGTCTCGGGGGGCCCGTCGGGGGCGCAGTGGGGGGCTGCGGGCGGGGCGGCGCTGGGCAGTGGGCACTGGGGGGCTGTGGGCGGGGCGGGGGGGCAGTGGGCGGGGCGGGGAAGCGCTGGGGGGGCTGTGGGCGGGGCGGGGCAGTGGGAGTGTGGTGTGCCCGGCACTGTGCCCATTCGCACTAACGGATTATTGGCATTGACAGAGGGGGCCGGTATTCGCCTCCCTCTGCAGCTCCCGCCCCCGCCAACGGAAGCGCCAATGAAGAAGCTCCGCCCAGCGCGGCGCTACGGCGGCGTGAATGGTCCGTTCAAAGGGCTGCAGGCGAGGGCCCGCCCCCACAGCGGAGCTAGCCAATCACGAGTGGGAGGCCTCCGCCCCGGGAAAAGCGAACCGGCCCGTCAGGAGCTGGGATTGTGAGGGGGTCTCCGCCCCCAGGGCCAGGGGGAGGCGCTTCGCGCTAGTCCCGCCCTGTGGGGGCAGGGCAGGGGGAGCGTCTGCCGCTGCGCTGCTCGCGTGGGCTGCGTGCGTCCCGAGACGGGCGGGGAGCACGGGGCCCCCTCCGGCCCTGCCCCCTAGCTCCATGGAGCCCCCCCTGCCCCCCCCCCGCCCCCCAGCTCTATGGACCCTCTTCTGAGGGCCTGCCCCACCCCCACAGGGAGGGGCTCCTAGCTCTATGGACCCCCCCACCCTGCCCCCAAGGGGAGGGGCTCCTAGCTCCATGGCCCCCCCCCACCCCGCCCTCTAGCTCCATGGCCCCTCTCCTGAGGGCCTGGCCCACCCCCACAGGGAGGGGCTCCTAGCTCTATGGAAACTTCCTTGCTTCCCCTCCCCCCTAGGGTACCCAGCTTTGTTGGAGGAAAATAAAGGGACAACCACATAATAATAGGGGCTGGCCCTGTATTTTAAGTGACAGTTTAGGGAAACAGCCTTTCCCTTAGCATGTCAGGGATTTTTCTCTCAAGTAGACAATGCAATTATCATAAACGTCAGTTTAATATTTAAAATGATCAACGCACATCCCTTAAAATAGGGGACAGGTGGTCACCCTAAATGGAGAGGAGGTTCCTAGTACTATGCCATCCCCCAATCCCCTGTCCTCCCCGTCAGGGCCTGGACCTCACAGGGATCGCGCTTCTAGCACTGTGAACCCTCTGTTTTCTCCCCCCTGCTCCAGCTGCCCCCCATTCTGGCTGGGGCTGGCCAGCCCATCCCCCACTACCAACCCTCATCAGCCTTGCCTAGGCTGTGAGGGAGCATTGTTGAGGCACGTGATGGCCAATGCTACCGTAGTGGTGCAGACATACCGTTAATTTTAAAATGCAGCTGTTCTGTTCCTATCCCAGCATGTGGCAGGGGTGAGATGATCTTCCTTTTGATAGGCACTGATAGGCACCTTGTAACTAGCAACTGAGAACTGTTGTTTAACAAAGGTTGGAAACGTAAGAGTCCACGCAGAGCTTAGCTGGAAGGCAGCACACTCCGTATAGAACAGTGTCTGTCCTCGGGTGGGACAGGACTTGTGGGGAGGAGAGTCAGAAGGCATTGAAAATGTTATTACGATCTAAAGCAAAGAAAATTCTGCTGCCCCAGCTCATTCTAATTTCAAGCACCCACCTCTACCTCTCAAAAACACACTTACACAGACTTAGCATTTTGCTATTGTTGATATATTTTTTTACTGTTGCAGGGTTTTGGTTTTTTTTCCAGATCAGGTATTGCCACCTGAAAAGGTTGAGAAACACCACTGTAGTGCATAGGGTACAGATCTGGTATCTATAAGACCTCTGTTCTTTTCCTAGCTTTGCCCCTGCTCTGCTGTGTGACCTTGGACAAGTCACTTTTCTCTCTGTCTCTCTTTAATCTCCCACACGTTGTTTAGAATCTTTAGATCCCATTTCTGCTAAGATTTATGCACGTGTTTAGTTTTTAAAATGAGGGTAATCCCATTGACTTCAATGGGCTATTCACAGCACATAAAAATTAAGCATATGCATAAATATCTGCACGATCA
This sequence comes from Trachemys scripta elegans, assembly GCF_013100865.1. Taxonomy (NCBI): domain Eukaryota; kingdom Metazoa; phylum Chordata; order Testudines; family Emydidae; genus Trachemys; species Trachemys scripta. The sequence continues at coordinate 73,954,416 of NC_048308.1, forward strand.
GGGCATTAGGCTGTACTCCCTTTGTGGCAGCGACCGTCTCTCATGGGTTTGTACAGCACCTAGCACAATTGGGCTGGGATTTCTGTTGGGGCCTTTAGGCATTACTCTCATAGGAATAGTAAATAATAAATGTAGACAGAACATCTTGTTTTAAAAATCAGAATATAAAGATATATACATACAAACTCTAGTCATAACTGATTTTGAGCTCATAATGAACTTAGATCAGGGAGAAAATGTACATTTTGATTAAATGAAGCAGGAAGCATATCCACTGGTTTATTTTATTTTTGTTATAGTACTTCACTACTAGTGCTGCTTCTATTTTATTCTGCTTCCTCATGAAGTGTTATTCCTCTACTGTGTTTTCTGCATGAAACTGAGGGCTGATGACTAAGGGCACAGAAATGTGGAGGAGCAATAACTGTTCCATGATTTGCTTGCATCCATTAATTTAATAAACATTAAAAGAGGTTGAATTCATTGTGTGTAGTGGCAAAGTGGGGGATAAATAATCAGTAATACCCCACCACTCCTAGGAACGCCCGACGTGTTTCTTGCGAGTTGGTCGGGGCCAATTTTGGATGGCCTCTAACTTGTTCACTTGGTTTTACCAGACCTTTTCCCCACGATGTAGACAAGATATTTGGCCTCCGTAAACCCTACAGCGCACTTGGCAGGGTTTGCTGTAAGGCTAGCTCGCCTGAAGGTATCGAGGACTGCCTCCACCTTCTCCAGGTGGGTTTCCCAGTCTGGGGTATGAATGACCACATCGTCCAAGTAGGCAGCAGCATAACTGTTATGCGGGCGTAATAGCTTGTCCATGAGGCGCTGGAAGGTAGCTGGGGCCCCATGTAGTCCAAAAGGGAGGACAGAATATTGAAAAAGACCCTCTGGTGTAGAGAACTCAGCCTTTTCCTTTGCGTCTTCTGCAAGGGGAATCTGCCAGTACCCCTTTGTCAAGTCTAGGGTAGTCAAGTACCAGGCATTTCCCAGACGGTCCACTAGCTCATCTATGCGAGGTATGAGGTACGCGTCAAACTGGGATACTTCGTTTAGTCTCCGGAAGTAGTTGCAAAATCTTGGTGCCATCAGGTTTGGGCACCAACACGATTGGGCTGGACCACTGACTGTGGGATTCTTCGATGATCCTCAACTCCAGCATTTTTTTTTACTTCTGCTTTTATTTCCTCCCTTTTTGCCGCTGGCACCCAATAGGGCCTCATTGTTACTCTGGCCCCAGGGTTCGTGACGATGTGGTGATATGTCTCGGTTGTTCAACCCGCTTTTGTCGAGAACACATCTTGGTTCCGGAAGATCATCTCAGACACCTCATTCTTCTGGTCTGGTGTTAAATCGGGAGACACTCTCACCTATTTGGAAGGCTTATTTTCCTGGGTTAGGTCTTTTTGAACTGTTGTGCATGCCTCTTGTGCATGCCAGGGTTTCAGAAGGTTAACGTGATAAATCTGTTCTTGTTTTCTGCGTCCTGGCTGCCGCACCTTGTAGGTTACTTTCCCCATGGGTTCAACCACCTCATAGGGCCCCTGCCATTGGGCCAGAAGCTTGCTTTCTGCCATGGGTACCAATACCATAACCCGATCCCCTGGTTGGAACTGTTGCACTTTTGCCTGGCAACTGTAATGGGTTCGCTTGGCCTCCTGTGCCTTCTCCAAATGTTCCCATACAATAGGGGTAACCTGGGCTATCCGGTCTCGCATCTGCATTACATGCTCTATTATATTTCTCCCCTCATTGGGTTCCGCTTCCCAGATCTCTTTGGCGATATCTAGTATGCCACGGGGGTGACAACCATATAATAACTCAAAAGGGGAAAACCCAGTTCAGGCCTGAGTACCTCCCAGATAGCGAACATAAGGTAGGGTAGTAGGGTGTCCCAATCCTCCCTGTCCTGACTTACCACCTTCCTTATCATAGCCTTGAGGGTTCGGTTAAACCTTTCTACCAACCTATCAGTCTGCGGATGGTAGACCGAAGTTCTCAGGGTATGTATATGGAGCAGCGTACAGAGGTCCTTCATTAGCTTTGACATAAATGGGGTTCCTTGGTCTGTTAATATCTCTTTCGGTAGCCCCATTTGGGCAAAGATCCCCACCAGCTCATTGGCTATAGTTTTAGAGGCCATGTTCCGCAGGGGGACGGCTTCTGGGTAGCGAGTAGCATAGTCCAAAACAACAAGTATATATTGGTGGCCCCGAGCCATCTTCTCTAGGGGTCCCACTAGGTCCATGGCTAGTCGCTCGAAGGGGACCTCTATGATGGGAAGGGGTACTAAAGGTGCCCTCAAGTGGGGACAGGGACTGTGCAGCTGACACTCCGGGCAGGAGGCACAGTACCTCCGCACTTCTTCATGTACTCCGGGCCAGAAGAACTGTCTTAGGACTCGTGCCAGGGTCTTCTCTACCCCCAAATGTCCCCCAAAAAGATGACTATGAGCAAGACTTAATACAGCATTCTGGTGTTTTTGAGGTACTAGGATCTGCTGTACCTTCTGCCCCTGTACTGGTGCAACCCAGTATAAGAGATCCTTCTTCATTATGAAGTAGGGTCCTGGTCCCTGGGTTTTCCCTTCCACGGGGACCCCATCTATTTCAGTCACCTCCTTCCTAATGTTGTCATACCTTGGGTCTTCTGCCGGGTCCCGTCCAAAATTTCCTCTCCCGGGCCTAATCTGCCCAAGATCTAGGGGCCCAGACTCCATTGCCTCTACTGGTTCAGAAACATTAGGGTGAGGGTCAGACTCAGGTGCTTCTCCCTCCTGTGTGGCCTCCTTTTCAGCTGCACGGATCCGCCTACCTACAAGAGCGACCCTCTGGCTTTGGGTCAATATTCGGGTTCCCAAGGCCTTAGCTGCCTTTCTTTCCCTTTTTGTCTTTCTACCCTGTCTGGGAGTGGAGAACAAATCTGGGGATATTTCAGAAAAGATTGGGGGTTGACAGTCTGCTGTGGATGCCTCACCAATTTTAGGCTCCCCATCTTTCTCCAATCCCCCTCCTGGGAGTAAGTTTCCAAACCCTGGGGGAGGGATAGCTCAGTGGTTTGAGCATTGGCCTGGTAAACCCAGGGTTGTGAGTTCAATCCTTGAGGGGGCCACTTTGGGATCTGGGGCAAAAATCAGTACTTGGTCCTGTTAGGGGAAGGCAGGGGGCTGGACTCTATGACCTTTCAAGGTCCCTTCCAGTTCTAGGAGATAGGATGTCTCCATTAATTTATTTTTTATTTATTTATTTATTTTAAGTCCCTCCCTATGAGCACCGGGTATGGGAGTTTAGGGACTACACCTGCTGCTACCTCAGTAGTAAGCAACAGACGGTCCTGTGGCACCTTTAAGACTAACAGAAGTATTGGGAGAATAAGCTTTCGTGGGTAAGAACCTCACTTCTTCAGATGCAAGTAATGGAAATCTCCAGAGGCAGGTATAAATCAGTATGGAGATAACGAGGTTAGTTCAATCAGGGAGGGTGAGGTGCTCTGCTAGCAGTTGAGGTGTGAACACCAAGGGAGGAGAAACTGCTTCTGTAGTTGGATAGCCATTCACAGGCTTGGTCTACACTACCCCCCCCAATTCGAACTAAGGTACGCAACTTCAGCTACGTGAATAACGTAGCTGAAGTCGAAGTACCTTAGTTCGAACTTACCTTGGTCCACACGCGGCAGGCAGGCTCCCCCGTCGACTCCGCGGTACTCCTCTCGCCGAGCTGGAGTACCGCAGTCGACGGCAAGCACTTCCGGGTTCGACTTATCGCGTCCAGACTAGACGCGATAAGTCAAACCCAGAACTTCGATTTCCAGCCGTCGAACTAGCTGGTAAGTGTAGTCAAGGCCACAGTCTTTGTTTAATCCTGATCTGATGGTGTCAAATTTGCAAATGAACTGGAGCTCAGCAGTTTCTCTTTGGAGTCTGGTCAACCTTGCTACCTCAGTAGTGTTCCCTTGGACCTCGATTTTTACTGGGATGGTGGAGTTGTAACTAACTGTCCCATGGACACATGTTATCCCCGTACGTTTAGCCTGCAGCAGCTGACTACGCTTCACGAGCTTCCCTGAGATAAGCGTGATAGCACTCCCCGAATCAACCAGTGCCGTGCTCCCTACCCCATTTAGTTTCACTGGTCTGGTATACATATGTGGGGTGAGTGAGACCCCCACAAGGTGGATTAGGGAGCATGGGTCTGCCCAGTTCTCCAGGTTACACTGCATAGGCTCCTCAGCATTGGGACACTGTGCAGCTGTGTCCCCACTCCCCGCAGGCATAACATCTGTATGGAGCCCTAGGCGTTCCCCGGTCTCTTTGGTTTGGTCAGTCTAACATCCCGATCCTCTTCTCCCTCAGTGCTCTGACTCTTTGTGGCCTCTAATGGGCCTTCAGCCTCTCTCTTTTTCCATCTGGGCCCTCCTGGTGGCCCAGTCACCCGAACTTTAGGGCTTGGTGCTGCTAGTTTAACCCGGGGTGCCTCTTCCTTAACTGGTCGGGTCAGCTCCCTCCCTGTCCTTTGCCTCTTTACCAGTGCGACAACCTCGTCATAGATGGAGAGTTCGTTCTGGCTTACCCAGGGACGAAGGTCTGGTGGTAGTCCCCTCATGTATCGGTCGATGACTAGAACCGCTAGTATCTCTTCTGGACTCCGGGACTCTGTTTGCAACCACTTTCACGCGAAATGGATGAGGTCATACAATTGGGACCGCGGGGTTTTGTCTTCCTGGTACCTCCAACAGCGATACTGCTGGGCCCGCACTGCTGTCGTTACCCCAGATCTGGCCAGGATCTCTGCTTTCAGCTGGCGGTAGTCTGCCGCAGCCTCTTCAGGCAGATCATCGTAGGCCTTCTGGGCCTCCCCACACAGGAATGGGGCAAGGATGCCAGACCACTGATCTCAAGGCCAGGCCTCCCGTAGGGCTGTCCTCTCAAAGGCCAGAAGGTATGCCTCTACATCATCCTCCCGTGTCATTTTCTGCAGCCAATGGCTGGCCCGTATGAGCCCATCATGGCCGTGATTCAGCTTTGTAAGGGACTTTACCTGGTTTACCAGTTCCTGCAACATAGCTCGGTCTTGAGCAGCCTGGTCCATCAGCAGGCGATTAGTCTCTTGCTGCAGCCGCACTGCCTCCTGTTGGGCGGCTGCCTGGACGCGGGTAGCCTCCTGCTGGGCCACCGTAGCTTGTGTCAGTGCCCGCACTAAGTCATCTTTTGGTGAAAAAAAAAAAAAAAACCCTCTCCCTTTTTTTTGTTTTTGTTTTTTTAAAAAACACATTCCTTCTTCCACCATGCTGTGCACCCCAAGATCCTACCGCTGACACCAATTGTGACAAAGTTCCTCCTCTATCTTAGTGGGTCCTGCACTTATTGGCAGATTTTCTTGCCTCAGAGATTCACCATGTGGGTTGGGGAACAGCCCAGAGACCTTCCCCTCTGGAAGAACCCACAGTCCAGGTCAATTGGGAGATTTGGGGGGAACCCAGGCCCACCCTCTACTCCGGGTTCCAGCCCAGGGCCCTGTGGATTGCAGCTGTCTATAGTGTCTCCTGTAACAGCTGCATGACAGCTACAACTCCCTGGGCTACTTCCCCATGGCCTCCTCCAAACACCTTCCTTATTCTCACCACAGGACCTTCCTCCTGGTGTCTGATAACACTTGTATTCCTCAGTCCTCCAGCAGCACACCTTGTCAGCTCCTTGCACCTCTTGCTCCCAGCTCCTCACACTCCCACCACAAACTGAAGTGAGCTCCTTTTAAAACCCAGGTGCCCTGATTAGCCTGCCTTAATTGATTCTAGCAGCTTCTTCTTAATTGGCTCCAGGTGTCCTAATTAGCCTGCCTGCCTTAACTGGTTCTAGCAGGTTCCTGATTACTCTAGTGCAGCCCCTGCTCTGGTCACTCAGGGAACAGAAAACTACTCACCCAGTGACCAGTATATTTGCCCTCTACCAGACTCCTGTACCCCACTGCTCTGGGTCTGTCACTATATATATATATATATACACACACACACACACACACACACGGCCAAATTCTGCTCTGTTGCATCTCTGTGATTGCCCTGCCATTAGGGATCAGCTGGGTGGATCTGAAAGAATTTTAAGCCATTGTTTCCAGTGGCTAGAATTTATTTAATCAGTGATCTGTGAATGAACCAAGAGAAAACAGTGCAGTGCCTGTTTGCCCCTCAAAAAAGCGTGGTATGAGGTGTGTATTTATTTTTCTATTCTCTCTTTTGTGACTGTTGACATATGAACTATTCAACAGAAACGTATTAGTGTGTTTGAGAGTCCAAGCAACTACCTAAACTACTGCCGCATACAAGAAGCCACCAGTCAGTAATCCTTAGCTGTAGTGATTAATGCATTTGCTGCAAAGAAAATACAAAATATAATAATTTGTTTATAAACAAACAGGTCTCATGAGGGTTTTTTGGTAGTTAATGTAAAATCAACTTCTTTGGCAGTGCTGAGAATGTTATAAGGGTACTTTTGTAACTTTCCTGTGACAGGATGTAGAGGTTCACAGCAAAATCAGCCTAAAGTGGAGGGTGCTGGACTGGCACTCAGGGGTATGTGAGAATACTGCAGGGGTGGGGTGGGCAAACTTTTTGGCCCGAGGGCCACATTGGGGAATAGAAATAGTATGATGGGCCGTGAATGCCCACAAAATTGGGGTTGGGGCGTGGGATTGAGGGTGGGCCTGGGGATGAGGAGTTTGGGGTGTAGGAGGGTGCTCTGGCCTGGGACTGAGGGGTTTAGAGAGCAGGAGGGGTATCAGGGCTGGTGCAGGAAGGGGTGCAGGTTTTGGCTGGGGGTGCGGGCTCTGGGGTGGGGCTGGGTATGAGAGGTTTGGGGTGCAGGAGGGAGCTCTAGGCTGGGATTGAGGGCTTTGGAGAGTGGGAGGGGGATCAGGGGTGGGGTAGGGGTGTAGGGAGAGGCGCAGGGGGTGCAGGCTCTGAGCAGCACTTGCCACTGCTTCTAGGAGCTGCTTGAGGTATGTCCCTTCTCCGGCTCCTACGCAGAGGTGTGGCTCTGCACGATGCCCCATCCGCAGGCACCGCCCCTGTAGCTCCCATTGGAGCATGTAGGAGCCAGAGCGGAGCCATGCCACAGCTTCTGGGAGCTGCGTGGTGCAGTCCCCGGCCCTGCGCCCTGGCTGGAGCAGGGCCGAGCCGTGTGGTGCGGCCCCCGACCGCGCCCCAGCCGGAGCAGGGCTGAGCCGTGTGGTGCAGCTTGCGGGCCGGCTTAAAACGGCTCACAGGCTGTAGTTTGCCCACCCCTGGAATACTGATATACCCAGCCAATAGTATGTTGATACACAGTCCCTGTGTGCTACAAATGCCCTGAAGACATTGCAATTTGCAAGCAACTATAGGTTTCCGTGGTAGAAGACTTCCACAACTGTACAGCCCTGTTCATCCACATCCTAACTATGATATGGCATTGGTTAGTTGCAGTCCCTGGGACAAGAGGTTTGCCTCAGCTCCAAGTCGCCCTAGTGCATGGCTGCAACACTTTTTGGACAGAAAAACCACGTGTGGCTTCAGAATATAGCATACTCATCTCATGCTAGAAGCAGTATCTATGTCAGAGTGTGCAGGCACCGTTCTATTAAAAATAATGGTGCTATTTAGACAACTGTGCTTGATCCTTCCCTTACCATCCTTGGTTTTACATCTGTCTAATTTCAAACAAAAATCTAGCACTGTACAACATCAATAAAGCACTTGTTAAAATTGATAAATAAGTGACTGAGATCTCAAAAAAGTAGTTGTCAATGGGGAATCATTATTAAGGCTGCGAGTTTGTCACAGAAGTCAAGGATTTCATGACTTTCCAGGACCTCCATGACTTCTGCAGCAGCTGGCCCTGGGGGCTGCTTGAGCAGTTCGGGCAGCCCCCGGGCCAGCCACACTGGCCACTGCTGGGGCAGTCTCGGTCCACAGTGCCCCCCATCCAACAGCAGCAGGAGGAGTTTGGGTGTGGGAGGGGGCTCAGGGCTGGGGCACAGGAGGGGTGAGGGCTCCAGGCAGCGCTTATCTTGGGGGGGCTCCCCGGAAGCAGCGACATCTCTCAGCTCCCAGGCAGAGGCATGGCCAGACAGCTCTGCATGCTACCTCCACCTGCAGGCACCAACCCTGCAGCTCCCCTTGGCTGCGATTCCCAGCCAATGGGAGTTGTGGAGCCAGCACTTGGGGTGGAGGCACCGCACAGAGCTGCCTGGCCATGCCTCTGAGCTGAGGGAGGGGGATGACACTGCTTCTGGGCAGGTGCAGAGTCAGGTAGGGAGCCTGCCAGCCCCACCAACTGCCCCCGCCAGCACCTGCGGCACCTCCCGGGGCCACGCCCCATCCTACCCCCATGGCAACCCCAAGGCCATGTCCCACCGCAACCCCAAGATTTAGTCAGGGGTATATAGTACAAGTCATGGACAGGTCACTGGCCGTGAATTTTTGTTTATTGCCCGTGACCTGTCCATGACTTTTACTAAAGATACTAGTGACTAAAATGTAGCCTTATTCATTATCAAACATGGGTGTTTGTAATGCGGTTCTGGAAGAATCCGTTCTAGACCCAATGCTATTTAATATTTTTATCAACGATCTGGAAGTAAATATAAAAATCACTGCTGATTATGTTATCCACTAATTTTAAGATTGTCTGAGTGGTAAATAAGAACCATCATGCAGAGAAATTGAGATTATTTGGTAAGCTGAGCTCATTCAAACAAAATGTATTAATGAAGTCAAATACAAGGTCATACATCTAGGAAGAAAGACTATTGTTAAGACTGATAGTGGTGTTTATTCTGGTGTCCACATTTTAAAAAGGATGTTGAAAAATTAAAGATGGTGCAGAAAATAGCCACAAAAGTTATTTGAAGGCTGGAAATATTGCCTTACACTAAGAGACTTTTAGCATTTAGCTGTTTAGCTTATCAAAAAGAAGGTGAGCTGATCATGGTGTATAAGTACCTTCTCAGGGAGAGAATACAGATACTAAAGGGCTCTTGAACCTAGCTGAGAGAGGTATAGTGGCTGGAACAATGGTGGGCAATCTGTGGCCCATCAGGGTAATCTGCTGGCGGGCTGTGAGACAGTTTATTTATATTGACCGTCTGCAGACACGGCTGCCTGCAGCTCCCAGTGGCCATGGTTTGCCGTTCCTGGCCAATGGGAGCTGCGGGAAGTGGCCTGGGCTGCAGGGACATGCTGGCCGCCGCTTCCTGCGGCTCCCATTGGCTGGGAACAGCAAACCACGGCCACTGGGAGCTGCGGGCGGCCGTGCCTGTGGACGGTCAATGTAAACAAACTGTCTCATGGCCCGCCAGCAGATCACCCTGATGGGCCACAGGTTGCCCACCACTGGGCTGGAAGCTAAAGCCAGACAAATTCAAATTAGAAATAAGGTGAAATTTTTAAGAGAGAGATCGATTAACCACTTGCCAAAGCTACCAAGGGAGATGGTGGATTCTCTCTCTTCAAGACTTCAAATCAGAACTGGGTGCCTTTCTGGAAGCTATGCTTTAGTCACGTTATTGGGCTCTATATGGGGTAAGTGGTTGAAATTCTATGGCCTATGTTACACAGGAGGTCAGATTAGATGATCTAAGGGTCCCTTCTGGCCTTAAAATCTATGAATTATGTTATTCCTGATTTACACTGCTGTAAAAGGAGAATCAAGCCCACTGAATTATGCAGAGAAAATTGAGACAACAGTTTCATGCAATTGATGTCCTTGCAATGGTTACATCATGGTAGAGATTGCCCTGCCTTGTTGATGATAGGATGGGCCTCTGAACACCCCCTGTGGGCCTTGACATGGCCTGCTGATGACCTGCTGGGAACCCCTGAACAACCACCAGAATAACTACTGGGGACTACTTCTGGGGACACTGTGACAGACTCCTGTACACTGTCTGTAGGTCCAGGGACAGACACTGGGAGCTGCAGGAGTGACCCTTCAACACCCCTTGAATGCTCCTTGAGATGCTGGGATGGACCCTTGGAGCAACCTGAGTGGGCCCCTGGGGACATGGAGGGGCCCTGAACACCCCCTACACACTGGGCCAGGCCCTGAATAATCTCGGGTCACCAGAATGAACCCCTGAACACTCCTTGGAGCAGCAGACTTGATATAGACAGCATACATCATCATCGCAACTTCACTTAGACCCTAACTTTACTTACATGAGTAGGCCCAGCCCCTGGGCTGCTCTAACTTATGCCAACAACTACAGGGAGGATCGGTATTAGTGAGATGTTGTAACAATGCTGGTCTTGGTGGGACCCAACGGAGAGTGCCGATTCAGGACAAATTGCTTAAAGCAGGGCAGTTACAGCCCAAGGCTGGGGTTTTTCCACCTCTAAGGCAAACCAAACCAGCCAGACAGAGAGGACTTTGGTTTTGTCCCACTGGCTAACCACAAGTCACACAAGCAATTCCCTTAGACACTCCAGTTTCCCAGTATCACAACCAGTGCCACTCGTTATGGGGACAAATGGTTATGAAGACCAATACCCCAGTAAAAGAAAAAAGGTTTTCTCGATCGCAGAGGCCCAAGCCCCAGACCCAGGTCAATATATAAATCAGATCTTACCCACAAATCATGCTGTTGCCAATCCTTTAGAATCTAAAGTCTAAAGGTTTATTCATAAAGGAAGAAGATATAGATGAGAGCAAGAATTGGTTAAATTGAATCAATTACATACAGTAATGGCAAAGTTCTTGGTTTAGGCTTGTAGCAGTGATAGAATAAACTGCAGGTTTAAATCAAGTCTCTGGAGTAGATCCCCCCAGCTGGGATGGGTCATCAGTCCTTTGTGTAGAGCTTCCATTAGTAGCAAAGACCCTCCAGAGGTAAGAAGCAGGAATGAAGACAAGATGGAGATGAGGCATCAGCCTTTTATAGTCTTTTCCAGGTATAAGAACACCTCTTTGTTCTTACTGTGGAAAATTACAGCAAAATGGAGTCTGGAATCACATGGGCAAGTCCCTGCATACTTTGCTGAGTCACAAGGCGTATCTGCCTTCTCTCAATGGTCAGTTGTATAGCTGATGATCTTTAATGGGCCATCAAGCAGGCTAGGCAGAGCTGACACCAACTTGTCGGGGTATCATCCAGAAGCATAGCATATTTTGAAATACAGACAGTATAGAGCCAATATTCATAACTTCAACTACAAAAATGATACACACATATAGACAGCATAATCATAACCAGCAAACCATAACCTTGTCTTAGACACCTTATTTGACCTCCTTTATACCAGATTTGGTGCAACTACAGGACCTTGGTTGCAACAATGATCTATACGGTCCCAGTTTATGTCAATAATGTGACAGGTGTGAAGATGGCTTAAAGCCACCCTCTCCTCTCAAGCTCTGTGTAAGCTTGTCTCTCTCACCACCAGAACTTGGTCCAATAAAAGATATTACCTCACCCACCTTGTCTCTCTCATATCATGGGATTGATACAGCTACAACAGCACTGCCACCTTTACTCATGTATGCAATCTGGTCCCCCGACACTGGCCTCATGTTATGAAACCACAAATAGTTTTGTCCAGTTTGCTTTTGTCTCTACTTGATGTGCTGGTAGTTCAGTATACAGTATGCAAGTCATGTAAACCTGGAGATAAGTTGTTTAGATTGTAGACAGGCACAACAAACTTAGCAACCAGGCTACATGGCCTGTACTCAGAGCTAGTCATAAGAGCATGCTAGCAACGCATAGGGCTGGGCTTAGTGACGCTTTGAGGCAAAGGCTAGCAACAATTAAGAAAGGAGTGACAATTTCAAGCTGAGCAACATTGCAGCGACCATGACCTATCCCCAGAGATTGCAATAAGAAATAGCAAAGAAAGCTGTGCTTGGAATATCTGTGTTGCCCTTAGTCATTCATTTGAGCCTGGGAACTTTTTTTTTTTATATATATATATATTGTCTTCTATTGTCACCCACTCATACTGAGGAGACTGTTTAATGGAATGCTTCTTGGAAGATCCTTGAGGACAAAAATAACTGAAAATAAAAGCTGTCTCCCTAGTTTAGCTGTGTAATCCACATCTACCCACCTCTTACTCTGAAAAATTGCCACAATGACAGACCCTGCCATGGTAGATCACATGACCCGACTGAAACTCAGACTCCTGGAGAAGGTAAGATAACAATGCAGCGTTCATATTTTTGTAAACCTTCAAATAATTATATTAATTATCATTATTATAACAATGACAATTATAGTTATTAACTAAAACATCATGCAAATCACAGGACTTGGTGATGGTGGGGGACTTCAACTACCCAGACATCTGTTAGGAAAATACAGGAGGGCACAGATTATCCAACCAGTTCTTAGAATGCCTAGGGCAGCTTTTTATTATAGAAGGTGGAGAAAGTGACTAGGGGAAAGGCTTTTCTAGATTTGATTCTGACGAATAAGGAGGAACTAGTTGAAAATTTGAAGGTGGAAGTCAGTTTGGGTGAAAGTGATCATGAAGTGATAGAGTTTATGATTCTAAGGTGTGGTAGAAGGGAAAACAGCAGAATAAAGACAATGGATTTCAAGAAGGCAGGTTTTAGCCAAGTCAGAGAATTGTTAAGTTTAAGATCCCATGGGAAGCAAGGCTAGGTGAAAAAAAGAAGTTTAGGAGAGTTGGCACTTTTGTAAAGGGACATTATTAAAGGCACAAAACGCAAACTATCCCAACAGGTAGGAAGGATAAGCTGGGGGGGTGTCTTTTACCATACTTCCTAACCAGCAGATCTTCAGTGACCTGAAACTCAAAAAAAGATTCATACCAAAGTAGGTCAACTTACAAAGGATGAACATGGAAAAAAACAACATAAGCATGTAGAGACAAAATTAAAAAGGCCAAGACACAAAACAAGATTAAACTAGCTAGGGACATAAAGGGTAACAAGAAAATATTTATAAATCCATTAGAAACAAGAGGAAGACCAAGGGATTTGGGGCAAGGGGATTTGTCATCCTGCCTAACCTGGCTGGTGATGCAATGCAAGGCTCAATTGTTTAGCTTTTCACAATAGTAAGACTGAATGGGACACCATCAGAGGCAATGGCAAACAATTGAAATGCCTGAAAGGTTAAAAAGAAACGTTACAACAGGACTGGAACAAATAGTCAAGCAATCAATTTATAAGCACCTAGAAGATAATAAGTCACAGTCAACATAGTGTCACAACCAGGACATAGGCAATCAACAGAGTGGTCAGAGTTATGCCAAGTCCAATACCTGGAGGTTAGCATCTGAGACAGGCCAGAAGGCAAACAGAGAGTCAGGTATCAGAAGGCAGGCAGGGTCAGGTTACCAGATGATCAGCAACAGGCACAAAGAGCAGGAATCACAGGGGAAACAGCCCTAAAGCAGGGAGAACACAGTTGCATGGCCAACTTCCTGTTCCTGTGCTTGGGTTAAATATAGTGTGGGGACTAATCAGGATCTGCATGGTTTCATAAGAACGGCCGTAGTGGGTCAGACCAAAGATCCATCTAGCCCAGTATCCTGACAGTAGCCAATGCCAGGTGCCCCAGAGGGAGTGAACCTAACCGGTAATGATCAAGTGATCTCTCTCCTGCCATCCATCTCCACCCTCTGACAAACAGAGTCTAGGGACACCATTCCTTACCCATCCTGGCTAATAGCCATTAATGGACCTAACTTCCTAACCTCCATGAATTTATCCAGTTCTCTTTTAAACGCTGTTATAGTCCTAGCCTTCACAACCTCCTCAGGCAAGGAGTTCCACAAGTTGACTGTGCGCTGTGTGAAGAAGAACTTCCTTTTGTTTGTTTTAAACCTGCTGCCTATTAATTTCATTTGGTGACCCCTAGTTCTTGTATTATGGGAATAAGTAAATAACTTTTCCTTATCTACTTTCTCCACATCACTCATGATTTTATATACCTCTATCATATCCCGCCTTAGTCTCCTCTGAAAAGTCCTAGTCTCTTTAATCTCTCCTCATATGGGACCCGTTCCAATCCCTAATCATTTTAGTTGCCCTTCTCTGAACCTTTTCCAGTGCCAGTATATCTTTTTTGAGATGAGGAGACCACATCTGTACGCAGTATTCAAGATGTGGGCGTACCATCAATTTATATAAGGGCAATAATATATTCTCCATCTTATTCTCTACCCCCTTTTTAATGATTCCTAACATCCTGTTTGCTTTTTTGACCGCCTCTGCACACTGCGTGGACATCTTCAGAGAACTATCCACAGTGACTCCAAGATCTTTTTCCTGATTTGGTGTAGCGAAATTAGCCCCCATCATATTGTATGTATAGTTGGGGTTATTTTTTCCAATGTCCATTACTTTACATTTATCCATATTAAATTTCATTTGCCATTTTGTTGCCCAATCACTTAGTTTTGTGAGATTTGTTTCACCAATCAGATCTCAGGACTAGAGTTCAGCTGCTATTCTAGAAATTGCTAGCATACCACTAGGTGGCAGATGGGGACTACCTAGCTTTTATAAGCCCTGGGGATCAGGGTTTGAGACCCATGTGATCCCTAAGATGTGTATTTGTTAAGAAAATTGTGTCAAACTAACTTAATAGCCTCCCTTGACAGGATAACAAGCCTTATAGATGGGGGAAGCAGTAGATGTGAGTTACTTCTACTTCAGTAAAGCTTTTGATACCGTCTCAGATGACCTCGTAAACAAACTGGGGCAATATAGCCTTAGACTATCCTACTATAACATGGATGCACAACTTGGAAAACTGTGGTCAGAGAATAGTTATCAATGGCTCACAGTCAAGCTGGAAGGGAGTATCAAGTGAGATCCCACAGATAGCTGTCCTACATCTGGTTCTATTCAATACCTTCATAAATTATTTGGATAATGGGATAGACAGTAGAGTTATAAAGTTTGCAGATGACACCAAGCTGGGAGGGGTTGCAAGCACTTTGGAGGACAAGATTAGAATTAAAAATTATCTTGACAAACTGAAGAAATTATCTGAAATAAATAGGATGAAGTTCAATAAGGACAAATGCAAAGTATTACACTTTGGAAGGAATAATCAATTGCACAAATACAAAATGAGAAATGGGTGTCTAGAAAGGAGTACTGCAGAAAAGGATCTAGGGGTTACAGTGGATCACAAACTAAATATGAGTCAACAATGTAATATCGTTGCAAGAAAATTGAACATCATTCTGGGATACATTAGCAGGAGTGTTGTAAGCAAGACACAAGAAGTAATCCTTCCACACTACTCAGCACCAATAAGGCATCAACTGGAGCATTGTGTTCAGTTATGGGCACCACACTTTGGGAAAGATGTGGACAAATTGGAGAAAATCCAGAAGAGAGCAACAAAAATGATTACAGTTCTGGAAAACATGAATTATGAGGAAAGATTGGGAAAAAAAGGGTTGTTTAGTCTGGAGAAAAGGCAACTGAAGGGGGACATGATAACAGTCTTCAAGTATGTATAGGGTTGTTATAAAGAGGAGGGTGATAAATTGGTTTTTTTTACTCACTGAGGACAGGACAAGAAGTGATGAGTTTAAACTGCAGCAAGGGAGATATAGATTAGACATTAGGAATAACTTCTTAACTGGAAGGATAGTTAAGCATTGGAAGAAATTTCATAGGGAGTTTGTGGAATCTCTATCATTGGAGATTAAGAACAACTAGAGAAACATCTGTCAGGGATGGTCTAGCTAATACTTAGTCCTGCCTCAATGTAGGGGACTGGACTAGATGACCTATTGACATTCCTTCCAGTCCTACATTTCTATGATTCTGTGACTGTACTTCACCCAAAACACAAGAAGCGTTCGGCATCCAACTCATTATCTTTTTCCTATAGTGAGAAGCCAAACAGAGTGCAGCCTAAGAGTATCATAATTATAATTATTTTAAGAGAATAAAATAATTTTATAATATCAATGTTATAGGAACCTTAAAACAAATTAAAGGGGGGAAATAATGATAGAGTGATTACCATCCCATAATGTCAAAGTAATAGTTGGTTAACTAAACAAGCTTACGTTGCCTATGAAATAAAAATTTCAATGTCACTATCATTCAGCAAAGCAGCACAAACAGGTGCATCCCAAGGGCAGGAAGGGGCTAAGTAGGCTTTTAGACATCTTTGTGCCCTTCTGATTATGGATTGCTTTGGGGTCCAGTGTGGTCCCCAATGCAACTTAGGCAACCCATCCGCAAATGCCTGTGGGCTGCAGTGCCATACAGAATCTCTGAAGCACTCTACTCTGTGGCCCTGCCCCCTACCACACCTGGCACGCCTCCCTCCTCGGCACATCCTCTAGGCACAGGCTTGCAGAGAGTCCTGCCTAAGGCTACGATGGCAGCATCAGTGGAAGCTGTTTGGGTTGGGGATCCATGGGAGTGGAGGAGATTTGACTGCAGGGATTATTTATTTAGCGTGTGCATAGTCGTCTAGCCGAGTGATGGCATCTTCAGTGGTGTGATGCAGTTCTTCTAGGCCACCGCTGAACCCAGTCAGCAGGCATTCAGCGACAATGTGCGACATCGTCTGTGTTGTGCTGTAGCTGCGCAAAGGGCTGTCACGAAGGCCCCAGCGATACTGGTTGGCTACACAGAGACCTTGGATCAGCGTTCCCGTTGCGCCACCCGCCAGTACCTGACAGCAGTCAGGGAAGCTAATGATCCAACCACCAAGCCGAATTCCATGAGCACCAGCTCAACGAATCCCAGCACTGTCATCACTGACAACCCCAGCATGCAGCCCGATGACTTCTATGTCATTGGTCCAGCTCTAGGCATGTTACAACTCAACATGGAGGGTTTGTCGACTGCCAAGCGTGATGTACTGCAGGGATGGATGCGGTTCACATATCATTTGCCCATCAACCTTGAAGTAAATTCCTCCCTCTGTGCTGTGGAATTCTCTTTTAGTCTTGGGGGCATCTGCTGACTGGCAGGGGAACTATTGGCACTGCAGATCCAGAGGGCCAAGAAAATGCAGAAGCACAAGGCCTTCACGCAGATAACCTTGTTATCTCTAGATTTCCAAGATCTGTGGGCACTGGGGACTAATCCACTACATGTCTCTAATGCGCCAAAGGAAATGATGCTGGGGAAACTCTGAGAATGGTGCTTCACAGATTTTCCAGTCCCTCATGCAAGTAATTCCCATGGAAGGGATTATCTGGCCCCTTGGCACTAAAGTTCATTCTTTAACCAAACTAGATTTACACTTAACCATTTTGGGATCAATAGACTTTTACAAATATCAGTCTGTTTTCATTTTGTATATTTATGACATTCTAAATAGTCTGTAATTGTCAAGGTTCTGGGATCTGCTCTAACTTGTTCAAGGCAGCACCGACCGTTCAGCCTAGGGCACTGATTTGGCCAGCTTCTCCATGTGAACAGACCCCTATTCTCACATGGAGCAACTGCCAGAATCAGGGCCTACAACTGCAGAATGTTGAGGAATTGCTATTGTGACGCAGTTAGTGAGGGGCATACATCTTCTAGTTTGCCTACCACAGGAAAAGCCCTTGAGGTGGCCCATGGGCCTCTAAAATGAAACCCAGGATGTGCTGTGGGGATAGTCTGCCGCTTGGAGCAGTTATTTCATTAGAATTCAGCTCTGTAACATGATTCCCTGTGATTAGCAAACGACAATAACAAAATCATTTGGGTGCTTGTATTCCCTGGAAATGCTCCCTTGGAAAGCATACACATTTTTTGATGAGATGCAGGTCTTGATCATTTTTGGTTTAATTTTTCTGTTGCACCTCACAGATCCAGGGCCTTTGCTTCTTCTGCCTTAGGCAAAGGAGATTCAACAAAGACCTAGGTATTGTCCTAGGTCTAGGTGGGGGTTTTAGACTTTTTTTTTTAACTGTGATTATATTTTACCTCAAGATATGCCAGGAGGAAAGTACCTGCACTTCTAATAATTCCATGCAGACAGCCAAGCTGCCCACATGTTTGTGTATTAAAGGGGCACTTGTTTTACCTGTGCAGTCTTGCCTTTTTGTAATATTTAAAAATGGCATCAATCATTTTTTTCTTTATATGTGTGTGTGTGTGTGTGTATACGCCAAGGTTCTTCTTGTGTTTTAGCCTATGGGTAGAAGGATGGTCAAGTTTTCCCTTCCCTGTTTGTGCTGGAGGACCCTCTGGAGGACTGGAGAGCTCACCTCAGGCCCCAACTAAAGGGAAAGGGGTAGGGTGACCATACATCCCGTTTTGGCCAGGACAGTCCCTTTTTTAAGCTCTGTCCTGGCCATCCCGACTTTTTTTTTTCCCAAAAGGAGGCATTTGTCACATTTACTCTTGCTGACTTCATCAGTTTGCTCTTGCCAATGGGAGAAATGCCCACTTTTGTCAAAAAAGTGGGGTGTGGTGCAAAGGGGGCAAGCAGAGACGCCAGCTCCCCAGAGGAAGGGAGGCAGCAGTGTTCCAGCATGGGGGGGCAGGGTTCCAGCAACAGGCTAGAGCCTTCTGAGGGGGCCCCACAGGGTTCCAGCGACGGACAACAACCTCACACGGAGCGTGTGTGTGTGGGGGGGGGGAGCAAATATACACAGCAAGCCTGGGAGAAGGCAGCAGCTGCAGTTGTAAAAAGACAGAGCCTTTCATTCACCCTCTCTCCCTAGCGTAGTGGTTCTCAACCTGTGCCCCAAGCAGCACACTGCTGCAGCCCCTGTGACAGCCTCAGAGCCACACAGGTACTAGATATATTGTGTGGATGCAGCCCACATAACACAGAGAGCTGCATCTGGGCCCATAATGGTAAATAAGTTGAGAACCACCGCCCTAGCAGCTATACTTTATTTGTACAACACATGTGAAATAGGACAAATATTTGTCCTATATACTCAAATAACCATGTGCCTTTCATTTAAACCTTCACTGTACGTGACTTTCTACATTGTGTCTCTACCTTATTTTTGCACATCAGTATATTTGGGAGAACAGTTAAAGTCCCAAAAAAGGTCTTGATCCTGTGCCATGCTGAGCTCCCTCTGGTCCCATTTACTTCCAGCTCTTTGTTTTTTCCTGTGTGTAGTTTAGAGGTGCTTAAACTTGTTGAAATCAGTTACGTTAAATAAAAAAATTTAAAAAAATCCAGCTGACCCTGGTCCTTGGCTCTGCCAGGACAATGCTGTCTTTAGGGCTACTTACCCCTGGCCCTGGGTGGATCACCTCTGTGTAAGGGGATTCTCTGATGATGTGGAGGCAATATAGCAGTTTCCACATGACCTCTCTTCTCTTCCACATGACCTCCTGCAGCTTCTGCAGGAGATAAGACTGAGGCTTCCTTTCACGTTATATTAACATCCGAACTGTCTTCGAAGTACCCTAACTTGTCACTATGGGACTGGCAAATCACCAAGGCAACCGCCCCTGAACCTCCAACCCTAGCCCGGGAGTTCCCAGCCACAGCCAAGGATGTGGCTAGTAGCTCTGTACGGGATTCATTTTTCTATTGCAGATGCACAATAAGTATGACTAGCAGGAAGTGAGAGATGTCCCTTCTCTCCAACTCCATTTTATTTCCTTGTGTCCCAAAAGTGTGTTTGTCATGCAGGGCTGGATATTCTTGTGAGCCTCAGTCCCTGACTTTTAATCAATTCTCACAATGGTTTTATCCACAGAAACTAGAAAACGAACGTGAGACCCTGGAGAATGTTGAGTCCCCCCTCTCCACAGCAAGTAAGAGATAAAAGATTTGCTCTAGTTTGGATCATAGTTTGATGCAGCAATCATTGAGTGATGTTCTCTGGCCTGGGCGACTCAGGAGGTCAATGGTCTCTTCCGGCCTTCAAATCTAGAAGATGCATCTCTGCTCTCACCCACCACACCCAGTGAGGCAGTCAGCAAGCACCCTATGTTTATTATGTCAATAGGAATATTACAGTGTGACAGGAAAGTGGCCTCAAACTCCTTCTGGTGCTGCCTTCCCTCAGTCTAGGCATCTTGTACAGCTGTCTAACCTAATGTAAGGGGACTGTTGGCCCCTTACTAAAACTCAGTGGGGTTTTTTTGGCTGGCTAGCTCCCAGTGCCAAAAGAAAGGGGAAGGGCCAATGGGAAATCAGGACCCTGAGACTGAGGGGCAATGGGAAATCAGGGGCAATGGGAAATCAGGGGCAATGGGGAGAGGCCAATGCTCCAGGTCAGCCTGATTGACATGGCGGGCAGGCCAATGAGGGAGTCAGGAGGTCAGGAGTGTCCCATCCTCTGTGTGAGCTGGAATTGCCTGGATCAGACAGAGTGGGGCTGAGCTAAGGAGAGAGCAGGGCCAGGGCCAGGGCCAGGGCCTGAGCTGAGCGGGGGAGCAGAGTCGTGCCGGCCAGAGAGAACAACCAGAGAAGCCGCCCAGGGAGCGGGTCAGAGCTGGGAGCAGAGCTGCAGAAGCAGCCCAGAGAGCAGACCTGTGCTGGGAGCAGAGCTGTGTGTGTGCAGCAATCAGAGGCAGAGGGGCCAGACAAGCAGCCCGGGGCTGGAGGCAGAGTGGAGCTGGAGCAGTCTGGAGCCGGGTGCGGGGAGCAGCTGGGCAGGGTGAGGGGGACTCTGGGCAGCAGGTTCAGTGCAGGGAGATGCCCCCAGCCAAGAGGCCTTGCAGGCCAGACTTGGAGGGGGATCGTAACCCCAACTCTCAGGGGGCCATTTAGGGATCTGGGGCAAAAAACTGATGCTGGGAAGAATGGTCCTGCCACGTAGAGCCTGAGGGCGTGTGGCCACCGCCAGAGCGAGTGTCTGACCCACAGCCTCCCTGCAGCACAGCCAGGGCCTGGGCAGGAGGCCTGCGACGTGTGAGGAGCAGACTGAACTGTCCTTACTTTCCAGAGCTGGCTGGTTGTGGTGTCCCTGTGCCACAGAACAGGGTGACGGGTTTTCCTTTGACCTTTCCCATGTTTTCCTTTTTTTTTTTAAATTGATTTCTAAATAAATTGTATTTGCTTTGAACTGTATGTAATGATCAGTGGGCCAGGGAAGCAGACCACCCCAGAGTGGGGACACCCTAGTCCCTGCCCTAAGTGACCACGACGAGATTGGGGGTTGAGTCGTCCCCCCAGCAATCCTGGGCCCAGCCTTGTTGGGGTTACGAGGACTCTGCCCCCCCATTGGCCTGCTAAACCCAGGGTTGTGAGTTCAATCCTTCAGGGGCCATTTAGGGAACTGGGGCAAAAATCTGTCTGGGGATTGGTCCTGCTTTGAGCAGGGGATTGGACTAGATGACCTCCTGAGGTCCCTTCCAACCCTAATATTCTATGAGTCTATGTAAGAGAGTGGAAGGGGAGCCCTCAAGGTCAGCAGGCCTCTGGGTAAAGGAAGTGGGAGCGAGGACTCAGATCCTTCCGCTAGCCCATTTCACCGGGGTAGCGTATAAGCCAGGAAAGTTCCCCACAATAGCAGGCCTATATCTCCTACTAAGATAACCGCTCTGCCTTCAGATCCACAGGCCAGCAGGAGCCGGGGCAGGGTGAAGACACAGCCCTTAACGGGAGGAAAGCATTTGCCACTCAGCAGTGATCCATCTTGAAATCAGTGCTGGAATGAAATACCAATTGTTCCAGCGGGTGATGAGGAAGGGCACAGTGCACTAGGCAGCCATTTGATTTTGATTGCTCGAATTTCTCCTTCTCTCCCCCCCCCCCCATTTCATTTGTGTGTGTCTAAAAGAGCAGACAGGGCCAGATCCTCAGCTATTTCTGAGCAGCACTTAGTGTAGCAGAGGCCATACCCCCAGCAGTCATGACGGAGTGTGTATAAAGGAGCCACTAAGCAGGAATAATCCTTCAGTCACCTGCTAAGTCAGTGTTGGCCTGCTTTGCACCAGCAAAGCTGCACAGAGCAGAACACAGATCACAGTTTGTAGAATGTGAATCAAATGGGGGAGAGAGGATGCCAGATTATTAAACCCAGGGAGTAGGCGTGTGCTGGCCAAGCAGATGCAATTGGAAACCAACATCCGTATTCCCCAGGTTGCTGTGAAACTTGTGCAAAGAATGTCAGATAACATGCACAAGTGATACAAATATATTGGGGTGATGTAAGGGCCAAGGGAACTCAGTGTTTAAGTGAAACATCCCATAAGTCTGTGCTTTTCTAACTGAAACCATCTGCCAGTGATAAGGGCTGCCATAGTATCTGTTATCCACCAACTTTCTCTTCTTCCTTAGCTCCCGTAATAGAGACTCATATCTAGGTTTCAAATCATGGCAATTTCTTAAGCATGATAGGATTCCAGATCATGAAGACTGCCTGTTCCATGAGCCAGAATCTACACATACATATCACTCATCGCTATGCTGTACATGGGTTAAAAATTAACTGAGTATCTATGTGCACCCAGTAACATTTCTTTCTAGGCTGGATTTTGTGACGCAAGTTCAGTGGGCTGACAGCAGGACAAAAACTTCAAATACTTCAGCAAAAAGTTTAAAAGGAGCTTTAAGTCTTAATGGCAAAGAACTATTCAAACTTTTCAGAACAAATTGCAGCTGTCAGTGAGACTTATCCTGCATATCTGAAAGCACATGGAATTTTAAAAGAGTTCAAAATCAGCCTTGCAAGGGGACTTACTGTCACCTCAAAATTTCCATGCAGTTAAGAAGCCATTTCTGAGCTAGAATGAGATGTGTTAGACAAAAGTCGCCATTTCAAAAGAGGGTCATTTTGAAACATTTTGACAGACTTTGCACAGTCTCCTTTGCCTTCAGAGTAAATCCAGAAAACATCAGGCCAAATTAAGTTTCCCAGACAAAGTTTTGCCCTAGAGAAGTTAAAAATAGGACTTTATAATACAAGCTCATTGCGGTTTAGCTTTGGGAGAGGTGATATTAACTTTGCACAGTGATTGGGGCTGGAGCTGTACTCATACAATACAATCCTTTCTCGTTCTTGGGATAGGATTGTCAAGAAAATTAACAGAAAATTAAAAAAATTGCCTGGAAAGTAATCATAACAATAGAGTATCACATTTTCTAGAGTTAACCCACTACTGTAACTGCTAGAACAGCCCTTTCTCTTAGTTATCCTTTAAGAAGGCAACGGAGTCTATCAGATTCCTCTTTCAGGGAGTAGCGATGGACATGAGGACGCACTGCAGAACGCGCTGAGACGAAGGAAAGACCTCCTGCAGAAGCTTAGGGTAAGGTCTTCACTACGAGGTGACTGCTGTAGAGGATTTCAGTAGTTAAACAGTATCCTGGAGTGTGAATCACACATGAACAATAGCAATTGTGATAGCAGTTACCAGACTCTGCTGGTACTGGGAAGCTCAGGGACTGCATTTTTCTTGGGATCCCTGTATCAGAGGTGATTGAACTTGGAGAAGACTGTAAAAGGGAAGCAAAGTTCATGAGTGCTCTTTTACCATATTCCTGGGATACTGGGGGAAATGCTGTGGAAGTGGGTCCAACCCTTGTGCCCCAGGTCATGCTCCAGACATCCAGATCACCCCCCCTAAGATTCTTTGGGAACTTGTTGTATGGGCAGCTGCTAGTGGAGCCATGTATTATGGGGCTTGTAGGCAGCCAGGGAACTGAGTATCCCTAGAAGAGCTGGGGGGGGGGGGGAAGGAGGAGAAAGCAGCATTTGCCCAAAAGGGCAATCAATGCACACAGTAACTGTGCCACTGCAGAGGCTGACCTGGCTTTGGGATGTTTCCAGTTAGCCGGTCATGTCCTGTGACTTGAAAACCAAGCATTGCTGGGGCAGATCCCCTCCTCCAGTACACAGCTCAAGCATTAGACCATGAGCTGGGTCTCTCTATGGGGCAGAGGGAAAGGAATCCCCCCTCCCCCAAGCCCATTTCCTCAATCTTCAGAGTGGCTGTGGAGCCACTGTGGGTCAAATTAATCCCTGGTGTGGAGTCATTAGAGTTACATCAGGGCCAAGTGTAACCCTGTGACTGTATTCCTGTTTCCTGCCTTTACTGCACAGGGTTCTCTCTCTCTCTGTAACAAGAGCTCCTGTGTCACTTGGATCTTTCAGGAGCAGCACCTTTTGGAAGAATTTTCACAGCCCTATATGTTGGCAGGAGGCCACAGAAAGAACTACAGACCTAAGCCAGTACCTGTTTACCAGCCTTCCCCTCTGGCACCTGCACCAGAACCCCCAAGGATCATCCAGCAGACAGTAAGATCTTCCCCCTGTCAGTACCAGTGTGTACTCCCAACAGTACAAGCTATAAGTAAGGGTAAGATGTTGTCATGGATTCTGTGACTTTTTGAGACCTCCGTGACATTATCTGCCTCAGCTCCAGCCCTGTGCTCAGAGTGGCAGGAGCCCCAGAGCTGTCAGTCTCCCCCCAGCAGCCAGCCCCCCATTATTTTTAATAAAAGTCACCAAAAGGTCACAGGCTTCCATGAATTTTTGTTTATTGCCTGTGACCTGTCCGTGACTTTTACCTACATAACCATGACAGAATCTTAACTTTCGTGTGAGGGGGCATGACTCACCACCTCCTGCTGGCTGTGCTGGGAAATAGCTCTTGGTTGTCAGTGCACCTTCCTCTAGTGGCGTCTCACTGCCATCACTTCTGCTCCCCCTCTAAGAGCCAAGTCACTCCCCAGACCACAGCATCCTTTCTCCACTTTCTCCCCCGCTCCGGGGGGGGAACCGGCTGTCTCTAGTGCAGCCACTTGCCGCTGTGGCCTACTGTAGCCTTCGGTCTGGCCCCTCACCTCAAGGAATAAACTGCAGTCTGAATACTGGCCACCCCCTCTGTAGCAAGTGAGCGGGGGGGACTGAGCCCACTACTCCGGGCCCCAACTCAGGGACCCTATAGCCGGCAGCCACGTGCTGCTGCTCCTCCAACTCCCACTGCCTATTTCCCTGGGCCACTTCGCCATAGCCCGAGCACCTTCCTGGCCCTTTGTATCAGGGGCAACAGTCTGGCAGTCCTCAGGCTGGAGCTCCCTACTGACCCTGCCCAGCATCGCTCTATCTAAGGTACTCCTCTAAGACAGCCAGTCCTTCTCCCTTACACTCCAGGGAGAGACTGACTCTGCTCTGGTGACCAGCCTTTATATGGCCCTCCCTGGCCCTGATTGGCTGCTCCAACAAACCTTCTCCTGATTGGCTCTCTACAAGCCCTCCCTCCATTGGTTGGGTTTTGTGCAGCCTCCCTAAGGGCTGCTTTAACCCTCCATTTACCTGTGTAGGACAGCTGCCATATCACACTTAGCTATAAGAGATAAGTACAGCACCCGGCTCCTCACAGCAAGGCGGCTATCAAAATCCTGGCTGAGCAAGTGGTTTCTCAGGCCTAGATTCACAAAAATCCTTAAGTGTTTAAGTCTGGGATTTAGGCACTTCAGTCCCAGTTTGAGGCCCCACTGCAATTCACAAACTGGAGCTTTTCACATGCAAAAAGTTAGCGATGGAAGAACTGTCTGCAATTTTGGAGACTGCTTTTGAAAATCTGGCCTAGATTCTCTGAAACAGATGGGTCTGGCTGCCTGACAGTGTCTACAACAATGTTCAGGCTCTGACTGCAATCCTCTGA
The DNA here is from genome assembly GCF_013100865.1 of Trachemys scripta elegans. Taxonomy (NCBI): domain Eukaryota; kingdom Metazoa; phylum Chordata; order Testudines; family Emydidae; genus Trachemys; species Trachemys scripta. Next base: position 73,979,923 of record NC_048308.1, read on the forward strand.
CTGCAAACTATGGCAACAGAATTGACCCCCAAACTCTGACAGCAGTCAGGTAATGCAAGCTTTGACACAGCGTGCTGAGACTGCTTTGCTGGGCAAGACTTGGAGGGAAGATAGAGATAAATGACCTTTTCATGCCTACGTCATCCAAAGTGTTGGATTTCTGTATTAATCTTCCAAAGGCCATGTGGGACTATATTGAGATCTGTGCTCCCACCTACCAAAAAAAAAAAAAAAAAAAAAGTTGCTTACAAATGGAAGCAGACACATTCTGCAGTGACAGAATAGCCCCAGCAGGGCTGAGGTGGAATGGGGGTGAAAACTCCATACATTTAGAGGTTACAACAATACATATCCTAGCAAAGGAGCCACCACTGTACAGAGGACAGGCTAACTCGTAGTTTGTGTTTCTAGTTCTTTCCTGTTTAGCAGTACATGTGTAACCCAGGCCTGCTTCGTGTGGCACTCTGTCCAGGGCTGGCTCTAACTTTTTTGCTGCCCCCAAGCAGCAAAAAAAAGTGCCGCCCTGCCGAGCCCCCCCCCCCCCGCCCCCCCCCCCCCCCCCGAGCGCCGCGCCGCCGGAACCCCTCCCTGAGCGCCGCGCCCCGCGCCGCCCCCCCGCCGAGCGCCGCACGCCACGCCACCGGAGCGCCCCCTGCCGAGCGCCACACCACCAGAGTGCCCCCCTCCGCGGAATGCCACGCCACGCTGCCCCCTGCCACCCCAAGATTGGCCGCCCCTTACCAGGTGCCGCCCCAAGCATGTGCTTGGTTGCCTGGTGCCTGGAGCCGGCCCTGACTCTGTCCCCCCTCTAGAGGCGACTAGACCATCTAGAGATTGATGAGTCTGCTACAGCCTTGGCTAAGAGCCACGGGGCTTTTAGCTCATATACTAAGCTCCAGAGGTTCCCAGGTTTGATCCTGCCACCAATGGCCATTACACATGCTCTTGCCCTCTACTCAAGCTGTGAGACAGAAGTGCTGCTGAAGGACTACTGCCTATTTCCTGGCTTGGGTCTGGGTTACAGACTGTTACATATACCAAAGGGTAGTGTTCACCACCACTAGAGGTCCCACAGGGAACTGTGGGTTTTTTTAACCACACAGTCTGTGGAGGTTCCCAGTTACTGTCACAGGGACAGATGCTGTTACTGTTTGGTTGTTAGTTCTTCTATTGCTTTGGCTCGGCGTTTCCTCTGGAGATTTCTCTTAGCTCCCTTCTCTGAGAATACTCGCTGTCCCCAAGTTGTTATTAAAGCTGTTACTCAGTGCTCAGAGGAGACAAGCAGCATCTGATCGTGTCTGTTACATAGGCTGTATCACTGAGTTGCAGACACTATTTTAGTGCTATTGCAGCAATGGTGGCAGGAGACAGCGCTGTTACTAGACACCAGATGTATCCCAGCTCCATTCTGAGCCCGCTGTCCTGCAGCAGGACAGAGATTAGTACTCAGGACGGGTACTGAGCATCTGTGTTCACAGCATTGGGAGGGGGAACGTGATGACAAATCCACACAGCCTGGGCAGTTTAGACAGCGTCATTACGGCAGCACACCTATATCCCCCCATTCCTTGTCCATTGCCGAGTTATAGCGCGTTTTCTCCTCATGTTCACGGAGAACTGAGCATACGTGATATTCTGTGTCAAGCCGACATGCACGAGCACAGCTCACGGCAGCTGGGCTAACCTGCTCTCTGAGTAAACAGCTTCACAGCCTCATTAGCTACCCGATCCCCGCTCTATGGCACTTGTTTATCATGCTCCTCTTCAGTGCCTTGGCCCTCTGACTGGCCCCGAAAAGGAGCCCTGCCTCTTCCCCACTCCCTCCGCCACCAGAAACAATACTTCCCATCTCCCTGGGCCTCCCCCCAGTGCTCCCTTTATGGGAGATGAAATATGTTCCTATCCCCAAGCTCCCCTCTGCTGCTCGGGTCCATGGTAGTTCTTACCCAACCCAGCCTGCCTCTCCCCTCCCGGCTTGCTGCTGGTTCTCAGCCTGGGGACCTGGCCAAGATTCAGGGGCCGGTCACCTAAGGAGCATGTGCTGGGAGAGGAGCAGGTGCCTGGGTGGAGAGAGGCAAGGCAGGTTACAGCTTGTTTCTCCCAGCAGCCATAAACCCACCCTGCTCCTCGGCAGTCACCTCAGGGTATGCCTACACTGCAGTAAAAGACCACCAGCAGGCCCAGGTCAGCTGAGCTGGGCCATTTGCAGTATGGGACGTACCTAGGTCTACACGGCCGTTAAAAACCCACGGCTGGCCCACGCCAGCTGACTCAGGCTCGTGGGCTCAGGCTAAGGGCTGTTTAATTGCAGTGTGGGCGTTTGGTGTGCAGCCCAGGCTCTAGGACCCTGTGAGCTGAGAGGTCCCAGAACTCAGGCTGCAGCCCAAACCTGTATCTCTACACCGCAATTAAACAGCCCCTTAGCTAGAGCCAGCCGACACAGGCCAACCGTGGGTGTCCGGCTGCAGTGTAGACACACCCTCAGTGACCACCTCCTAATCCTAGGAGCCAGCCCGCTCCTGAGTGACATCCACCTGGGACTTAGCTCCTTCCCTAAGGGCTAAGCAGACGTTTCCCATCAGCAGCAGCGGGTCTTCCCTTGCCAGGATGTCAAAAGCCTGCTGGTATAAATACCATGGACCCCAACTAGAAATGTTATGGTAAATGCCAGCATACGAGGGCACTGCTGTGGTTTGGTCAGGCCAGGCCCCAGGACAGCTCTGCTGGGGTTAAGGAAGGGCGAAAGAAGTGCCTCTCCATCTTGCCTCTGTGCGGTGCCTCCGGAGATGGAGTCAAGCTTGTGATGATACATAGGTGGGCTGCCTTCGATGTGCAGATGTGTTTGCCATGCTATCGTCTCCCCCGCCTCATGCATGGCACTGCCTCTCCTGGCATCTCGCGTCACCAGGAGCCAAGCCAGGAATGATAACCGACATGAGGGATAGCTCAGTGGTTTGAGCATTGGCCAGGCCGGCTCCAGCATTTCTGCCGCCCCAAGCACCGGCAGCGGCAATTGGAAAAAAAAAAAAAAAGCCGTGATCGGCGGCGGCAGTTCAGCGGCAGGACCTTCACTCCTAGAGGGAGCGAGGGACCTGCCGCCCCTGAATTGCCGCAGATGCCGCCCCTCTCCCTTGGCCGCCCCAAGCACCTGCTTGTTAAGCTGGTGCCTGGAGCCGGCCCTGGCATTGGCTACTAAACCCAGGGTTGTAAGTTCAATCCTTGAGGGGACCATTTAGGGATCTGGGGCAAAAATCTGTCTGGGGATTGGTCCTGCTTTGAGCAGGGCATTGGACTGGATGACCTCCTGAGGTCCCTTCCAACCCTGATATTCTATGATTCTATGAGGGAACCTGGACTCTTTGGACTATATTCAGCTGTGGCCTAAGCAGGCATGGAGCAAGGTCTCTCCAAGGCTGGAGTCAGACCCTGCCTCAGTTTCCCAGCACACCCAGGTCATGGCAGTGACGTAGCCCTTCAGTTAAGTCCAAAAGTCCCCCGCTTCCAGGGTTTAACTCCAGCATAAAACCAAATCTTCTATCCTAGGCTCTTCCACTGGGCACAGCCTTCTCCTCTTATGGGCTGTCCTCTGCCACCCTGTTTTCACTCCTCTGGGCTCTAACCATTCCCTCCTGCCCTGATCTACAGGGCTCACTGCACCCCTCATGGCTTGGCAGCCTAGGGGGAGCCCAGCTCACCCTCTACTATGGTTCCCAGCCATGGGAACCCTAAGCAACCCAGCTGTCTGTCCTGGAACGTCCTGCTCAGGGACATTTCCCCAAATCTTCCCTGGGGAGCCTCCTGCTTTCGAGGGAGCATTGCCTCCAGCTATGCTGTTCCTGGCAACTCCCTCAGACCCCTTTTCCCTTTAGCCACAGGCTGTTCTTATAGCCCAGCAGGCCTGGCTTTTAGTCATGTGACCCTTGCATTCATCCTCTCCGCCTGGGGCGGCAGCAAGCACCAGTGTGCCGCTGAGCCCCATCGCTCTTAAAGGGCCAGGGCCCCTGGGACAAGATATGGCTAACTCTGTTTCACTTCGGGGGGGCTGCCCCCATTTATGGCACATCTGAATCTAGTACATTAAAAAGGAAGCCTCCTTTAAAAAAGAATCAAACCATAAACCCTCATCTGCCCTTGAGATTTCAGTCAGTGGTGCCCGGCACTGATGCAACCCCCTAGCATATCCTCCCCAAAGCTGTGATATGCCACAGTTTGTACCAGTGCTGGTTACCCGTCTGAGATGCCAGGGTAGCTCCACCACCACTTTGCCTCCTGAATGGGAGGTTTGCCCCAGTGCAGCTGCACCAGTGGCTGTAAGTGGGACAAGGCTCTTGGTAGGCGCTGTGCTGAATTCTGATGTACAAGTTTGTCCGTGACCCGTGGGCTCAGCTTTCCCTATTGTCAGACACAGGACGGGGCGGCTGCACGTTGTGCCTGCAAGCTAGTAACTAGACACCTGGACAGCCTTAGTTTCTAGAGACCCTTTGTGACAGGGTGCCCCCCATTCCGGGGTGCCACCTGATGTACTGGGGTTCCACTGAGCCCGCCCGTTCCACCAGCCTGGGCTCCCTCGCTCTGCCCTGCTGAGCCAGGCCCTCAAGCCTCGTCTAGCACAAACACGGGTAGGGACACACCCAGCTGCAGAATGACACGGATACTGAAATCAGTGCTGCATGGGAAGGCTTCAGCTAGGTAATTACCCAGCACTTAGGTGCACACACCATCTGGACTATAAACCCAAAATTATATTGTCTTGCACTGCACAGAAATCTATACAGCGTAAGTTCATGAAATCTGTCCACTCCCTCAGTGTGGAGGAAGATAGGCACAGCTTTTTACCCCCCAGTTATGAATTACACAAACTGGTTTTAGAATAAACAAAAATCAAGTTTATTAACTACAAAAGGTAAATGTCAAGAGATTATAAGGGATAGCAAACAGATCAAAGCAGATTCCTGAGCAAATCAAACAAAATACCCTCACTAAGCTTAATACGCTAAATTAACTGGTTAATAGTAGCACATTCTCACCCTAAATGTTGTTTTGTGCAGGTTGCAGAGTTTCTTGACGGTAACCTGCACTGATTGCAGCTTAAATCTTCAGGTATTCCTTTCACAGGCTAGACCAGGGGTGTCAACCTGAGCTTGAGAAGGAGCCAGAATTTGCCAATGAACATTGCCAAAGAGCCACAGTAATATGTCAGCAGTCCCCATCAGCAAGAGCAAGGGCGCGGCAGGCTCGGGGAAGGGGGCGGGAAGGGACAGGGCCTTAGGGGAAGGGATGACGTGGGAGCAGGGCCTGTGGCAGAGGCAGGGGTTGAACAGTGAGTATTGGAAAGTTGGCACCTGTAGCTCCAGCCCCGGAGTCAGTGTCTATGCAAGGAGCCGCATATTAACCTCTGAAAAGCTGCATGCGGTTCCGGAGCCACAGGTTGGCCACTCCTGGGCTAGACCTTTCTCACCTGAGCTCAGCCCCTGTCCCCCCCAGCTTAGTTCCTTTCTCTTCAGGTGTTTTCAGCAGTTTTCCTTCTTGGGCGGGGAGGCAGTGGAGAAGAACCAAGATTAACTCACTCCCCAGCCTTAAATCAAAGCAGCATCCCAGGGAACTTCTCAGGAAGGAAGGAAATTAGTATCTTCAAAGTCCTATTGTCCTTCCTAATTGCCCTACTGCATTATAGCTGAAACCCTGTTATATCACGGTGGGGCGGCAGGGCTCCAGTGGTAATTTAAAGGGCTCCGGGCTCCAGCCACTGCGGGGAGCCCCAGGCCCTTTAAATCACCAGCGAGCCCCGCTGCTACCGTGCTATATGCGAACCCGTGTTATATCGGGTCGTGTTATAGCAGGGTAGAGGTGTATTTAGCCTGCACATCTTGAAGGGGCTATTCAAATTAAGTGCCTCATCAACATATACTGAACTCACAATGGACCATGGGAGACTCCTATCTACACTTCATGGACTTTCCTGCTATGACTAAGTGAAATCATGCATTGACGTGTGACTTGCCCATGTCACTCCAAACTCCAGCTTTTTCCTGTGATTGTCCACTAACTGTGCTGAGAGCTTTGTTTGGAACAAGGGGTTTCCCTCCACATGGTAGAAGCTATAAAAAGCACTGGAAACATCTCCATTTTGCCTCTTTCCTGCTCAAGCCTCTGGACAATGGACTTACACTAATGGGAGCATTCTAACCAAGGGACTGAGGATCTTCTAATGATTTGGAAGGAACCACAGACTTGACTTAAGCCAGCAGTTTATTCCATCACTGCTACAAGCCTGAACCAATAACTTGCAATCATTGTATGTATTTGATTCCTTTAACTAATTTTAACTCTCTTCTTTCTTTCTTCTGCTATGTCTACACTACTGCAGTAAGTCGACCTATGCTACACAACTCCAGCTATGTGAATAAAGTAGCTGGAGTCGACGTACCACAGATCTAGTTACCCACGGGGTCTACACCATGGGGGGTCAATGGAAGAAAATCTCCCGTTGACTTACCTTACTCTTCTCGTCGGGGGTAGAGTACAGGGATCGACTGGAAAGCAATCTGCAGTCGATTTGGTGGGTCTTTACTAGACTTGCTAACTCGACCACCGGTGAATTGATCTCAGAGCGTCGATCCCTGCTGTAGTGTAGACCTGCCCATAAATAAACCTTTAGAGATTAGATACTAAAGGATTGGCAACGGCATGATTATTGGGTAAGATCTGAGTTATATATTGACCTGGGTGTGTGGCTGATCCTTTGGGATCAGAACCACCTTTCATTTGATGAAATTGGTTGTAAAGAACCACTCGTCTTAAAGTCTAGTGTTTTTGGTGGTGATACAAGGACTGGAATGCCTAAGGAAACTGCTTTTATGACTTCTTGTTAGCCAGTGTGGTGCAACAGAAGTTCACTTTTATTGCTGGTTTGGTATATCTTATGGGAGAATAGCCACCAGTTTTGTGGGGGGTGTCTGCCCTATTTCTCAGCAGTTTGTCCTGAATTTGGTATTCTCAGTTGTGACCCATGAAGGCTCAGTTACAACCTCACATGACCCATCTTGCATAAAACGTATCTTAGTTATGCCATATTCTTATCATAAGCATATCTCTAGGAAGAATATGGGGCATAGAGTCACACCCTTATCTTTGAGCTGGACACCTGCAGGTGTAACGTGTGGCTCAGCTGTGAAGCATGCAGGGCATCAGAAAATGAAACGCAGTAGCCCAGAGAGCCCAGCATTGCAGGCAGATGGCAATCCTGATTCCTCTTATTTTCCTTTTGTTCCTAGATGCCTCAGCAACCTGCAACCATCATCCAACAGTTACCTCAGCAGCCACCTCTCATCACACAGATCCCGCCTCCACAGCCCCTCCCGCTCCCCCGTTCTGGAAGCATTAAGGAAGGTAAGCCACCCTAACATGCTGGGTCATTCAGTGCTCCGAGCTCAGAGGGAGCTCAGGAAAGCAGGAGAAAGTATCACTGTGGTGACATGAGACAGCACTCAAGTGACCTTGTGACCTAGCACAACCAGGCTGTCAATGGAATTACTGGTCTTGCCAATCAAATATCTGGGCCCTCTGACGTGGGAACTTAGAATAACTTTAGCACTGCTGGGCACTTTATCTTGCAACAGACAGAGGCACTGTACATTTGGTAAAAACCAGGTTAAGCTGTGGAGAGGGTTTGGGGAAAGTAGAACATACTGGTTAAATATTAACAAGGGCATTTGTAGCTCAAACTTTTACAAACAACTAATAACGCTACAATGAGCAAACAGGGATTTTGTACCCACTGTCCATTCTCCTTCGTACAATATCAGCGTTTATTTTAAAACGTGTAGGAACCGCCTGTCATTGGAAACAAGGGGCGGCAGCTGCACGTGCTACCCTGCATGCACATAAACAAACTGGTTTTGTGTTTCTAAATGGAAGTGGGCAAGGTCCAAGAATAGCATATGGAGCTAATATCTGGGCTTCTTTCCCCAACTCAGATTTTTGCGTGAGGTTTCCTGGTACTGCAGGGAAATGAAAAAATCAGAGAGCAACTCCACAGTCTGTTGCTTGGGGATTTAATAAAGTCTCTGGTTTATTTGAATCAATTTATTTTCTAAAACAAAATGGACCACATTTATGTCTGACTACCCTGAAGTTGAATGCAGCGTTCTTGTAACCATTTAGATCCCAGGATATTAGAGAGACAAGGTAGGTGAGATAATAGCTTTTATTGGACCAACTTCTGCTGGTGAGAGAGACAAGCTTTTGAGCCACACAGAGCTCTGTTGGTCCAATAAAAGCTATTACCTCACCCATCTTGTCTCTCTAATTCCCTGAAGATGATGCATTTACCCCAGGAATGAATTTGGCTCAATATGTCCAGTTAAATGAAAAACCTGGTTACTTTAATTGTTTTTGTGTTGTGGTTGAATTGATTCTGGTGCCAAGATACCAGGGTGATTGGTTCAAGGTGGATATATACTTTAGATGCATTTTTAAATCCACATGGAAAGAAATTTCAGGGTGACAGTTTAATGTCTCGTAAAGCTGGAGAAGATGTTTAAACAAACATTTAAAGAAATGTTTTCCTTTCCCTTGTTTTTCCCCTCAAATTTCGGGTCATGTTTTCTGGTGATAGAAGCCCTGGGTGATTAACAGTTTGTCCCTCAGCAGCTCAGCGGCTGTCCCTGTGTGATCTCGCGGTGAAGGGATGATGCTCACTTTGAGGCCTCCCAATCATTTTCATGGCAGCAAACGAAGGTCCCAGACACAGGCCTGTACCGCAGCTGTGTGCTGCACAGTGGTTTGGGCTCCAGGGAGTAGGTGCAGACCATCTTTCACTTTCAGTTTGTGTGGGTTCTCACTAGAGCGCCGGGAAACCTGCAAAATTCCCCACTGCCTCAGCTCATGTTTGTGCGACGTCCGGGACCCAGCCGTGCTGGCTGGGCTCTCGTACGTTCCTGCAGACTGCCCACAATGAGCTTTTTGTGAAACATTTTCTCTACCTGGCTTCCCACAGAATTGGACAGGCTGCAGCTGGCGGGACAAGGCTGGTTTCTTGGGATAGATCATTCAATGGAAAGCATGTAGTATCCTCCTGTGCCCTGGTTGGCTGTGGTTGTGCTCTGTGGCCAGGGGAGCTAGCCCAGCCCAGCCCAGCCCAGCCCAGCCCAGCAGAAGCTGTTGTCAGGGGGTTTCTCAGGCTGACCTCTCTGATTCATCTGGAAAAACAAAGAAGAGAGCACACTGTCCCAGTCCCCATGGCTGCGTCAGTCTTGTACCTCCCTGTAGGGGTCCGGCCAGGGCTTGTCCCCCTCCGGGGCGGCGGGGAACCAGGCCGCGTCGTCACTACTTAGGTCACTTGAGTAGGGGAATTAGCCTGGCTTTGCGGCAAACAGTCAGCAGCTCAGGAGGGGCTGAGCAAACAGTTTAAAAATATTAGCAAGCCCCGGCCCTGGATCAGGGCGAGGCAACAAACAGTCAGGAGCTCAGGCCCTCAGGCAGGGGCTGAGCAGACAAGTAAGTTCAGGAGGCCCAGGTCCTGGCTCCGAAGGGCCTGGGAGAGGGGGAGATGGCCACCTGCGAGGTGGGTGGCAGGGGGGACGCAGGCCCACCCACTCCACTGCGTCCCAGCCCGGGGCACTAGCCCGCTGCTGTGTCAGTGGGGATCCTGACCGCAACACACTGACATGGGCTCTGGGTGTGCTGCAGCCAGACTAGGGTTGGCTGCCCCCGGGCTACTTCCACACACACCCTGCGTCTGGATGGAGTATTCCAAGGAATAGAGCACCAGAGGCTCCTCCGGGTACCCGGCGAGCGGCAGGCTTGGCAGCTCCTCTGGGTAACTTGCCACAGGCAGGTTTACCAATTTCTCCGGGGCCTGGTCGGTATCTGGCCAGTCCTCGGGTCGGCTGCAAACTGCAGGAGTCTCCCCACCGGGAGCTAGGCCACAGGTGTCTGTCTTCTCTGGCCTTTAGTGAGCTCTGGGGTTGGGCTTTTGTACTTCCTGTCCTGCGCCCTGACCTCTGGGGGGCAGGTGCAAGCTCCACTGGCTCTGCCCACTTTGGCGCCCGAAGGGGCTCGTCCCCCTCCGGGGTGGTGGGGAGCCAGGCCGCCTCGCTACACTCCCGCAGTTACCCTGCGTGTTGGGAATACTCTCATGGTCCAAATGGGCAGGAATCCAGTGACACTGAATTGAGAATGTGGGTCGGTGACGTGTTTCAGCCACAGGCACACCAGGTGTTTGAACGGGAACCTCGTGGGACTTTCTGGCCTGTAAAGCCGTAGGAACTGGTTTCTACGCAAACACTTGTGATGAGCCTCTTTGGACCTGCGTGTGCAGAGCTTTGGTCAGCTAGGGTCTGCCCTTTCTGAATTCGCCGCTGTCTGAGAGTCTGGACAAGCCCAAAGCAGCGAGCCTTGCCTTAGTTTGGGTCACAAACACGTAGCGAGGGCTTCTTCGCAGAGACAGGGAAAAACGAAGCTGGGCTGAGAGTCTGAACGCTCTCATCCAGCCCATAAAGGGCAGTCACTGGCCAAGGAAATAGCAGTGTCTACTAACATTCTCCTCCTCCAAGTGCGAAAGGCCCTTTCAAGATCCCCTTTCAGCTGCCTTCCCTAAGTCAGAGCTGTCTGGGCGCTCTGCTAAGGATCTGACCCACTGAGACGCCCCTTTCCCTCTGTCTCTCACTGGCAATGCTGTTCCTTTCCCTTTGGGATTTTTCTGTTCCCAGACATGGTGGAGATGATGTTGATGCAGAACGCTCAGATGCACCAGATCATTATGCAGAACATGATGCTGAAAGCTCTGCCACCGATGGCGTTCTCACAGCCTGGTGGGACTGGGCCTCCCTTGCTGCAGCACACCCAGCAGGTAATGACATTCACTCCTTCAAAGAGCTCCCCGAGCAAGCAGTTGCTGGGGCAGGAGACGGGGAGCCGATCTCCACGTGTCGGTGCAGGGCCTGGAGGTTGGGGAGCGCGTTTTGAATATTTGGGCCTGAATGCAGCTTCAGAACCCGTTGCCCATGGAAGCACGTTGTAGGGCACTGCACACTCTGGCCAATCTATGGGATGAGCTCAGGCTGGATGGTGTCTTCTGGAGCTGAACCTGCCCCCCTTCCCCCCGCATGTCTCCTGGTTCTGCCTGGGGTGACGGAGGAGTTCAGCTGCTGCGCCACCCCTGGATAGGGCGTACAGGGTATGCTCCCCCCTCCACGGCAGGCCAGCTCTGCTCTGCCACGACCTCGCCTCCTCTCTGCCCAGCACTGGGCTCGTCCAGGCCTGGGGCCAGACTGTGTTTGGCAATGTGCAGGTTCCCGCTGCACTCCTGCAGGCTGGGTACACTCCAGCCCTAAGAGCATAGCTGAATTGCACATGAGAAAACAGTCAGTCATCCAGGGAAGAGCCCACTTCCCAGATGCCCACATGCTGCCTGGTGACTGAGAACCTGGGATTCTGCCGCAGGCTGGGGCAGACACTTGCATGTCAATTCATGGGAATATTTCCATGGGCCTTCCATTTCCTGAAAGCTTATTTTGCTGGAACCCGTAACTGGTAACGTCTGGCGTGGCGCTTTGCGATGGGCTGGAACGGAAGCACTGATGTGGTGGTGGTGCCTAGAGACCGCAGTCAGGATCAGGGCCCTGTGTGCTCGGGGCTGGGCACACCCACACGTGTAGAGACATTTTCCAAAAGCACCAAAGGGCCATATTTATAAAGATTTGTCTAACGCCCACTGAAATCCACAGGAGTCAGGTGCCTTCATACCTTTAAACTCTGGCCCTAAGTGACTTAGGAGCCTCCGTCTCATTGAAAGTCAATGGCAGTTAGGCTCCTAGGCTCATCTGAAAATCCCACTAGGTGCCACTCTGCATCTTTAGGCACCTAAATCCGTTTACAAATCTGGCTCTAAGTGCCTAAGGCCCAGATTATTAAAGGTATCAAGGCACTAAACTCCCATTGACCTCAATGGTGGAGTTAGGTACCTAAATCCTTTAGGTGAAATGCACCTGAAATGTGAAATGTGACACAGGAACCTAAGCCACTGAGGTGCATTTGAAAATGTTACCCCAGCCCCTGCTCGGAGGGGTTTCCAATCTAAGCAGTTAATTTGGGAGTTCCACTGGACGCCTCACGCTGTGCTGAGAGATGCCCTGGGCTTCCCTCCCCATTTCACACCTGCACGCATGCCAGGGCCCTTTCTTTTCTCTCTGCGCACAGACCAGAAAGCGCTCTGGCTCCCGACCTCACTCAGGCGTGATGCTCTCTGGCCCCCTTGTGTTAAGACCATCACCAGCACACATCTGAGCTTGTAACACTCCCCCGGCTGGTAACACCTTCGCTGGGTGCTATTTCCAGCTCTAACGGATGGCTTACACAGCCCAACCCCCTCGCGTTCACAGGGCTCTGTCTGCTAGGAAACACAACACCCTTCGGCTGCGGTGGGTGGGGGGCGGAGCTGGCATTTGCTGCACCTGTTCAGCCCACTTCTCTACATCAGACGTACTCCAGTGTTTAAGAGCAGCTGTCGGCTCTCCTGTTTCAGGACAAGCCCTGCAGCAGCCACTGCCAACTGGCAGAGTATCGCACTAGGGGAAGCATGAATCTTCTCCGCTGTGCCTGCTCTCAGCCAGGTTTGTTATGGGGTGGCATTTGCACCACACCCCAGAGCAGCGCGCAGTGTGACAAGGGCTGGGGAGGGCGGGAATGCCTGTGCTCATAGGGGGACACGCGAGGAAAATCAGGGTGCTCATAGACACTGCAGCACTGTCTTAAAGGGGGAGTAGTGCACTACGAGTGTCCCAGCACTGCCAGAGAGATCCCATCCGGCTGCCCCCCCACCTGCCCCGCACACACTCTGTCTGCCCTTCTTTGTACTCTCCTCACTCCAATTTTGGTGGCTTTAACATCCCGGGTGAATATTCTCGTCTGCATTGAATGGAAAGGCAGAGCCTTGTTTAATGCGGTGCCTGATGCTGCTTGTCCCTAGCCTGGGGGGGAGGGGGGGGGGGTGCAGGAGGGGAGAGCAAAGACACTGATCACAGGCTAAAGGAAATGAGAAGAGTAAAAGGTCAGGAGCCTGCACCTAAGAGCCAAGAAACAAGCAGAGCTGCCCTCTTGTTCTTTACATCCCCTGGCAAGGCCAGTCGCTTTGCCCCGGCCGTTCCCGAGGTGGGGGAGTGGGAGTGGAGCCAGAGCGTGCGGTATGTCTGCACTGCAGTTAGACACCCGCGGCTGGCCCATGGCAGCTGACTCGACTCACGGGGCTGTTTAATTGGGTTTAGATGTTCGAGTTCGGGCTGGAGCAGAAGCTCTGGAACCCCCCAAGGGGAGGTCCCAGACCTGGACTCCAGCCTGAGCCCGAACGTCTACAGTGCAGTTAAAAAGCCCCGTAGCCCAAGCCCCTTAACCCAGGTCAGCTGGCATGGGCCAGCCGCCAGTGTCTAATTGCAGGATAGACAGACCCTGGCTGTCTGGGTGGGACCCAGTCACCCATGCCATGCTGCAGTTGTTATCGCACTGTCGTCAGTGTAGCTGGGCCATGGGCCCAGGACAAGGGAATGCTCTTTATGAAGAGTGCTCCAAGCTGGCACTCCGTTGGTGAGTAACAGACCATTGTGCTCACCTGCCATATGGGTACAAATTTAACAAATTTCCCTTTTTCCCTTAAATTGAGGATCCCCAGTTTGCTGCTCCAGTTGTTGTGAAAGCAGAAAAACCAAGGCCATCCACAGTGCATCATCACCACCATTACCCTTCCCCAGGAGCGCAGGCCATTCCTTCTCAGCTGCCCCCAGTTGGCTACTCCATGTGGCCCCCTGTGATGCCATCCAGCCTCATGGGACAGACTGGAGGATTCCCATCCGCTGTGCATCACATGTCTGGCCCAACTAGCACCTTCCCTGCAATGCACACGTAAGTCAATAAGCTGCCACGCCAGGAGCTGTTCTAGTCCCTTTCCTCCTGCTGCCTTGGGGTGGCTAAGCGGGCTCACAGGAGGCCAGAGCAGCAGATGCCCTGAGGTCCGACTTACCGTTGGTTTCTGACTACCCCACAGGGCCAGCCCAGCCTATTTTCTTTAATATGCTTTGCTTTGCTTTGCAAACTGAGTTTAAGTGACAGCAAGCGTTCTGTGGTGCTGGGAGAGACTCTGCGATCGGAGCTGGCCTTGCTGAGTAACTGACCCTCACTGACTGCTGGTCAAATGGGAGATCACACAAGAGCTACAAATACGACAGTGGAAACAGCGTTTGGGATACTATCCCTTGGGGACACCAGCTGGAAGATCCCAATTGCTCCAGTTGGCAACTGCTTTTCGGAATGAGTAGCAGGGATGTTGTTCTGTGGCTCCTGGGTCTCCATGAGAGCTCAACGGAGCCCTTTAAAACCCGAAAATGCCCAGCATCCACTGTAATCAAACTCGGGTTATCATTGCCCTCAGGCGTGACGTCCCTAAAACACCAGAGAAACAGTGTAAGGTTTAGGAACAAGACTAGGCCCTACGACAAATATTTATTGACCAGGAAGAAGAATTTATTCCTGGAATAAAGCTGAGCCCTTGGTATGCATCCAAGTTTCTAACTGGTTTTTCTTTTTCCAAGTGTAGTACCCGATGGACTCCTCCACAGCCTGCCCCCGGGTTTGTAGACTCCTCAAGCCTCTAGCAAAGGTAACCAATCATCTCAGCTCTTTCTTTCACAGTGCACCTCTGCCCTGTGCGCTCCCTGCTGTCCCAGAGCTTCTCCTGACTGGATATTGCCAATTGCAGCACAGTCTGCTGGGGCTGGCTTTTGGGTTTTTGCAGTCGTCCAGTGACGTCTCAACCTGGCCATTATTGGCCAGCCAGCTCCTTGGGAGTGTCGCGGTCTGAGCAGCCCTTGAGGAGGAATCTGAAGACACAGACATGTCATGGCAATGGACGACTCCATGGAGGGAATTTGGCCCCGTAGCTGAGGGGTTTGTCGCATGGCACTGTTGTTGCTTTCATTTGAATCACGCGTTTGTTTCGGTGCCATTTCTCTGACGTTACAGCCTGGAAATGCTTTGTAAACAAAGTTCCAGATGCAGAGGCTGCACCCTGAAACATAGTGAGGACAGGGATGGACGGGGTCTGTTTGCATTGGCATTCATCCCGCTGTGCTCACGGTGGGATCTGAGCTCGGGACCATAGCTCAGGAGAGGGTCAGCTAAACAGATCATAGCATGTTGAACACTCCTAACCCTGTTGCTTGATAGACAGCGTGCTGCAGGCTAGAAGAACTATTCTCTGAGAGCTAAACACTGAGCAGTGCTGGGCACCTGTAAGTCTCACCGAAGTCAATGTGAGTTGCTGGTGTTCCACCCCTCCTCAGTGCATCCAGCCTGGTAAGATTTGGGCCACATCATTTAAAAAGGATTTTCCCCTTTGTCTCTAAAGTTCCTCTCTAGCCAAGGGTCCCGTGCCCCTATGCACTTGACACCATCCTTTTATAGTTACACCAAGCATATGCTATGGGCTAGCATCATATACTTGACAGCCATTTCTTTCTGTTGCAGGTGGCTAGTGAGTGGACATGGACTGTATGCGTCACCCATGCACGTGGAGCATAGCATCACTGGAGACGACTTTCTTTAGAGAGTTCCTAAAAGATTCTGGCTGACAGGAATCTGCTTTATAAATAGTCACGTGCCATTAGTGAAGCTGAAAACCAAGGGAGAGGTAGCAGAACTGTGTAATAAACTGTGGAAATACAAAAAGACATATTGTTACCGCTTCTGGATCTGGGCAGTTAGCCAAAACTTTGGGGCCCTGTCAGGACCCTTATGAAAGACTCCCTAAGCTTATTTCTACCAGCTTAGTAAAAACTCCCCAAGGCACAAATTCTGCCTTGTACCGTGGATTTGGTAACGCTGCCACCACCAAGTGATTAGACAAAACTCAGGGAAAGGACCACTGGGAGTTCCTACTCCCCTCTAATATCCCCCCAAGCCCTACACCCCCTGTCCTAGGGAGGCTTGAGAATAAACAAGATGAGCATAGACCAACCTTGGGGTTTTTTAGGACACTAAAAAAAACAATCAGATTCTTTAAAAAACAGAACTTTATTAGAAAGAAAAAAGGTAAAAGAAGCACCTCTGTAAAATTAGAATGGAAGATAATCTCACAGGGCAATCAGATTCAAAACACAGAGGATTTCCCTCTGGGCAAAACTTTAAAGTTACAAGAAGAAAACCAGGAATACACCTCCCTCTCAGCACCGAGAAAATCACAAGCCAAAATAAAAGTAAGCTAACGCATTCCCTTGCTAGTACTTGTCTTCGGCAAGAACCCGGAACAGACAGACAAACAAAGCCTTCCTCCCCCAGATTTGAAAGTATCTTATCCCCTTATTGGTCCTTTTGGTCAGGTGCCAGCTAGGTTACCTGAGCTTCTTAACCCTTTACAGGGAAAAGGATTTTGTGCCTCTGGCCAGGAGGGATTTTATATTTATATTCCTGTATACAGGAAGGTTGTTACCCTTCCCTTTATATTTATGACAGGCCCTGAGGCTGTTTCCATTAGAAGGAGAAATTGATGATAGACAGCTATTTCTTTGATGCAGTCCTGATTATTTAGGAAGAATGTAAACAAAGTTCTATTTCCTTGAACACAAGAGGATGCAAACAACAGGCGACAGTTTCTTTGCTCACAATTCCAAGCTTCTATTAGCCAGCACTTGACCCCAAAGCTCTTAGGGCTTGTCTATACTGCAATCAGGAGCTGTGATTGCAGCAGGTGTAGACAACCAAACTTGCTTTGATGCTGCTGGCGTGAATAATAGCAATGCAGCCACAGCAGAGAGGAGATGGCAGCCACTCAGGTGTGCACCCGGGGTCCTGGCCGGGCAGGGCTAGCCCATGCAGCTGGCCAGGCTGCCATGGCTTCACTGCTATTGTTACTCAAGCCCTGGCTACATGTGCTGCAATCACACTCCCAATTGCAGCGTAGACACGCCCTTAGCTTTTCCTCAGGGTGATGCTACCAGTGCCTCGGTGGCTGTGTCTGGCACTTCCTTGCTGCCTTCTCTGTCTCCTTTTGTGGTGTTTCTCCTTCTTCTCTTTCTGTGTCCCCTGTCCCTCCCCCAGATCTACCGGAACAGTACCCAGGGAACGTACCTCTGCCCACTTATTTCAAATTCCTGAGTGGCCTCACATGTGCCTCTGTTCTGACTGCAACGTGGCCACAACTGTTCAAAAATCAAAACCAAACTCTCACAAAAAGCCCTTTCTTTTCCCCATGCTACAGGGAATTTCTCCCCCGATCCCATAGGCCTGAAGTGCAGGGTGAGTCTGGGCCACCAATGGGGTTTAGGTCCAATATGGAATTTTTAGTGCACAGTAGCAAGGTTCAGACAGCCAGTTAGCGCACAGCAGGCTAATACATGGTAGATTTACACCCCAGCTTGCCACTTACTAAGTCTGTATAAACAAGCCCCTCCTTTCCCAGGTGATTCACACTAGACTACAGACAGTGGCCATGCCTGGTGGGGGAAGGAGAGTGCAGATGTGGATCAGGAGTCACAAAGGAAGCAGTATTTACCTTGTTCTTTAACATAAATGCACACAACTGTGTATCATTCAGTAACAGGCATTTATTAACAATGCAATACGCACCTTATTTCAGGGCTCCAGAATTCCCTTTTTCCTCAGCATAGCTGTGTCCACCAACAGGTCTCAAATCTTTACATTTCTCTTCTAAATGACAGGTTTGCTGCAGTCTCCTGCTCAAAGTCACTTCCTTGAAGCTCTAATTTTCCTCAGGAGGGCTATGTGCATTGATTCCTTGTACCTGGTATTACCAAGTGTTTTTTCTTGGATAATATTACGGAAGTTGCTTAAGTTGAGCATGCATTTCCTCCCATTTGTCTCATTATTCCACAAACTTCTACCCGTACACTCAAGTTCAAGTTCTGGTAAATTCTTTTCTGAGAGTTCAAGAGGCTTCTCCTGGAACCTGCAGGAATTTCATATTCTTCAGTTGTATTTTGTGAATTATCAAGGTTTTGTCCTTGTCCATCAATTCTCATACGGCAACCTGCAATTCTGAGTCCATCCTGTCTCTCTCTCTTTCCACTGTCTTCTTTGAGACATTTGAAGAGACTCAGTTTGAGATTTTCGTTGAGTTATCTCCTCTTCACTGTCTTCTGTGCTCTGATTTGTGTCCAGTGCAGAATGATAGAGCCTTCCTTTTATTTATATTTATTTATTATCCTTACTTTCCTCCTTATTTTCTATTATTTTTCCATGAGAAGTAGCTTTTCATACTTTTTTGCAGGTGTTCCAGTTCCTTTTCTTCTGTTTTTTCTGTAATTTGCCCAAGATGGTTTCAGAGAGCTTCTTCCACCTAGGCCAGGAGTATCCATATGGGTGGGCATTTCTGAAGTGTAGAAAATAAATTGTCTTGTCCTGTTTTTATCCTGGAGCCATCTGAAGGAGACTGGTCTGAGGTTAACTGATTCAGCTTTCCAGCACTGGAGTTGACACATTCTACTAGTGTTACAATGAAATTAAAATGGAACGTCACAGCAAGGTACCTAGAGAACTGTTTTTTCCCTGAGACAAGTGTCTACAATTTATGACTGAGTGAGATGACAAAGTCCTCCAGGAAGGTAATCTGTGAAATTCAAGTCCTTCCAGAGCTGTTACAAACAGGAGGGAAGCTACAGTGGGGGGCAATCTGCAAATGGGGTGTTTAGTCCATCTTACCCAGAACTGCCTTCAATAGTTGGGAAGCTAAATTTGGCATAGTTAAAAGGACCTACATCATTTGGGAAGAAAAAGACTTAGTAGGAAGGGCCACATTTCCCAATGCATTTTAGGCCTGCAGTAAAGGTCACTTAAACTCTGGCACCTATTTTTGAAAATGTAATTCCTCATGAAAAATGAACTGTACTATAATCCATAGAGTCATGCGGAGTCTACCCAGGGGATTTTCAGTAACGGATATAACGCCACTTAGATTGCTTGGGTAATCTTTACCGCCCCTCATCTTTTTACTGACTTCTCTATATTTTCTAACTAACGCTACAAGCATTCTGAACTGACTTTATTCCTGTCTATCTGCTAACATAGAAGGAGGTAGAAAGAGTAGGGCCAACCACAGGTTTACCACGGGAATCAAAGCAGGTTTCCAGATTATTCAAAACATGCACAACCACGCTAAGACTTTTACTGTATCTTCCACCTATGTTGATTGTGAATTTCTGGACCTCAGTTCTTCTGTAGACACACCTCTGATAGTTTTAAACAATGCCACAAATCAGCATGTTTGGATGTTTGGCCTATATGGCCATCCACAGTGTCTTCTTCATTTCACCAAACAGAATAAATATTCCACAAATTAGTCTCAATAACTGACATAGTGACCGAGCGTGGTACGCTTCCTAGGACTAATTAACTCAACGGCTTTATCACTGTATTAACAAGTCTCTCTAGATTTGTGTTTCTCAAAACATTTCTGTCTACAGGACTTTCTACAGAAGATAACATGGACACAATATTTATTAATGGTTGATAGAAGGAACAAACGCTAGTAGCAATAATAGGGCTCAGATGTTCCTAGATGTGCTTGCTGATCAATTCCTTTATCAAGTGGTAGCTGAGCCGACAAGGGGGGAGGCCATTTTAGATTTGATTCTGGTAAGTAGTGAGGACCTTGTTGAGGAAGTGGTAGTGGGGGACAACTTGGGCTCCAGTGATCATGAGCTAATTCGGTTTAAACTAAATGGAAGGAGTACCAGAATTAAGTCAAAGACTAGGGTTTATAATTTTAAAAAGGCTAATTTTAACAAATTAAGGGGACTGGTAAGGGAAGTGGATTGGGCAAACGTATTAAGGGATCTAAAGGCAGAAGAAGCCTGGGATTACTTTAAGTTAAAGATGCATGAGCTGTCAGAGGCCTGTATCCCCAAAAAGGGAAAAAGATTACTAAGCAAGAGATTTAGACCGAGCTGGATGAGCGACCGACTGAAAGGGGCGATTAGGAAAAAACAGAAAGCGTACAAAGAGTGGAAGAGGGGAGGGATCAGTAAGGAAACTTACCTTAGTGAAGTCAGAGAATGTAGAGATAGAGTGAGAAAGGCCAAAGGCCGTGTAGAGTTGGACTTAGCAAGGGGAATTAAAAGCAATAGTAAGAGGTTTTACAGCCATATAAATAGGAAGAAAGCAAAGAAAGAAGAAGTGGGACCGCTGAAGACTATAGCCGGAGAGGAGATTAAAGATAATCTAGGCATGGCGCAATATCTCAATGAATATTTTGCATCGGTGTTTAATGAGGCCAATGAAGGTATTAGGGATACTAGCACCGTTACAGAGGGGCATACAGGATGGGGGATTACCGCATCCGAGGTAGAAACAAAACTAGAACGCCTTAATGAGACTAAGTCAGGTGGACCGGACGATCTTCATCCGAGAATATTGAAGGAATTGGCGCGGGAAATAGCAGGCCCATTAGCAATTATATTTAATGAATCTGTAAACTCGGGGGTGGTCCCGTTAGACTGGAGAATAGCCAATGTGGTTCCTATTTTCAAGAAAGGGAAAAAAAGTGACCCGGGTAACTATAGGCCTGTTAGTTTAACATCAGTAGTGTGCAAGGTGCTGGAGAAGATTCTGAAAGAGAAACTAGTTGAGGACCTTGAGGTTAATGGCAAATGCGATAAATTACAGCATGGTTTTACGAAGGGCAGATCGTGCCAAATGAATCTGATCTCCTTCTTTGAGAAAGTAACGGACTTATTAGATAAGGGAAATGCGGTGGACCTAATATACCTGGATTTCAGTAAAGCGTTTGATACAGTACCCCATGAGGAATTATTGGTTAAATTGGAAAACATGGGGATCGATATGAAAATCCAGAGGTGGATAAGGAATTGGTTAATGGGGAGAATGCAGCAGGTCGTATTAAAGGGTGAATTGTCGGGTTGGAGGGAGGTTACTAGTGGAGTGCCTCAAGGTTCGGTTTTGGGACCCATTTTATTTAATCTATTTATAACTGACCTCGGGACCAATTGCAAGAGCGGGCTGATAAAGTTTGCGGATGATACGAAGGTGGGAGGAGTTGCAAACTCGAAGGAGGATAGGGATATTCTGCAGGGAGACTTGAATGAGCTTGTGAATTGGAGTGTCAGAAATAGGATGAAATTTAATAGTGAAAAGTGTAAGGTGATGCACTTGGGGATGAATAATAACAATTTTAGTTACAAGATGGGGACGCATTGGTTAGAAGTAACAGCAGAGGAGAAGGACCTAGGGGTCCTTGTGGATCGCAGGATGACTATGAGTCGACAATGTGACGTGGCAGTGAAAAAAGCCAATGCGGTCTTGGGATGTATTAGGCGAGGTATATCGAGTAGGGATAGGGAGGTCCTGCTTCCGTTATATAAGGCGCTGGTGAGACCTCATTTGGAGTACTGTGTGCAGTTCTGGTCTCCCATGTTTAAAAAAGATGAACTCAAACTGGAACGGGTGCAGAGAAGGGCGACTAAGATGATCAGAGGAATGGAAAACCTGTCGTATGAAAAGAGATTAGAGGAGCTTGGGTTGTTTAGTCTGACAAAGCGAAGGCTGAGGGGGGATATGTTTGCTATCTTCAAATATATCAGAGGGGTTAATACAAGGGAGGGAGAGGAATTATTCCAGCTTAGTACTAATGTGGACACGAGAACGAATGGATATAAACTGGCCGGGGGGAGGTTCAGGCTTGAAATTAGACGAAGGTTTCTGACCGTCAGAGGGGTGAAATATTGGAACGGCCTTCCGAGGGAAACGGTGGGGGCGACGGACCTGTCTGGTTTTAAGATTAAGTTGGATAAGTTTATGGAGGGAATGGTTTAATGGTAAAACATAGTAGCCAAGGAAAACCAAGCAATGGTACATGAATAGCATAATGGCCAAGAAGGGTCAGGCTGGAGACTCTTGCCTATATGCTCGGGGTATGACTGATCGCCATATTTGGGGTCGGGAAGGAATTTTCCTCCAGGGTAGATTGGCTAAGCCCCTGGAGGTTTTTCGCCTTCCTCCGCAGCATGGGGCAGGGATCACTAGCAGGAGGGTCTCAGCCGATTGAAGTCACTAAAACACAGGATTGTGGACTTCAACGGCAGAGTCCAGGGAAGGGTCTTGCGGCCTGCAGCATGCAGGGGGTCAGACCAGGTGATCATAATGGTCCCTTCTGACCTTAAAGTCTATGAGTCTATGAGTCTATGAGAGGTGGAAAACAAATGTGTTGATGGAAATTGCCTCGGTGTGTTCAGAGATTACACATCACGGATATGAAAAGAAGCTGTGAACACCACAGCAAAGATGATCATAGCTGGTTCTATTAAGTTCTGCAGGATCACTGTCATCATAAAAAGTCCTAACAGAGAGCCCAGACTTTCCCTAGAATAAAGCAATAGAATCTATCCAACCACTTAGGGTGATCTGCCTACAACAAATATTGGCACTTGGGCTATTAGGACTATATTGAATGAACTGAATGATGTCCCTGTGATCCTTCTCAGTGCATCATTCAGAAGTCTGTGCTCTGGATATTGGAGGCCAATCTTCCCCAACTGTTGTCTTATAGCTAGCTACTCTCCCCTGCTAGAACCGTGGACTAACATTCATCTTAGCCGGGGTTTGAATCACTGCATTTATATGCAGTAATCTTCATCCAAAGTCAAGCTCTGCATACATATAGTCCACATCTTTTATTACACAATTTAAAACAAAGAAAATAGGTCTTATTTTTAAGTCTGACTTACCATTATTTGGAGTTACTGTTCTGACTAGACATTCTCCACTGAGAAGGATGTCAGTAATGGAACCTGTTTGAAAACAGAAAACCCAGAGATGCAACAGACATATTGCATGACCTTTATACAGATTGTGAAGGCGATTGGCTGTGAGACATATCTGCACTCGGGTCATCCGGGCTATATTGGCTGGGTCCCTGTCACTCTTCCATGTGCATCTCACTGAAAACTGCTCTGGCTCCTGGAAGAGGCCCTTTGCCCGACAGAGGAGTACAGCTCTTGGGGTATCCTTACATACGTGTTCCTAGGCTACAACCGTTGGCTTCCCCTGAAGAAGTATCATTCATGAGCGTAATAGTATTTTTAATAACTGCACTCTCAAAAGGTAGTCTGCAACCAGACTTCACAGGGATACGGTCAGTTCATCACACAGTCCAAATAAAGAGAATTGAACTGCACCTACACATATTGTGACGGGTTGGGTCACAGAAACCCCCTTGGGAGCTGCCACCTAATGTGCCAAGACTACTTCTATTCCTGCTTTCCCTGCCAGCTCAGGACTCCAGCACCCTGTCTTGCTGAGCCAGACACTCCCGTCTGCTCCAACACAGACCCAGGGTCTGAATCACTTGTCCCCGAGCTGCAGGTTTACCTGAAAACAGCTCACAGAAGTGTGCTTGTCTTTAGCACTCAGATGCCCAACTCCCAATGGGGTCTAAACCCAAATAAATCCGTTTTACCCTATATAAAGCTTATGCAGGGTAAATTCATAAATTGTTCGCCCTCTATAACACTGATAGAGAGATATGCACAGTTGTTTGCTCCTCCAGGTATTAATACATACTCTGGGTTAATTAATATGGAAAAAGTGATTTTATAAAATACAGAAAATAGGATTTAAGTGGTTCAAAGTAGTAACAGACAGAACAAAGTAAGTCACCAAGCAAAATAAAATAAAATGCGCAAATCTATGTCTAATCAAACTGAATACAGATAATCTCACCCTCAGAGATGCTTCAGCAAGTTTTTTCTCAGACTGGACACCTTCCAGGCCTGGGCACAATTCTTTCTACTGGTACAGTTCTTGTTCCAGCTTAGGTGGTAGCTAGGGGATTTTTCATGATGGCTCCTCTCCTCTCTTTGTTCTCTTTCACCCCTTTATATATCTTTTGCATAAGGCGGGAACCCTTTGTCCCTCTGGGTTTCCACCCCACCCCCCATGGAAAAGCACCAGATTAAAGATGGATTCCAGTTCAGGTGACATGATCACATGTCACTGCAAGAATTTCATTACCCACTTGCCAGCACACACATATACAGGAAGACTCACAGGTAAACACAGCCAACTGCAGACAATGGTCCTGGTTAATGGGAGTCATCAAGATTCCAAACCACCATTAATGGCCCACACTTTGCATAATTGCAATAGGCCCTCAGAGTTATATTTCATATTTCTAGTTTCAGATACAAGAGTGGTACATTTATACAAATAGGATGATCACACTCAATAGATTATAAGCTTTGTAATAATACCTTACAAGAGACCTTTTGCTTGAACCATATTCCAGTTACATTATATTCACTTATTATCATGTTTTTATAAAACCATATAGACTGCACAATCTCACACATATAATCACAGAATTCCAAATCTCTTCATACACTATCAAAAATGCATTTAATCATTTAATCAAAAACAGTTCTGATTTACTGTTATTTGGAGACACTCTTCTGACATCACACAGAAGCGGAGGATACGTGGTGAGGAGACGGCATCCCTTTGAAAATGGAAAGTCTAAAGAAGCACTGAACGTATTGTATGACTGTTGTGAAGAATGTGTGGGTCATAGGCGCTGGCTTTTGTTTTTCCTAGTGAGTGCTTGACCCGGGCTCTGCCCCGAGGCCCCACCCCACTCCATCACCCCCAGCAGTCCCCCTTAACTTGCTCCTCTCAGTCCCCTCTCCTAAGCACCTCCCGCCAGCCACCGAACAGCTGATTGGCTTTCTTATGTTCATGTTCAGCTTCATCAGCGAAAGTAGATGTGGAGGCACCAGAATTTCTTTTCTTCAAATATTTGTCCATTTTTGAGTCTTCAATTCAAAATTCACCACTGCACCTTAATGGTTGATAAGAAACCATGGCTACTACGTGATCCCACACGATCAGCAAGGTCATCTGAGCGTAGTGTGATGTAACGTCTGTCTCACGCAGGTACACCCACAGAGCAACAGCACAAAATGTAATTTGGTTCTGACACTAATTAAAATAAATCAGATTTTTTTTTCCTCACAAGTGATTTTTCCAGAATTCTGCAGCACACCCGTTCATGCCCAGTGGCACAGCAGAGTGCCGCGGCACACCGGATGGGAAACACTGCACTAGGCTGCAATTCAACAGTCGTTTGATCTTAATCTAAATGCTATTCTGGTTACAGGGGCCATGATTCTGACATGGCTGTGATGGGGCGTCTCCCCACACTGGCCCATAAGGGGTTAATAGAGCCCTAGGGAGGCTGCGCAGGAGGCAGCCAATTAGAGAAGGGCTGCAAGGAGCAGCCAATCAGGGCCGGGGTGACCCATATAAGAAGGGCTGCAGAACAGAGCAGCTGCAGTTGCTCCCTGGAGCTCAAGGAGGGAGGACTAGCTGCCTTGCAGGAGGAAGAAAGCCAGCATCTTGTACAGAGCAGGGCTGGGCAGGATCCAGGGAATGAGAGTGAGCTCCTGGCTGACTGCTGGAATGCTGAGGCCCTGAGACAAGGGCAGAGAAGGTGCTGGGGCTGCAGGGAAGTGGCCCAGGGAAGTAGACTGAGGGGTTGGAGGGGATGCAGCACAGGGCTGCCATCTACAGGGTTTCTGGGCCGGGACCTGGAGTAGTGGGCGGGCCCGGGTCCCCCCCACCAAACCTTCACTTGCCACTGAGGAAGTGGCTGGACAGAGGACTGCCATTCCTCCAGAAGGGGGGAGCATAGAGTATGGCTCAGCTGGAGGGTTGTGTCATGAAGAGGACGCCGCCGTCCTAGGAACGATGTGGGTCCCTGGAGCAGAAGTGGGTGCACTGGCTAGCAGAGCTGATCCCCTGGGACATCCAGCAGGGGGCACCGCAGTGGTGAGTCGCATCCTGTCACAATGACCTTAAACTTCTGTACAGCCAGATTAGAAAACAGATTTACCTGATTTGGGTAAATATAACTTAAGCTCAGTATTTAACTCCTGTATGTCGTTAACCAAAGCATATTGTGGCAAGAAGTTCCACAAATTAGCTCAATTTTTTTTTATTTTTCCGGCATGCAAAATTGCTGTTTCGTCAGTACAATTCATTGTATTCCAAAGCATGCTAAATATTGCACACACAGGAGGAGGGTCCGAGCTGGGGCCAAGGGGTTCACAGTGTGGGAGGGGGCTCCAGGCTAGGGCAGTGGGTTGGGGTGTGGGAGGAGGTATGGGATGCAGGCTCTGGGGTGGGGCTGCAGATGAGGGTTTTGGGGTGCAGGAGGGGGCTCCAGGCTAGGGGATGGGACCACGGGGTACAGCGCGTGGAAGGGGGATCTGGGCTGGGGCAGGAGGTTGAGGTGCAGGGGGGGGTGACGACTCTGGATGGGGATGCGGGCTCTGGGGTGGGGCTGGGGATGAGGGATTGGGGTGCAAGAGGGGGCTCCAGGCTGGGGGTGATGAGGGGTTCGGCGTGTGGGAGGAGGCTCCAGGCTGGGGGTTGTGAGGGGTTTGGAGTGTGGGAGGAGGCTCCAGGCTGGGGCAGGGGTTGGGGTGTGGGTGAGGGCTCCAGCTGGGGGCGCAGGCTCTGGGGTGGGACCAGGGAGGAGGGGTTTGTGGTGCAGGAGGAGGCTCCATGCTGTGGCCAAGGGGTTCAGAATGTGGAAGGGGACTCAGGCCTGGGGCAGGGAGTTCGGTGGTGGGGGAGTGAGGGCTCTGGGCTGAGGGTGTGGGCTCTGGGGTGGGGCTGAGGAGGTTTGGGTGCAGGAGGGGGTTCCGACCTGGGGAAAGGGGTTGGGGCATGGGAACAGGTTTGGGGTGTGGGCTCTGAGCAGCACTGACCTCAGGTGGCTCCTGGGAAGCGACGGCATGTCCCTCAGGCTCTTAGGCAGAGAGGCGGCCAAGGGGCTCTGCGCGCTGCCCCTGCCTGTAGGCGCCACCCCTGCAGCTCCCATTGGCTGCGGTTCCTGACCAATGGGAGCTGTAGACCTGGTGATCAGGATGGCGCCTGCGGGCGGTAGCATCGCACAGAGCCCCTCTAGCCGCCCCTCTGCCTAGGAGCCAGAGGGACATGCTAGCCTCTTCCTGGGAGCTGCGCAGAGCCAGGCATGGAGCCTGCCAGCCCCACTGAGGCCAACTGGACTTTTAGCGGCCCAGTCAGCTGTGCTGACCAAAGCCACCCGGGTCCCTTTTCAATCAGGCATTCCAGTTGAAAACCGGATGCCTGGCAACCCTACCCAGAGGCCCCTTGCTGGAGGCCTCTCAGCTCTGCATCACCCCACCCCAGAATAGAGTAGTGGAGAAGTTTTCCAGGCAGACTAGAGTGGCTTCAGAGATGCAACCAATCAGGGGCTGCTGGAGCAACCAATCAGGGGCCAGAAGGGCCATATAAAAGGCAAGCAGCAGAACAGAGTTCAGTTCTTGCCTAGAGCTTGAAGAGGGAGGACCAGGAGCCTGGCTGGTTGGAAGGCAGGGCCTCTGGGAAGAAGCTTTAGAGCTATTGCCCCATATCAGGGCCGGGAAAAGAATCTGAGACTGTATACCCTTGCTGACGTCATTAGGCCGAGTGAACCAAAGTTCTTCCATGTTTAAACTCTGTCCTTCCATGTTTAACTCTAATCGACCTCAAAAGCCAAGGACAGGAATTGGAATGTGTAAACAGACAGTTAGCAATTACGACCTTGCTCATACCAGGTATCAAGCGATAATGATGAGGTTTGCATGTTTCTAGCTGGAGAAGGGGTAATAAACTAAGGGTAAACAGGACCAAATAACTGTTTAGAGGAGTGTTACTAACAAGCTAGATTTATAGCCCTAGAATGATTTAACGGCTTAAATGTATAAACATGCCATCGGTAGGGAGGGGAGGGGGAGTAGAGGGGGGGTGGTAGAGAGGGGGAGGGGGGGCTTAGTTGTAAAATGTATAAGAAGAGAGAAACTGTGTTTTTGCTGGTGTGCTTGATTTGAGACTTGCCTATCTCCTTGCATCACTTTGAGATCTCAAATAAACTTTCATTGTTTCTCCACCCCGGTATGTTTATTGGCGTGAAGCACACCGGGCAACAAACCCCGCTGTTGCTGTCCTCGGGCCTCTGTGCCGGCAACACCCTGGAAGGGGGGGACAGTGAATATGGCTCAGCCGGAGGACTGAGTTGCTGAAGACCTGCTCAAAAGAACTGCGATTGCAGGCACTATTGGCCAGGGAAGGGGGCGCTCATGAGAGGCAGGAGCCAACCCCCTTACAGTCCCCCTGCTCCTTTCAATCACTCTGTCATTATTTATCTCCAGCAGAACAGCTTCAATGGGGGAGGCTGCAGGAGCCCCCATCAGAACATCCCTTTGCCCAGCGCTTAGAGCAGCTGCCTGAGAGGTAGGAGACCCCTGTTCGAATTCTTTCTCCCCCCAGCAGAGAGGTGGGGAGTTGAACCTGGGTTTCCCACATCACAGGTGAGTGCTTTAACCACTAGGCTAAAAGTTATAAGGTGGCCACTGCCGCCACCAGCTCTTCCCCTGTTTTGTATGGAGTGAGGCAGGCGATAAACTCATTCCTGCAAAGAACCCAGCTTAGGTGCCTAAACCACCCGACTCAGGGAGAGGGGTTCCCATTTGGCGATGTCTAGCAGAGACAGTTGTCTCCCTGCAGCCCAGACTTAGGTACCCCTCGCTGAGAGAGGGGAGGGTCCATACCTAGTGTGCTGGCTTTTATGGATCCCATTCTAAGGCGCTTCCCCCTCCCCATTTGTTGTATAGGGAGCCTGGCGCCTAACGCAGTTTTATGGATCGCATTGTTCCTGTGAGTTTCTACACAGCTGCGGCTGTCAGCATTGTAGAAATTTTGCCCCTTGGTGGATCCCACCCAGTGTTGTTTGTGGGAAGGACTTTGCAATATAGGCATGAGGCCTCACTGCAAAAGCGCAACGGCATCGAAAGCGTTGCACCCCGTGCCCAGCTTCTGCCAGGATCCTGCACTCCCAAAGCCGGACTGGGGGCAAGGCGCACACCGTAGGTTGTCTCAGAGACAAGTGTTCGTGATGCATATGAGGTATTATCTCATGGTCTGAAAGATGCTGTTGCAGATGCAACCTTGCAGCGCACTCGTCAGCAACCAAATAAATGCAAGTTATCCCCGTAGCCGACACCTGGCACGTCTTGTGTTCTGTGTTGTTGAGAAGGATCGGCGTGGGATACCAGAGGTTTGTTCACTGTGTGTGTGTGTGTGTGTGTGTGTAAAACACCAACAGTCAGGAAGGGGGGGGTTGGATGCGGTGACAGGGGGCAGTCGGGGTGGCGGGGGGGGGCTGTCAGGGGACTGGGAGCAGGGGGGGTTGGATGGGGTAGGAATCCCAGGCGGGCTGTCAGGGGGAGAGAAGCAGGGGGGGTCAGAAAAGGGGCGGGGGCCAGGCCACGCCTGGCTGTTTGGGGAGGCTGTGCCTCCCCTAACCAGCCATCCTTTCAATTTTGGAAACCCAATGTGGTCCTCAGGCCAAAAAGTTTGCCCGCCCCTGCTCTACAGCATGAGCTAAAAGCCAACTGCCCATTAGCTAAGGCTGTAGAGCAGACATTTTTATCTCTCTCCCTCTTCCCCCCCCCCCCCACTAGATAGGCCAGAACACCACACCCAGAAGGTGTGTGGATTACATATGCAGCACAGCAGTCACACAATAGACTTTTGGGGAAATTTCAAAGATACCTTTGTGTTTGCAACCCACCACTGTAAATAACATCCTCTCCCCACCCAGGTACCTGAGCAGAGCTGGGCCCCCTGGCTGGATCTGGCCTTGTCACATGGGCAGAGCTGATCCAATTATGAGTTTGAGGTTGGCGTAAAACCTGAATATTAACCAAGGAGGGTGATTCAGAGCATGACTAGACTGCCTACTTCCCCCTCCCTTCTCTTTGCTCTCTGGCAAATGCAGCACATTTGTGTAACAGGGTGAGCAGCGTCACTAGTCTCTCAGGGGACAGAAGACTGCAAAAAGCATGCTGTAGTGAGATTGTTGCAATCATGAATTCCACTGACTTTCAGAAGGGGAAAGTAGCCATTGTTGGAGGTGGTCTGGTAAGAAACTCACCCTTATCTCTGTTGTGGTTTGATTGTGTTTGCTCAGAAGGGATCCAGGACTGTGGCATGGGATGAGAACAGACTGCTGGGCAAGTCATTCTTAGCAAGACCTGAAAATGTGAAGAGCTGTAGCAAAGTGATTGGTGTTTGGGTTGTGTAACTGGTCAGATCAGGCCCAGTTTTCAGAGTGAAAATCATTGGGCAGGCTGCAGCTACCACTGATAAAACTGGGCTCCTCCAATCAAGGCAGCTGCCCCTGGGTGAGGTGTGATTGTTGGGAATAGCTGCTAGTGATAATTGCAAGCGTTTGAAATGCAACCAGCTCTTTTGCCTGCTTTCTACAGTATTTGCTTGTCTGTGCTTTGTAAACGAAGGGAATAACCCCTCAGCTGGTGAGTTAAACCTCACTGCTACCTTTTAGCCCTCTGCCTTCATTAAGGCACCGGCTGTTTTCGAAGAAGCCTGGAAGCTAGAATGGGTTCAGTGGAGCTACTGCCAGGGGCAGTGCCTAGTGTGTTTGTGCATACAGGACTTTGCACCACATGCACTGCTGTGTTTGCTGGGTTGCACCTTTCTACGGGGGAGCTGAGCGAGAGGCTGTTGAAGAACATCTTTTAGGCAGAAAGAGCTTGTGAACGAGTAACACACTAGGGTGAGACAAGTGCCAGGATTGGGTGTGAAAAGCCACACTTGCCGCACAGTGTCCCTGCCATTTTCCCAGAGGAAATTCCCTGCCTGGGACTCGGTGGATGTGTGTTGCTGACACCTGGCAGTGTCCCTGGTCTGCCTCACAAGTGCTGGGGATAAACTTTTGCCATCACAGGCCCCTTTTCTGCATCGCAGCTGAACTCTAGGAGGCCGCACAGGCCACGTTCTGGCTCCTCAGAGAGCTTTACACAGCGTCGCACCTCAGGACTGTTGTCTGACTGTAAGTGTTAGTCACCGCTCCCAGTCAGCCTCATGCAAAGGGAACAAACTTCCAACCGAATACAACCCAGAATCGCGTCAGCAGGATTTGGAGTGTTGCCTAAATAACATTTAAACAACAATAACAGGGACTCGACTGTTTCCTTACACAGACCTCCACCCCTTTACAGCTGTTACAGATGTTTCAGCCTAACATTTACCCTTCTGCCTGGATTGCTGAACTCCCCCGGCCCACCCGTGGAATGGGGGTGACAATGAACGTATTGGCAGGGGGATTCTGCAGGAACTCTCACCCCATGTCTGTCCATTGCCTGCCTAGAAATTAATCCTGGCCCCCAACCCCCCCAGTGCTCCTCCTGGGGTTCTTCACACCCCCCCCAAGCCTGTACTGCAGCAGAGTCCCCTCTCCCCCCTTCAGGACTGATGATGGGGGGCAGCTCCAGGGACTCTTTGTCCCCCCTCTGCCCCTACCAGGTGGTGTGCAGGAGGATGGAGGGAGGAGCAGAAGACACATCCCATCCCCATTGCTCACAGGAGGGTGGGGCGGGAAGTGGGGCTGCCCTGAGCTGCTGGCTCTGTGCTGCCCCCCTCCCCTCCTGTAAGAATGGCTTTGGGTGGAGAGAGAACTCTTCCTACAGCAACTCGGATTGGTTGCTCTGCTCCAGGAGGCAGGGCAGTGGGGCAGGTGGCCAATCAGAGGAAGTATTTCCCCCATGCAGGGCTCATATTTGCTACAGAGCTGGAGCCTCTCACATCATCACCAGATGGTTCCAGCCCCAGCCAGTCCTGTCGCTGCTGAAGCCTCAGGAGAGCTGGGAACAGGATGGTGGGCCATCCTATCTGAGTTGCAGTGCCCTGCCCTCTGCATGTGTGCAAACCTCCCGCCACCACGTAGCCTCCCCCTTCACTCCCTCCCGACCCTCTGCCCCCTGCCCTGTCCCCCTCACTCCCCTTCCCTTGTCTTTCCAGTTAGCTGATCCCCTCCTTTTTCCCCCCACCCTCCCCCCGTCCAATGAATAGTGGCACTAATGTGCATTTCGTGCCATCACACAAGTCACTCTGCTGGTGCATTCCTTCCCCACGCTGGGTCTCTCTGGTCTAGTTAGATGGTATCATCTGTTTTCTTGTGCTCCCCCAATCTGTCTGTATCCATGTGTTGTCTCTTGACTTATACACATCTTGGGCACATAGTCCCTGTCCCAAGATGTGCACAGCCTTTGTTCTGCATTGGTGCAGCACCTAGCACAGTGGGTGGCCTGGTCCAGGACTAGAGCCCCTACATGACAGTAATACAAAGAAAGAAATAACAGCAATAATAATGAAATTCATGTCTCCTCCCCACTGTTGATCTCCCTTTTCCTTGAACTTAAAATCAAATCCTGTAGGATAACGGACGTGGGGGACAGTAGCATGAAGGCAGATTTGGCATGTTTGCTGGATCTTTGCTCCTTGACTAGCCAAGTCAGTGGAACAGAGCCCTGTAACGAAGTGTCTGGGTTGTCTTCTGGCATGGATTTGTAGCAGACCTTGTGGAAAATGATGATGGATATGCAGAAAACAAGGGCAGCAGCTGTGGACGCTTCCCAGGTTGTTAGGCTCCTCTCCACCATCTGCCTTTCGCATGAAGCAGTCTTGTCTGGGCCTGCCAGGGCTCAGTGCCCTGAAACCACCAGTCTCTGGCAGCACAGCGCAGGCCTTGCTCTCCGTACAGGTAGTGACGGGCACACGCCAATGCCTGAATACGTGGCGTGTTCCCCTCCTTATCCACTGCACACTCACTGAATGACCAGGCCTGCTGTTCCCAAAGGAACAGGACATGCCAATTTGTGAGCTTCAATTCAGGACCAGCACTTTGCTTAACACACCGGCACTGAGATATATTTGTAGTGGAAATCGAGACTATGTTTATTATCAAAGACTAGAGACTCAAGTGACTGTGAGTAAGAATACTGGAAACAAAGGTTTACGTATAAAACAAATCACAACACACTTTTTAAAGACTAGACGTAACTAATGAGTTACTCTCTTGTCTAAAAAAGTTTATCACGCCCAAAGTTCTCTCCAGCGTTTCCAACCAAGTCTGGCTGAGCCCCCATTTTCATGAACCAAAGTCACTGGCCTTTTACTTTCTCAGTGAAGGATGCCAGCATGTCATCTTTGCTTCACAAATATAGTGGAGCAAACCTCTGATGTGCAGCTCTAGACAGGGCTCTCTCTCACCCACACCTGCTGTTTTTCTCTTCCTGTTAGTTTCTCTTCTTAACGTCCCCTCAATCCTTCATTTGCATGCAGTCCAGACTGGTGATACAAGACTCATAGTGAATGAGACAAAACTCCGTCTACATATAAACTGATAGCCGGAAACATCTCTTGTCTGACAGAGAAACTGTTTTTCACCTTTGCTGTGACCAGTACCTTGATACAGACTTTAAGAACATATTTTCAGTATCAACGTATGATTCCTTATCTAGTATCTCCACATACATTTCTTGATGCTATTCATAACCAGTGTGACTCCGGCTTTCAGTTGGGATCATTCTTTGGTGAACAGGAATGTACGTGGCAGACAGGAAATTCCTGTAACAGCTCTGCATGCGTTTGCCAGTTGGCCTTAAGAGGTTCTTAGGTCACAGCACCAGTCAAAAGCATGGTGTATGAGCAATATACGATCTAGATTTGCCTTTGTAGCACTTTGGGCATCTAGGCAAAGTTAGCCAGTCATAAGTTCCCTGGAGTGAGTTTGCAAGAGAAACACCCTAAATTCTCTCGCGGGAGGTAAACAGGGGCTTGACAATTGGTGCAAACTCCAGCTTGCCCTTGCCTACACGTCGAAGTTACACTGCTTGCTGAATCCGGTGTGTGTGCCTGAGTGTAGACAAGGCCTAAATTTCAGTGCAACTTAGTGTGACGGGATCTTTGGTTGGGAACTTTGACCACCGAGTCCTAGCTACCCTGTATGCATGTTAGGGATTCTAGGGCACCTTTCCTAGGAGAAGAGGTCTCTCAGGTACATGGTCAAGATACCCCATTTCCTGCTGAGCTGTGTACCAGTTGGTTGTCACCGTCCCCTCTATAGGAAGCTGCCTGTCAGTGATGCTGCATGTTTATAATTGCAAAGCACATTCAGAGTCTCTGCAAGGAAATTGTTCTATAACTGTAACATATTTCGGTAACTCTCTTGTAGGTGGGTGCTTTAAATGTCTGTTTCTTTGCAAGAAGAGGGTTCCAAGTTGATATGTATGAAGCCAGAGAAGGTGAGCCCCATCTTACGATAATTACACTATTAATAATCTGATCACTTCTTTATTTCCACCACCTCCTAAAAGGGAGTGAGGTGGGGAGGGGAAAGGAATGTTATGGGCAAAGACTGGAACGAACAGAATCTGAAAATGTGTCTTTAGAATATTTCCTTTGCTTTCACTCTGAACATACGTGATTGAAATGCTAGCATTTACTCTGCAATGTGCCTTTCTGAATGTGCAAGTAGGGTGACCAGACGTCCCGATTTTATCGGGACTGTCCCGATATTTCCTTGTTTGTCCCGCGTCCCGACTGATGTGCGGTCGGGACACTGGACAAACAAGCAAATGCTCCAGAGCCTGGAAGTGCTCGCGCCCCCCGCCCCTGCCCCGACTCCGCCCCCTCCTCCCCCGATTGGCTCCCTCCCCAAATCCCCACCTCTTCCCCAGGCTCACCATTCCTCCTCCCTCCGCAAGCGCTGGAGGGAGGCCCGGGAGACTCAGGGGAAGCGCGGGGCCGGGGTCAGTGAGAGTCCGGCCTGGCCCCGAGCAGGCAGGACTCAGTCGGGTGGCAGGGAGAGGAGGGGGGCGGCCCGCGGGACCAGGCGGCGGCTGTTGTTCTCACCCCCAGGCAGCGGGACTTGGGAGCAGCCGCTGCTGCAGCTCCCACTGCCGCGGGGGGAGGAAGCGGCTCTGGCGCCCCCGAACCCCCCGAGCCGGGGCCTGCTGCGGGGACCCAGCAGTGCGCACGCTGGGCCCAGCCCCTGGCCAGTCGCGTCTGGGCTGCTGCCCAGCTGGTGCTATCCCGCGGCGGAGGCCTCGGCAGCCCAGCCCCATTCATTCCCCTGCGGGACCCGAGTGGGACGGGGGGGCTGGGGCCTGCTGCCCCCACTCCAGGGCCGCTGCGGGATAGCACCAGCTGGGCAGCAGCCCAGACATGACTGGCCAGGGGCTGGGCCCAGCGTGCGCGCTGCTGGGTCCCCACGGCAGGCCCGGGCTCAGGGGGGTTCGGGGGCGCCAGAGCCGCAGCCGCTGAGCTTGGCCATCGGCCGCTTCCTCCCCCCGCGGCAGTGGGAGCTGCAGCAGTGGCTGCTCCTGAGTCCCGCTAACCAGGGGGGAGAACAGCCGCCGCCTGGTCCCGCGGGCCGCCCCCCTCCTCTCCCTACCGCCTGACTGAGTCCTGCCTGCTCGGGGCCAGGCCGGACTCTCACTCACCCTGGCCCCGCGCTTCCCCTGAGTCTCCCGGGCCTCCCCCCAGCGCTTGGGGAGGAACGGTGTGTTGTTGTTGTTGGGGTTTTTTTTTTTTTTTTTTTTGTGTTTTTTTTCCCCGCCCCGCCCCCCCCCCCCCCCTCCCGCGTGTCCCGATATTTGACTTGGGTGATCTGGTCACCCTATGTGCAAGTAACATGATGAACCCAGCTGTCAGAACTGTGGCACTTACCGGTGCCCTTCTTTTTATGCACCTATTGTAAGGCTGATTTGAACACCAAGTTTGACAACAGAAGCTGTACCAGAACCCTGGCAGTGAATGATTGATTAACGCTGTAGAATTATTTGCTGACTCTCTGGGTTTGTCAAGGCTGAAGGTCGCGCAAGGTTTGAATACTCCATTCCCCTCATTCCCAGTGCTATGTGGAGAAAGAGCTGCAAGAGGAAGTTATTGCACCCAGGGCTTGTATTTAACTTTTAAAGGTAACAAGTCCTCTAACAAGTTTTCACTAAGGACAAGGCTAGTGGTAATGGTGTCTAAAGTCTTATGCACACAAAGCATCAGGAAAAGAGGATACGCTCAGACGAGTGAATGAATACCCAGTACTGCTGAGTCCGTTTCTCAACTACAGCAGTGAGCCGACAAAGTCTTTGCACTTCCAAGAGCTAACCTGAGATCTTCCGAGAGGCTCACAGATGTGAGCATACGTGCATCTAACTGATTGGCAAAAGACCAGCTAATATTAGAGGGCTATGGATCAAACCCTGATTTTTGCAATTTCTGGCATTACTGCCTCAGCTGATGGTATAGCATAAGGTACGCTGCAGTAAATAGCGCCACAATGCATGCCCTCTTCCTTGGAGATGTTCTGAGCACCCCAGGTATATTTTTGCTGAGGAAGGGAACCCCTCTTCCCCCAGAGGCAAATACATGCACTACCTTGGTTCATTTCCAAAAAATTGCAAAGATTACTGGTTACTTAAAAGCCATTAAGCAAAACTAAAGGTACGTCTACACTACCTGCCGGATTGGTGGGTAGTGATCAATCCCCGATTGCTCTGTCATCGACTCCTGTACTCCACCACGGCGAGAGGCGGAAGCGGAGTCGACAGAGGAGCGGCGGCAGTCAACCCCGCGCCGTGAGGAAGTGAGGTAAGTCGACCTAAGATACGTCAACTTCAGCAACACTATTCTCGTTTTCCTCCCCCCACCCACCCGATGTAGACCAGGCGTAGGAAAGTGGAGTATGGTTACACCATACCTTTTGCTAATGGACACCTATAATAGTATCTAGTGCTAACGGTATTCAGAATCGACTGAAAAAATAAACACGTGTGATATTTATCGGTTTGGGTTCTCCTGTACCAGGAACTAGACGTTGACTTAAAAATCCCGTCTGATGGGACTCCATTACATGCTGCTGATGCTGTTCTGCTTCTCCTTTAAAACGAAGAGTCCAGGTCAGCTGAATAGTTGTACGTCTTCACGAAGCTTGTACTGAGCATAAATCGTCTTGCCAGGCTCCAATGGAGCGACTCACAGCACCACCCCCAGTACTGGATGTTTGCAGGATTACACCCTTCAAAAGCACCCTAGGTTTGTCTCCTCCATGTCCAAGTTAACGTTGTGCATGTTCCAGAACCACTTCTCTGCAAATGGTGGACAAGACTTGCCACAGTCAGGGCTGAGGCAGCTTGGCAGGTACCTGGGGAAGCTTGCACAGCCCTTGCTCCTGCTGTCCCTAGCTCAACCCTAACGCTCTGCAGACCTGTAGGTGGAATGGTGCCAACTTCCCAGGAGGAACTAATGTACGGACGCTCTGTCACAGTGAGGGAACCGCCATTGTGCTGGGTGACCTCAACTTGCACAGAAGTGACACCAAGCATATGTTAGCATTCGGTCTCCAGCTCACCCGAAACCACAGTAGTTGTGTAGGGTGCTCCAGACAAACACATTCAGCCAGGCATGCTTCAGTCTGGGTGTGAACACTGAAGACACCACAAATGTTTAACCAGCACCTAATCCAGGCCAAGATCAGGGGCTCGTCCGTCCAGGGGAGTTAGTAAAGCTGGTTTGCCTCCCAGAGCTTTTGACTCCTCTATGCTGTCCTAGGACATGCTGGAAACTAAGTGCCCAGCTACGAGGCCAAGGTGCCAATGGGTTGGTAAAAATACAGAACCACCTGATGGGCCCTACCACTGATGGGCCCCCAATTGCCCCTCTGTTCCCAGACTGCCTCAGAACATCACTGACAGAGGATTAGGATGCTGGGGGTGCCAAACCCATTCCTCAGCAGCACAAAGGCTGTGCACAGAGCTGTACCTCTTTGGTAAAAGACTTTGAAAGGCCTTCCACTCTCAGCCCTGAGCTGTTCTGCACCGTGATCTGGCTAGCCATCCCAGCCTGCATCATTCAGCTGGTGGAGCCAAGCGCTGATGGCAGGCAGAGCTCTCGGTATGCTTCACTGAAAAGATGAGTCCTACACAGCAGAAAACTCGGAGACAGAGATTCCCACAGTGTGCATTCAACCAAAGAGGAAGTGAGTCTGGTTTGTTTTGGTTCCCCTTGCTTTATCCATGCTGATCAGCCACTCTTACAAACAGCTAATCAAGCCTCTGTAACAGGGCTGCCCGGGGGGACACACAAGTAGGGCAATTTGGCCCGGGCTCCGCAGGGGCCCCTACGAGAATATACTATTCTATAGTGTTGCAGCTTTTTTTATAGAAGGGGCCCCCGAAATTGCTTTGCCCCAGGCCCCCTGAATCCTCTGGGCGGCCCTGCTCTGTAATACTGTTTCTTTTTGCTGCACAGCTGGGCTGCGGCCAGTGGCTCCTTCCCCTCAGCGTTCAATCACAGTCCCTGTCTAGCTATTGTCCTGCCCACCTGTCACCTCCTAAGCTCTTCCAATGGACTCTCCAAATGCTGCCTTGACTGGCTCTTCTCCAGCTCCCTTTGGGGTCCCTTTCAGCATGGCTTCTGCCCTAGGCAGGCCTCAGAGCCCACTCCCCGCAACTCTGCCCATCTCCCTGAGCTAGGTGCAGGAGAGCAGCCGCCCGTTCCCACAGGGCTGGGAGCAGCAAGATGCTCATTGGCTGCTCTCAGCTCTGCTGGCATAAGCTGAATTGCAGAGGAAATGGACATACTGAATGCAGCATAAAAGAGAACTTGGTTTTTACATCCAGGGTTGCATGTTTCCACGTTACTCAGCTCCAGCCACAGCTGTGGAGGAAGCGTCCATCCGCTTCTGTAAGAGCCGACAACACACAAAAAGGTGGTTTACCACTAACAGTGCAGCTGTCAAAAATTAACAGTTCAAATAGATTCAAAGCAATGACTGAATTGACTCACTCCGGGGTGTGCGGGGCTGGTGCTGCAGTCTGGGAGCATCTTTGGTACCTCGCTCAGGCACCAGCACACACAAGAAAAACAAGCAAGCAACGTCACTGACTTGAAGTAACAGCTACACTCGTGAAGCAAAGCCAACCCCAAATCTGTGTCGCACCCTCTTTGGCCCTCCAGCATCCCTGAACTGCCACCCTCAGAGAGCCAAGGTCACAGACTGGGGTGTGGGGGGTACTCTGGTTCCTCAGTGGGAGAATCAAGAGGATAGTTCACTGTAAAAACAGGCCTCTACTGACCAGCTCCACTCAGTCAACCTCCGTCTGGAGCCATTGGGACCTGGGCCAAGCATGGGCTGCAGGACTGGGCTCACCTCACGCAGCAGCATGAAACGTGCATGCTTTAAGGGCTTGATCCGAAGCTCATTGAAGTGATGAGGAGTCTTTCCATTGACTGGGACCAGGCCCCTGGAGTCTGTGTCTGCTGCCTTACTCCTGCCCAGTGGCCCTTTGTCCTGAGTGTAACGCCATGGGTTTCATGGGGCTAGTCCTGGGGTAAGGTCCTGCTCAGCTGGCGTCAAGGGGGCAAGGTGAGGTCCTTCGT
Organism: Trachemys scripta elegans; assembly: GCF_013100865.1. NCBI lineage: Eukaryota > Metazoa > Chordata > Testudines > Emydidae > Trachemys > Trachemys scripta. Next base: position 74,019,247 of record NC_048308.1, read on the forward strand.
AGGCGATGTACTTGCCCTCCAGGAAGCGAGGAGTGTGCCAGAGTCTCCCTGGGGAAGGGTGAGGGAAGGTGCCACTGGGCTGGGAGGCAGAAAGCGTGGTTGAGGCCAGTCTCCTGCCATGGCGTAGCTGCCTCCGGTCCCATGCGCATGTCTGCGCGATGGCGTTGGAGCTGCCACTGGCGGGAAGGGTTCGTGCTGCTGCAGGAACCTCAGTCTGGTGAAGCTGTGTGTGAATAAACCCCTGGTCTCGGCGGAGGCTAGCGTAAGGCTTTGCTGAGGCTCCTGCCTGGCCAGCCGTATGCCCCGTGCACAGCCTCTCCTCTGCGCACGAGCCAGGGCCGCACAAGGGACAAACTGCAGCTCCTGTTTCCTTTCAGATAGCCGTGTCACCAGAGCTGCTCGCGGCAGGAGCATCAACTTGGCGCTGTCTCACAGAGGACGCCAGGCCCTCAAGGCCATTGGGATGGAAGAGCAGGTAGCCTCCCGGCCTCCCTCGAGTATTTTTAAGCGAATGCCTGATGACCCTTTGTCAAGCGCCGCTTTCCTTTCAGTTGCTGGCTGGCTGGGAGCAGCTCGAAGCCCTAGGGACAGGCCATAGCTGTCTTCTCCCTAACGTTACCCGGGAGACGTTCATACCCTGAAGCTGTTCACTGGCCCGGCCTCCTGGGATAATCGCCACTTCTCCTGCATGCCAGGCGCCTGGCGCTCCTCTGCTGCAGGGCACCGGACCCTGGCAGGGCGAGTCCTGTTTCCCCAGGAGCAGGTGTGGGCCGAGGCCATGCAGCTGGCACTCTGCTGTCGGGCCAGGGGACCTAGAGAGAGAGCACTTGCTCTTCACGGCAGCCCCGAGCCCTAGGAGGAGTGAGGATGGGGGGAAGGCAAGTATGATGTCAATGGAAGCATCATAAGCATCATCTGTAGTAAGCCAGGTGGGGGCATTGGTGCCAAGGAGCAGAATAGTGGGTCCTAGACCTTTCAGGCCCCAAGACAGCCAGGGATAGAGCTGAATTTTCCCATATATCCTCAGCCCAGGGCCTGCTGCAAAGGCCATGGAAATCAGAGCCTTTCCACAGACCGCACTGGGCTTTGGCTCAGGCCTGCAGCATGCCATGAGCTTCGCACAGCCCGCTTGAGTGCACGCCCTGCCCTGCCCCGGCTGAGAGGGGTCTAGCTGCAGCTGCTCAGGCTTGTGCCGCTTCAGATCCGAGGGGAGAATAAAGCCCAGATCATGCACAGCTTGTATCCCAGTGCCGCCCCTTGGCTCGGATTCCCACACAGGCACTGGGGGCTTTACAGACCTTTTCTAGCCAAACCAACTTGCCTGGGATTTTTATTAGAAGGAGCCGGCAGCTAATTGTCTCAGTGAGATGCAGCAGTTTTATAGCGTAGCACAGTGACATCACACGTTGCCAGGGCCAGATTAGGGATCCCTGACTCACTGGGCCTAGGTCCCACTGGACTTAATGGGCTTCAGGGAGTCACTCACTGGCCCCTCAGCCTCGGTATCGGAGCTGAAGGTAATGGAGGTCTCTTCCCTTTTGATTTCAGATTGTGGCCAAAGGCATCCCCATGCGGGCCAGGAGGATACACACGCCCTCAGGAAACACATATTCCATCCCCTATGGAACAAAGAGCCAGGTATTTTCCTTCCACAGCTGCCCCGGGGGGAGGGACCTTTGTTTACGTTCACTGGACAGGTGTTACAGCACTGTGTAATGGTCAGGGATCGCATCCAGCCTGTGTGGATGAAAGGATGCCCTGGGGAGTGAGTGAACAGTAATTATGCACAAAACCTTCCTTATCCCCCTCTCTGCATTTTCCATTGCACCCTGTCTTGCTGGGAGTGGGCTCTGAGCCCTCAGGGAAGGGACTGTACACCTTCGGCACCATAATGATGGAACAATACATATTTTGGCTGTTTTGCCTTTAGTGCAAAATGTATCTTGTGGCCAAGGGACATTGTAATGTTTTTTGCAACCATAAAACACAAATTTTAACTTCTCTGGGTCCTCACAAAAACTGTCCCCAGGGTTTGATTCTCACAGTCAAACTGTGTAAACATGGCTTCAATTTCCTATGCCTTGCAATCCCTCGCGGTGGGCCCACCCCATTCCCATCTCCTCTCAGCCACCAGCCCTGACACCCAGTCTTTCTGCTCCACCACATTCTTTCTCCCTGCGTTCCCCACATGCAGTCTCCCTGCCTCACCCAGCATTCCCTTCCCCCAGCCCTGCTGCCCCTTCCACTTCCCCCCATAGCAAAGAGAGCACTGCTGGACGATTGTGTACAGTTCGGGGGCTCACATCCTAAAACAGCTTGAAAAACTGGAGAAGGTTCAGAGCCTTGTCTCGTTGTCAGCGAGACAGCTCATGTGCTTACAAGTAAGGACCCATGTCAGTGTTTGCAGGATTGCTGCCTATCATGTCATCCTCCTAATATTTTGTGCAAAAAGTGCTTCAGAAATACTCACTTCCTAAAACTGTTTTCCTGCAGTACATTCTCTCCGTGGACAGAGCAAATTTAAACCAAGAGCTGCTAACGGGTAAGTGTCCTGGCCTTTTTTGAGGGCTCCTAGCCCGTTTTCACTTTGTCCTACTAAGGGAATCTAGGGTTGGACCAAGGATTTAAAGTAGGGCTGTCAAGTGATTAAAAAAATTAATCGCGATTAATCGTGCAATTAAAAATATTAATTATGATCAATAGCGCAATTAATCACACTGTTAAACAATAATAGAATACCATTTAAATATTTTGGATGCTTTCTACATTTTCAAATATTACAAAAATTACAAAATTAAATATTTCAAAAACTACAACACAGAATACAAAGTATACAGTGCTCACTTTATATTTATTTTTATTACAAATATTCGCACTGTAAAAAAAAAAAAGAAATAGTATTTTTCAATCCACCTAATTCAACTACTGTAGTGCAATCTCTCGATCATGAAAGTTGAACTTAGAAATGTAGAATTATGTACAAAAAATAACTGCTTTCAAAAACAAAATGCTGTACAACTTTAGAGCCTACAAGTCCACTCAGTCCTACTTCTTGTTCAGCCAATTGCTAAGACAAACAAGTTTGTTTACATTTACAGGAGATAATGCTGACCGCTTCTTGTTTACAATGTCACCTAAAAGTGAGAACAGGTGTTTGCATGGCACTGTTATAGCTGGCGTCGCAAGATATTTACATGCCACATGCACTAAAGATTCATATGTCCCTTCATGCTTCAACCAGCATTTCCGAGGACACGCGTCCATGCTGATGACGGGTTCTGTACGATAAAGATCCAAAGCAGTGAGGCCCGACACATGTTCATTTTCATCAGCTGAGTCAGATGCCACCAGCAGAAGGTTGATTTTCCTTTTTGGTGGTTTGGGTTTTGTAGTTTTCGCATCGGAGTGTTGTTCTTTTAAGACTTCTGAAAGCATGCTCCACACCTCATTCCTCTCAGATTTTGGAAGGCACTTCAGAGTCTTAAACGTTGGTTCGAGTGTTGTAGCTATCTTTAGAAATCTCACATTGGTACCTTCTTTGCCTTTTGTCAAATCTGCAGTGAGCGTGTTCTTAAAATGAACAACATATGCTGGGTCATCATCCAAGACTGCAGTAACATGAAATATATGGCAGAATGCGGGTAAAACAGCAGGAGACATACAATTCTCCCCCAAGGTGTTCAGTCACAAATTTAATTAACATATTATTTTTTTAACGAGCGTCATCAGCATGGACGCATGTTCTCTGGAATGGTGGTTGAAGCATGAAGGGACGTATGAATCTTTAGTGCATCTGGCACGTAACTATCGTGTGACTCCAGCTACAACAGTGCCATGCGAACATCTGGATTTGTAGGCTCTAAAGCTTTATATTGTTTTGTTTTTGAGTTTAGTTGTATAACAAAAAAAATCTACATTTGTAAGTTGCACTTTAACGATAAAGAGATTGCATTACGGCATTTGTATGAGGTGAAATGAAAAATACTATCTCTTTTGTTTGTTATTTTTACAATGTAAATATTTGTAATTAAAATAATAATATAAAGTTAGAAGAAGGAGCAGATTGTCCCGGAGGCGGATATGAGTACAGGCTTCTTTATTGCGATACTTGTTCCCCTGGACCCAATTGTCCAGTAAGCACCGAATTAGTTATAGCACATTCTTTTTGTTTGTTAGTATGTACACACCTGCATTTGTTACAACACCCCAAAACCCGTATTAAGTAATCAAACACCCATTTTGTTAGTAAATCCACCCTATTCATTGTGCACAGCATTACATATATTCACAGGCATTTTACCTTGAAAATATATTTCTTCGCAATAATTTGTTGCCACAAATTTCCCTGGTCAGCAATTTTCAGGGGCGGGAGGAAGGGGCCATAAGCCAGGGCCTGTTTATGTAGCTGGGACAGGAAGGGAGGAGGAGCTAACACTGCTTTACCCAAAAGGTATCCTTTAGATCCCCACATTTCTTATGCAGCTGCAACACTTATCAATTCTTACAAGCAACAGGGAAGGGCAAAATATGGCAACTTATTTATTAACCAAAGAACTCCAGCCTTCTGATGCCTTTGTCCCCTAATGCCGTGTCAGCACATTCGCAGCTTCCCAGGTCTCTACTTAACCCATACATGGCCCAACACAAGTGAGCACTGCACACTTTGTGTTGTGTTGTAACTGAAATCCATATATTTGAAAATGTAGAAAAACATCCACAAATATTTAATACATTTCAATTAGTATTCTATTGTTTAACAGTGCGATTAAAATGGTGATTAATTGCAATTAATTGACAGCCCTAATTTAAAGGCTATGGTGCTGTAGAGATGTAGTATAGATGCTTCCTGCATCGTTTTCCTATCAACGTAGGCAATTCAGCTCCCCAAGCAGCGGTCGCTAGGTCAGTACCTACATTGTTCTGTCGACCTAGCCATGTCTACGCAGGGGCAGGGTGGGGGTGACGGGTGAGGTTGTCTTAACTAGAGCACTCGGGGGTGAAGTTTTCACACCCCTGAGCTATGAAGCTAGGTTGATCTAAGTTTTAAGTGGGTTAAGTTTCCAAAATGCTGCTCTGGTTCTCCAAGGGTTCTGGGTCTCTTGACGATAGTGAGAAGCCACTACCGGAGTCTACAACTACAGACTAACATGTAGCTTTTGAAGACACGTCTTGAAGAATACTTAAAACTTATCTAGAGTGTTCTCTATCTGAAAGTAGAAAGGCATTTTACAAACATTAACGCCCCGCCCCAACACACCTCTATGGTAGGAAAATACTGTGCTCGTTTGACAGAGGAATAAACTTGGACCAGAGGGAGTAAGGGCCAAAGTTACAAAAGTTGTTACAAACTTTGGGGGGCCTCATTTTGGGGCTGCCTAATTGTTTTAACCGGGTGCCAGAATTAGTAGGCCCTTCTGAAAATTTGGGCCTGAATTATGTGGCCAGGCTCTCACTCCCAGTCTGTGGCTATTGTGGAAGTAGGCTTTAGGATTCCAAACGCCCCGCGTTCTGGTCTGGCACCTAGAACACATTTTAAGGGAGAAACTAGCAGCAGCAAAGTTCTGTAGCCCTGATATGTAAATTTGTTTTAAGGACTGATTTCCAAAGCACTAGCTCTGAGAGACAGCATCCTGACGCACATGGAAACTGAGCCGACAGATTAGACATTCATTGGAAAACAGCTGATATCACAGGGGATTTTGATGGTGGGGGATGTTGAAGATTGGGTGAGATAATCTGAACGGTTCCTAATGATCTGCTTTGTGTATAAATAAGGGGAAAGTTGACAGGAAAGCTACATAACCCATCTCTTCAGTGTATTTGCATTCTACTGAGTTGAACTGAAGACTGAGTTTGGAATGCAACAGGGAGTGATTTAACATTACTAGAAAAAAAGTCAGTACTTGCAGCATGTTACAAAGTGGTTACGTGTCAGCCATACAGCTGGGTGGCCACATTCTGCCCTCAGATGCATGCACATATCTCCCATTGGCTGCTGGGGGATCACACAGGCCCTGGCTCTGTGATGATTCCTATAGCGCAGGGACAGGAGTCATGGCAGTATCTGAAGATTGTCTCAGGGAACAAGAATCCTTTGCCAGGATGTATTGCACTTAGTAAATACTTTTCACAAGTTTTAACCATAAAATCTCCCTCTTCCCCCCCACTAGAAGGAATCTAATTTGATCAAAGAGATGAAAGGCTCCATACTTCAGCGACACTCTGTGGGCTAGCACAATCCATTACGCTGAAACGTCTTTTCTTTTCACAGCGGCTGAGAAGTACCCCAACACTACGTTGTACTTTGGACACAAGCTGCTCCGCTGCCACGTTGAATCAGGGCTATTAACCTTACAAGGGTAAAGCAGGCCCTGTCCCTGAGAGTGCTCCCTTCATAGAGCTTTTGCCTAATAATTAATCAAAACAAACAACTGGGCAAGTCTGTTCACAACCAGTTTGTTATTTCGGAGCTGACCCTTGATGTCAGGTTTGTGAAGACTCAGACATTGCAGCAGTTTTCATGAAGAGTTGAAAAGCGTCAAAGCAACTTCATCAGCAATAAGCCAGACACGTGGATTTATTTGTTTCTGCAAGTAACCGACATGCTTGTCTTGCCACCTTTAGTTTTCCATCCATGTCCTGGCTAGACAGTCTCCCCCGAGTTAAGGTGATGACTTGCTTTCTGTGACCCGGCAGGTTTGGATCACACCCCGGCATCATCAGCATTGAACCAGTCTGACAGATTTATGACGTGTGTGTCCTCCTGGGAGGGGACCTTAGTGGCCATTGTGCAAAGGTGTCTGTGGTGTCTGTCTGGGTATTCAAATACACACTGTTCTAGCTGAGCGTGACATACGGTATCAAACCCAGCACGGCCCTGAAACGCTGGTGGCTGCTGTCAGCGCTAGGTCACCCTGTAAACAGAAGCCTTTTACAAAAGCTGTGGCGGCTAGTTGACAAACACCAACTTTAATAACCTACAGACTAAGTCTTTACTCCACCCCCAGAGCTTATTAACTGACGGCCGGGACCTGGGGTTCCGCACCTTCCTCCGCAGCATGGGGCATAGGCTGCCTGCAGGGATCACCTGGGCATGTCTCACCTCCTCCATTGCAGGGCCTCGGGTGCAGGTGGCACCTTGCCAGGCCACCCAGAGGATTCAGGGGGCCTGGGGCAAAGTGGGGGAGCATTTGTACTCACCGTGCGGCGCTCCGAGTCTGTGGTGGTGGCAGCGGCCGGTCCTTCAGTTGCTCAGTGTCTTCGGCAGCACTGAAGGACCCGCCGCCGAAGACCCGGACCGCCGCTGGGTGAGGAAAGGGATTCTCAGCCAGGGCTTGCGGGGCCCGGGGCCTGGGACAAATTGCCCCACTTGTCCCCCCTCTGGGTGGCCCTGCACCTCGCTCTCTCCTGCTCACTGCCTGTAGCGCACAACAGTTTAGTCTCTGTGGCCTGAAATGCTTTGGTCTAACTCAAGTCACCGAGCTCAGCACAGGTATCGGTGAAATGTAACAGCCTGTGATAGGCAGGGGGTCAGACTCAATGGTCTCATCTGGCCTTGAACTCTATAAAATCTGCATTGATCAAACAGTCTCTTCATACACCTAGAGGCTAAAAACAGTACCAAAAAATGGAGCCCAGAAGAGTCCTTCGACACCTCTTCATCAGAGTACAAACGGCCCGTCCACCCTGGCCGCTGGTGCTGTGGGAGCTCACTGGTCCAGGCCAAAGTCCTGCAGCCTCATACTAATGATTTCTCTTGTTTGTCAGACCTGACCAAAGACCCATGGAAGTCACTTGTGACCTCATAGTGGGATGCGATGGAGCCTTTTCTACAGTCAGAAAGCAGTTCATGCGGCAAACATGCTTTAACTACAGCCATGTGTACATTCCTCATGGGTACATGGAGTTGACCATCCCCCCCAAGGATGGGGATGTAAGTAGCCACCCTCCATCCTGCGCTCTGCTGTAACGCCCTGGTCCCTGGTCCAGCGACCTGTCTAGAAATCCCTTTTAAGAATGTTGGCTCTCGAGGAGGGATGGGGCTGGTCCCACCTCTCAGAGCTATTATTTCAGGCTCCCTGCAGACTCAGACAGACATCACTGCAATGTTCCTGTTTTCAAGCTTATCACAGGATCCGTAAGAGCTGGTAGAACCAGTGAATCTCGGTGGTAAAACAGGTGGTAGAATAAGGCAATTGCGTGTTAGCACAGGACTTGCAAATAGTGAGTATTTGGGCTCTGCTCAATACCTGAGCATCCCTGGGGGGAGACCTTAGGACCCACAGAGGCCCTTCTGCACGCCCTCCTCTCCCACCAGTGCTTGGAATTAGACGCAGCTTTCACTGAACGGACAGCTCCTTTCCTTCTGGGGCAGGGCTCCTGCAGTCAGTCTTTGGTGCTGAAGGAAAAACGAAGGAAGTGCTGCCCTGGCTCCGGGAAGCCAGTAGGGGGTGATGTCAGCAGCCAGTCTAGGACACCACTAGGGCGGGGCACTAATGATAGCAAATGGAGGAAGAGTAGGGTTGCCAGGTGTCCAGTTTTCGACAGTCAAAAAGGGACCCTGGTGTCTCCGATCAGCACTGCCGACCAGGCTGTTAAAAGTTCCGTCGGCGGTGCTGCGCTGCCCCCACCCTGAGCACCGGCTCCGCACTCGCATTGGCCGGGAACCAGCCAATGGGAGCTGGGGGGGGCAGTGCCTGCAGGCGAGAGCAGCACGCGGAGCCTCCTGCCTCCGCCCCCCTCGCTTAGGAGCTGGAGCTACTGCTGACTGCTTCTGGGGAGCAGCACAGTGCCAGGACAGGCAGAGAGCCTGCCTTAGCCCCACTGCACCACTGACCGGGAGCTGCCCGAGGTAAGCCCGTGCCCCAACCCCTTACCCCAGCCCTGAGCCCCCCCTAAACCCGGAGCCCCCTCCTGCATCCCAAACCATTCATTCCTGGCCCCACCCCAGATCCTGCATTCCCTCCTGCACCCCAGTCTCAACCCGCAGCCCCCCCACACACACTTCAAATCCCTTGGCCCCACCCCCAGCCTGGAGCCTTCTCCTGCACTCCAAACCCCACATCCCCAATCCCACCCCAGAGCCCGCACCCCCAGCCCAGAGCCTTGTACCCCCTCCCACAGCCCAACCCCCTGCCTCAATCCGCAGCCCCTTCCCACCTTCCAAATCCCATGGCTCCACCCCCCAGCCTGAAGCCTTCTCCTGCACCCCAAATCCCTCATCCACAGCCTGCACCCCCAGTTAGAGCCCGCACCCCAACCCCCTGTCCCAGCCCCAGTGAAAGTGAGTGAGGGTGGGGGAGAGTGAGCCACCGAGGGAGGGGGAAATGTAGTGAGTAGGGGTGGGGCCTTGAGAAGGGGCAGGGGAGGGGCCTCGGGGCAGGGGGCGGGGGTAGGGTGTCCGGTTTTGTGCAATTAGAAAGTTGGCAACCCTAAGGAAGAGGCGGGAGTGAGTGGGGTGGGGATGACAGGGAAACGACCCAGCTTGCTAAGGCTTTTACCACCTGTAAATGGTGCAGTTTCCTTCTGCCCTGCCTGCCTCTCTGCAGGGGTGATCTGTGGGTAACAGGCTTGCTAACGAGACACTGACCAGTCCCTTCCTTTCAGTTTGCCATGGAAGAGAATTACCTTCACATCTGGCCCAGGAACACCTTCATGATGATAGCGCTGCCTAACCTGGTAAGAACCCACCATTGCCAATCCTTTCGGGGCACAGGGACGGCTCCAGGCCTGGCTCCTGCAGAAGCTCTGGGTCTGGGAGGGGACTTGGGGAGACACACACACCCTAGCACTGCCATGGTGAGCGGGGTGCACTCTTTAACCCAGGGAGGCCCACAGCCTGAATCCGTGCTCTGCCGCTGACGGGGGCCATGATGGGGTGGGGAGAGGTCGCTCGTGCCCTTTCCCTGTTGTGCACCACTCTCACGTAAAGGCCAACCACAATCTGACCCTCTGTGGAACGGACCAGGAAAGTGCAGACCCTGTGTGAAAGGGCCTGACTCCTGATTGACACAAAGCTGGGCCTGTCTGCAGGGGATAACACACTGCTAGCAAGTGGACTAGCAATGCGTGAGGGGGGAGGAACAGGTGGAGGTGGAAACGGCAGCCCCACAGAGTCTGGCAGGACACACCTAGCCCGTGCAGATACAGCCCAGATCCTCCCTGCAGCCCATCAGCACTTTAACCCAACTCCCCTTTAGAAACTCCTGATGGCAAATGCCCGCACTGTCAGAATTCCCCTGGCTGTGCTGCACCCTCACACCAACCCTTCTGGTGACCTTGGCCACGGTGCCTGGTCCCAGAACATGAGGCTGAGACTGGCCATGGGCCGACCTGTGCATGGCTGCAGAAGGCGTATTATGGAACACGGTACTAGGTTCAGTTCCTTTACTCCAAGGTAAGGAGAACAGAGACGAGGTCCAAGCTGCCCTCCAGTGGGCTGCATTCAGTATATGGCCTGTGCTCCGCAGAAGGTTAGAGCGCTCCCTCCTGCCCTGAAAAGCTATGATCATGAGTGCACATGGGCAGACAGCCAAGTGCAAGCAGCACTTTGCATTTGTACACCTGGTGCAATGATCGATGTTCTTTAGACAGCTGGGTCTGCCGGGGATTCCAGCCCTGGCACATGGGCGAAGAGAATGCTCCATAATGCGGGTTCAGACAAAGGCAAAGGGCCTGCACCTGTTCCTTTAAAAGCAGTGGCAGTTTGGTCACTGACTTTGGCAGGCGCAAGCCAGAGCCAGCCCATCCTCCTGGCAGAGGACTTAGCGAGCAGACTGGGCCTTTCCAATATCCCCCTGCCTAACAGGCCTCCCCACCTCCTGCTTCACAGGACAGCATCCTCCTCCTGCCAGCTTCACCAGCTGATCCCTGCACTGATGCACCCCAGCACTGAGCTCCACTTCCTCCTTTCCCACTTCTCCCATTCTCTGCTCCCTCCAACTCCCCTGTAACCACAAGTGCCTCCCAACCAACCAACCAACCAACCCTCACTGGGTTTCCCACTGCAATAGAAATACAGCCAAGCACATACGTAGAAGCAATACCCACCACCACCTGCCCTACCAAGTCATGGCCATGACCCATCTGTGCTCTAGCTCCTTCTCCCACCTTTGCTCCCTGTCTGCGGCTTGTGTGCGCTCGGAGACAGGCCTCTCCTTGGCGCTTGGCACATGCCAAGACCGTTGTGGGTACTATGAGGATACAAACAATCAATGACAACAGCAAGAGGGGAAATGGGGCAGCTGTTGCAGTCCTCACCCCCTTCCCAAGCTGAGCTGTTTGCCTCCCTCGCTGGGGTCCCCGGCTGAGCTCTGTGCAGGGCTCATCTCCACCCTCTCAGAATCTCTTTGAATATCCCTTTGAACCCACAGGATAAGTCGTTCACCTGCACGCTCTTCATGCCCTTCGAGGAGTTTGAACGGCTCACGACAGGTGATCAAGTGCTGGATTTCTTCCAAACCTACTTCCCAGATTCAATTCCCCTCATAGGAGCGTAAGTATTATTTCTGGTGTTTCTTTGTTAATTAGCGCACTGCCGTAGAGCAACAGGGATGTGTCGAGCACTTGAGTGTTCACCTAGGGCTGGTGATTTCATGCTCTAGTGCGAATCAGCAGGGACTCTACCTCATGTGACAAATGCAGGACACTACAGGTTCCTTGGGAGTGGATCTCTGTATTTTTCTAGACACCAGATATATTGCAGAACGGATGGGTAGGAGAAGAGACTGAAGGCTGATTTGTAGTTCCAATGGGCATAACAAGTCGGAAGGACAGGCTGCCCTTCACCAGGTGATAGTCATTAGACCACACTCCATTCCCAGAGCCAGAAACAGAAACCAGGAGTTCTGATTCCCAGCATTCAACTCCAGTCTACCAGTTACGTAATCTACTGGCCAGGTGTGTATCACATGCCCTTCTGGTGACTGGAAAACTTTGGGGATACCAGCCTCCTACTGCTAACAGTTAATGCTTTAGCTGAACGGTAGGGGTTGGAGCTCTGGATCTGAAGGCCCTGGGTGACAACACACGTGAGGGCCATTTGGCTGCACATGATTGAATGTCTGCTTTGTCCATTTTTCTTTACTGAAAACCTAGACTGTCACTGTCCCAGCCTGGCCCATTACTGCACTGTAGGGCCATCAGTCTGTAGCAAGCAGACCCAGCTACAAGGTCCCATGTGCTTCCAAGGTAGCTGGATCTGGGCAGAGTCTAGTCCCCATTTCCAGCTCTGGGTCCATAACATACAATCCCAGGCTCTGATCTCTTTTCTGAGCCCATCCTTGAGACATGGGACTCTGGTTTCCAGCCTCTGGAACCAGTGCCTCAGATCTCCTGAGCCTCCCAGAGCGCCATCTACCTGTGGTCACTCTGGCTTCTAGCTTAACCCCTTCAGGGACAACATAGTCCTTGTTGCCAAGAAGGCGAACAGCATTTTGGGCTGTATAAGTAGGGGCATTGCCAGCAGATCAAGGGACATGATCGTTCCCCTGTATTCGACATTGGTGAGGCCTCATCTGGAGTACTGTGTCCAGTTTTGGGCCCCACACTATAAGAAGGATGTGGGAAAAATTGAAAGAGTCCAGCGGAGGGCAACAAAAATGATTAGGGGGCTGGAGCACATGACTTACAAGGAGAGGCTGAGGGAACTGGGCTTATTTAGTCTGCGGAAGAGAAGAGTGAGGGAGGATTTGATAGCTGCTTTCAACTACCGGAAAGGGGGTTCCACAGAGGATGGATCTAGACTGTTCTCAGTGGTACCAGATGACAGAACAAGGAGTAATGATTCAAGTTGCAGTGAGGGAGATTTAGGTTGGATATTAGGAAACACTATTTCACTAGGAGGGTGGTGAAGCACTGGAATGGGTTACCTAGGGAGATGGTGGAATCTCCATCTTTAGAGGTTTTTAAAGTCAGGCTTGACAAAGCCCTGGCTGGGATAATTTAGTTGGTGTTGGTCCTGCTTTGAGCAGGGGGTTGGACTAGATGACCTCCTGAGGTCCCTTCCAACCCTGATCTTCTATGGCAGGAAAGCAAGGAACAGGGCTTAGCCAAGGACTGTCTTAACCACAGTCATTTTACTCATAAGCACTAATGAGTTACAGGTCTTCAGAAAATAGAAGTTCTGAGGTACTCCAGACTGATCTCACCCCTCCTGTGAGTCTGAGGATTTCTCCATATTTCAGGCTAGGCAGAGTTCCTCCTCTCCTGTGTCTCCTGCTTCCAGGTGGTGATAGTTAGCAGCACCCCACTCTTAAACAGAGTCTGTCGCTTTTTAACCATGTGCTCAGCGGGAAGGTTCCAGCCCCCTCCCCAGTTAGATTTGCCCCATCCGTGTAGAAAAGCCCATTGACCCATGGGGGTGAGCCAGTAGTTGAGAGCCAGTCAAGCTGATAACCCCAGATTGTTGTCTTAGTGACTTTTCTGTGAAACTCCTTTTCTGAGCAGCGCGGCTCTCTGGAATGTCATTCAATAGGCTGCCTTGAGCAAGTTCAGACATGTTCAGCACACAGTACCAAGCGGAGAACACAATTCGTATGGACATACCAACTCTGTCACAATTACATAGAAAACCCCACCAATGTCCAAAGAATGTTGCAAAGTCAAGCTCTCCGAAGGTAGGAAATGCCAGAATTAAGGTTGCTGAGCCACCTTAATTCATCCCCCTTGTGCATGTGCATTACAACACAGTCATTATTACATAATCACATACTGTTTTGCAACAAGACCTTTGCTTCGGTCAGTGCCCAAGGATGGACCTGCTCAGGACTGAATCAGGGTTGTGAAGTGAAGGAGGCTGGTGTCTGTAGGACCCTGTCTCTTTTGTTGCAGAAGTTGGAAGATGCGTAGTGAATAAATCAGGGATTGCCAGAGGAGAAGGGACAGTTTTATGGTTAAGACAACTGGCTTCCATCCGTGCGGCTGCAACAGAATTTCTGCATGATGCTGGGAAACCAGCCTTGTCACCGGTGGCCACTAACTGCATGCTCCCCATTCGCTCGGGGGCTAGTTATCGATGTCATTTTTAAATACCGCTGGTCTGGTCCTGACATGGCCCTTTTGCTAACAGAACAATGAGATATGTGAAACCTGTTGACGCCAATATCCCCTAACCAAGCCCTGAGTTCCAGAGAAGTCAGTGTGATGTGAGCATCTTTGCTGCCACCTACAGACCAGTCTCCAGCATTACACAACTGCCTTCCCTGGAGACTAGTTAGTCTGTATCCACAAAAAAACAACAAGGAGTCCGGTGGCACCTTAAAGACTCCTTGTTGTTTTAGTGGGAGAGTGAGTTACTTCATCAGAGAACATTTTCCACATTGGCCACTCGTTTTTCTCCCGCAGTGGCGGGGAGGCACTCAGGTGGTGACAAGTGGCACAGAAAAGCTCCTCAGAGAATGAGGGAATGAATATTTCTGTATTCAGAGCCAGGGGGCACTAGTGCACTGGGAACGAGGCAGAAACGACACCCTGAAGAACAAGAATAAAACAAAGCATTGAATTGCTGCCTCATTTCCTGAGCCGAGTCTGCCCTGAGCACTGAATGAGGCAGGGGCCCTGTGGGAAAGACAGTGGGGGCCAAAAGGCCGCCGAGAGTCCGCACAGCATAAGGGATGCCCAGCTTGCCCTCTGCACCATCCACTCCACTCAGCCCAGAGCAGATGATACAAAACTACTTAGGATAGTTACGTCCAGTGCTGACTGTGAAGAGCTACAAAGGGATCTCACAAAACTGGGTGTCTGGGCAACAAAATGGCAGATGAAATTCAATGTTGATCAATGCAAAGTAATGCACATTGGAAAACATAATCCCAGCTATACATATAAAATGATGGGGTCTAAGTTAGCTATTACCACTCAAGAAAGAGCTTGGAGTCATTGTGAATAGTTATCTGAAAAAATCCACTCAATGTGCAGTGGCAGTCAAAAAAGCGAACAGAATCTTGGGAATCATTAGGAAAAGGTTAGATAATAAAACAGAAAATATCATATTGCCTCTGTATAAATCCATGGTTTGCCCACACCGTCAGTACTGCCCCATCTCAAAAATATCTATTGGAATCAGAAAAGGTTCAGAAAAGGGCAATAAAAATGCTTAGGGTTATGGAACAGCTTTCATATGAGGAGAGATTAATAAGATTGAGACTTTTCAGCTTGGAAAAGAAACAACGAAAGGGGGGTTATGATAGAGGTCTATAAAGTCATGACTGGTGTGGAGAAAGTAAATAAAGAAGTGCTATTTACCCCTTCTCATAACACAAGAACTAGGGGCCATCAAATGAAATTAATAGGCAGCAGGTGTAAAACAAAAGGAAGTATTTCTTCATACAACACACAGTCAACCTGTGGAACTCTTTGCTAGAGGATGTTGTGAAGGCCAAGACTATAACTGGGTTAAAAAAAAGAACTAGATAAATTCATGGAGAATAGATCCATCAGTGGCTATTAGCCAGGATGGGTAAGCATGGGATCCCTAACCTCTATTTACCAGAAGCTGGGAATGGGCAATGGGATGGATCACTTGATGATTCCCTGTTCTGTTCATTCCCTCTCAAGCACCTGGTATTGGCCACTGTCAGAAGACAGGATATTGGGCTAGATGGACCTTGGTCTGACCCAGTCTGGCCGTTCTTATTTTCTTAACTCACATGCGGGTCCTAAGCTGGTAGGCATGCACAGAGGCTGCCTAACTCCACACAAAAGCAGACGGTAATGCTCCTGCATAACCTTTAGTGCAGCGGTTAGTGCATTCACCCAGGAGCTGGGAGACCCCCCAGTTCAAGTCCCCCCCCAGTTCTACCTGCTGAGGAGAGGGCAGCTGAACAGGGATCTGCCACCTCCCAGGTGCATGCCTAACCAGTGGGCCATAGAGTCATTCTAGCTCTGGCCCAATTCATCTTTCATTCAAGTGGAGCTCGAGGGCATCGGAATAGTCTATAGGCCAGTGGTTAGGGCACTCACCTGAAAGCTGGCACATCCCAGCTCTTCATCCGACAGAGGGGGGCTGGCCCTGGGGTCTCCCATCCAGGGAGAGTATCATGACCCCTGGGTTATAAGCGCGGTTCCCCACCCTCTGGGGCTGCTTTATGTAGGTCTAGGCAGCCTCTGAGCATGCCTACCAGATGGGGCCCAACCCAAGAGTTAGGTGGCCAAATGCCTGTGTTCCCCTACTCTGTAGTTTGCACTGGGGCTTAGGTGAGAGAGGGATGCCCAGAGGGAGGCCGCCATGCACATGCTCAGAGGCAGACACACAGGCCCCTAAGGAACGCTTACTGCAAACACGAAGGCACTGAGTGAGTTTAGGAGCCTACCAGGTTTGGCAGCAGCTGAGTGGGAGTTTTGTGGATTGCAGTGGGGCTTCAAAAGGCAAAGCATTTAAATGGACTGAAATCCATTCCTCCTCAGCAAAGCACTTAAGTACATCCCGTTGAAGTGAATGGGATTGAAGCATGTGCTTAAGTACTTTGCTGAATAGAGACGGGAAGGGCCCTGTAAGGCAGTGGTCACCAACCGGTAGATTGCGATCGATGGGTCAATCACAGCGCCTCTGACAGTTGATCGCAATCTCCGGCCACTAAAAGTCTGGCGCCCCCGGGCCACTCCTGGAAGCAGCTGGCACATCCCTGCGTGGGGGTGGGGTCTTTGCATACCGCTCTTGCCTGCAAACACCTCCCTCGCAGCTCTCATTGGCTGGGAGCTAGGAACTGCAGCCAATGGGAGCTGTGGGGGTGGTGCCTGCAGGAAGGGGCAGCGCGCGGAGCCAGCGTGCGGAGCAGGTATGTGGCGGCAGCTTCTGGGAGTGGCACG
Organism: Trachemys scripta elegans; assembly: GCF_013100865.1. Taxonomy (NCBI): domain Eukaryota; kingdom Metazoa; phylum Chordata; order Testudines; family Emydidae; genus Trachemys; species Trachemys scripta. The sequence goes on from NC_048308.1 coordinate 74,036,053, forward strand.
GGGCTGGGACAGGCAGAGAGCCTGCCTTAGCCCTGCTGTGCTGCCGCCCAGGTAAGCACCGCCCGGCGAGAGCCTGCACCCCTCCTGCACTCCAACCCCCATCCCTGAACCCCCAGAATCTCCTCCTGCACTCTGAACCCCTCCTACACCCCAGCCCCCTGCCCCAGGCTCAGCCTGGAGCCCCCTCCCACACTCCGAACCCCTCGGCCTCAGTCCATAGCCCACACCACCACGCCCTGCCCCAGCCCGATGAGAGTGTGGGGGAGGGAAAGTGAGGGAGGGGGGATGGAGTGAGCAGGGCAGGGCCTCGGGGAGGGGGTGGGGCCTCAGGGAAGGGTGGGGGTGGATCCTGGGTTGCTCTTAATTCAAAAGTGATCTTGTGCTTAAGAAGGTTGGATACCACTGCTGTAAGGGGATGCAGTGTAAACAGGACCACACACATGAGGGATAGTGTTAAATATGACTATCAGCTGTAGAGTAATGGCAGTCTATAGCTCCATGAAATTACCGTTACATTCTGCGGCATGCGGCAGCTTAATCCCCTGGTTTGAAGTTCACGATCTAGCTAGTCGGGTTTCCCACAACTTTCAGCACAAGTACCCCACGGTAAAGGTTGGATTGCGCATCCTGGCACATTACGTATTACACTGATGACTGATTCGCTTGTCTCCAATGATGACATCACACATTTCATGCAAACTGTCTGTTGTTTTGGCTGAAGGCGAGAGCTGCAGCGTGATTACTTTTTGCTGCCACCCCAGGCCATGATCTCTGTGAAGTGCTCTTCCTACCACATCGCCTCCCGGTGTGTGCTGATGGGAGACGCCGCCCACGCCATGGTACCGTTCTATGGACAAGGCATGAATGCTGTGAGTTTGCAGTTCCTAATGTCCTGCATCATTTGTGACCAAAAAGCCATTGCTTTTGAGTTCAGACATTTAGCTCCAGTTGGTTCCATTTGCTTGCACAATTGATTGGCTGGCCCTGGGTCTTGCCGGGTTTGAGGCTTGGAGGAGGAGGAGGAGGAGGACTTGTCTGGGTCTGGATCCACACAAGACTGAGATTCCCTGATAGGCTGAAGGGACCTGTGTGAAGTGGGTTGGGTCTTTCTGCTCCCCGTAGAGTCACGCAAGTCTTTAGAGCGAGGCGCCGGTATCTTCAGCTGCTGCTGGATGTCCGGATAGCGGTGTAGGGAAATGCATTTGCTCATGCATGCTCAGGCCAGGCGGCTGCGTCTTCCCTTTTCAGATAGACTGTCACAGTGCAGGGCAACTGCACCTGAATTTCCCTTCTCTGAGCCAGCCAGCGCACCACTCTTAGACATCTGCTGTTGCCTCTCTTGCATGGAGACCCCTGTCTCTCTCCCTCCTGAGCAGAGTATTTCCAGGTGCCTGCTCCCTGCCTGCACTGTGAATTCCCCTTCCTTTTCTCCTCAGAGGTGGTAAACAGTGTAATGGTCCCAGTTCAGTTACCGCACAGCTCTTTCTAAGCAAGCACCTTTATTCTTAAGGTAAAAGCATTACAGAGAAAATATATTGAAACAATAGAAGCCCCTACACACATGGTAATAAGCCAACCAGAGATCACCCCCTGACTCCAGCAAGGGCTCTGGATGGTGAACAGTCCTTACTACCTCGCCAGGGGTTTTCCTGTGGTTACAAGTTCATAGCACCTTTTGCTCAGAACCTGAACACCCAGTTTTATGGGGCAGAAGTCCTTCCTACCCTTCCCCAAGGATTGGGACCCCCCCCTTGGGCCAGAGATCTTCTCTATTTGCATGGAAGAATCCCATGCACTGCTACAGGCTGGGGACCGACTGGCTAAGCGGCAGTTCTGCAGAAAAGGACCTGGGGATTACAGTGGACGAGAAGCTGAATATGAGTCAGCAGTGTGCCCTCATTGCCAAGAAGGCCAACAGCATATTGGGCTGCATTAGTAGGAGCATTGCCAGCAGATTGAGGGACGTGATTATTCCCCTCTATTCGGCACTGGTGAGGCCACATCTGGAGTATTGCATCCAGTTTTGGGCCTCCCGCTACAGAAAGGATGTGGACAAATTGGAGAGAGTCCAGCAGAGAGTGACAGAAATGATTAGGGGGCTGGGGCACATGACTTATGAGGAGAGACTGAGGGAACTGGGATTATTTAGTCTGCAGAAGAAAAGAGTTAGGGGGGATTGGATAGCAGCCTTCAACTACCTGAAAGGGGGTTCCAAAGAGGATGGAGCTCGGCTGTTCTCAGTGGTAGCAGAACAAGGAGTTACGGTCTCAAGTTGCAGTGGGGGAGGTCTAGGTTGGATATTAGGAAACACTATTTCACTAGGAGGGTGGTGAAGCACTAGAATGGGTTACCTAGGGAGGTGGTGGAATCTCCACCCTTAGAGGTTTTTACGGCCCTGCTTGACAAAGCCGTGGCTGGGATGATTTAGTTGGGGTTGGTCCTGCTTTGAGCAGGGGCTTGGACTAGATGACCTCCCGAGGTCTCCTCCAACCCTAATATTCTATGATTCTTCTATGATCAGAGTCAGTTTTAACTCAGGCTGTTTAACTGAAAGTCCTTTCTCTGCCTGTTGGTCCCTGGAGAATCCAGTCTGAACCAGTCTATTTGAGTCTCTCTCCAGGCGGTGGGAGCTCTGGGGAGGTTTGACAACCTGAATGAATTTTCCTAACCCCACACCCTCACAGTTCTTAGTCCCAGGAGGGGTGTGGTCCCCTTCCCCCAGAGAATTACATACAATCTCTGGCCCACAATGATATATAAACTTCATTCAATAAAGTTGAACTTCATTCAGCACAGTTTGTCCTGCACAGGAGTTGCAGGAAACTGCCATCTGTCACATGTCTGCATTGCACTGCGCCAGCCTGGGTCCCTGGGGGCGATGGCTATGCACTGAGGTCCCTTGGGAGCTGCAGGTGGAGCAAAGGGGAGCTGTCTGTGTTCTCAGGGGTGTTGCATTTTTGAGTGGGCCTGCCCCACAATTGTGTGCCATATCCCCCCCTCCATAGTAAGGGACTTCTGTCCACCAAGAACACACCCCAACAGAGCGCTGAGCAGAGGCGCTGGGGGGGGGCGATAATGGGGTGATTCTTTGGACCTTCCCCAAAGTTATCTTGCTCTGTGTGGGTGGGCATAGGAGGGAGGGAAGGGAATCTTTAGGTCCTATCCTCCCCCCGCCCCACTGCCTCCTGCTGTAGCAATGGAGCCCAGCTGTTCATGCAGGTGTCTGTCCACACTGCATTTATACAAGCAAGGGTTGGTCAAATAAGCGGGAGCCACAAGGCTGCGGGATCCCAGCCCGGGAAAGTTGTGTGTGTTTATTCTGGTGCAGTTTAGGATGCTGTGTAGCCCTTAACCACGTCACTGTCACTTTGGACAGTAGATGGGCTACTCCCGCTCTCTACATCTGAGGAAACTGAAGCACAGAGATTAATGTCTCAGATTTGGCTCCATCACAGTAGGGACCACAGTAAAAGGGGTTGATTTTCAAAGGTGCTCTCACTGCAGCTAATGGGTGTTGTGGGTGCTTAGCAACTCTGGGGGAAATAGTGCAGTAATCCCTGTCCTGGAACACATCCACACCAGGGACAGGGCTAAGGCTGCACGTGCCTATTCCTGACTTTCCAGTGCGACCCATCAACCAGTCTTAACACAGTGGGTTTTGTATAGAAAAATATATTCGAGTCTCTCTCTGGGATCTCTCTCACTCCCAAGCTGCCCTCGCTTTCTTCCTCTACCCCTGGGTCCTAGGTGCCCCACTCTCCCCAGCTCTCTCTTTGCCTTGCCCCATGTCTTCAACCTTCTCTTGGTTCTTCTCCCTCCCCAGGCCAAAGGAAGGGGAGCGGGCACTGTTACTGTGGCTGGGATTCCCTCCAGGAGAGCAGGGCTGGGTCTCTTCCTCCAAAAAGTCTTAGGGAGGATTTTCTTGACCTCTCTTTCCTGCCCAGGGTGTAGGGGATGCTTCAGCTCGTCCCCCCTGGTCCTGCAGCACCCTGCATCCACCTCCTTTGGAGCCAGGCTCATCCCTCCTCCTCTGAGAAAGGGAGGGGCCAGCCAGAGAGCAGGTTCAGAGCCCCCTGCTGCTGCCCCAGGCCATTAAGGTACCACTACACAGCCAGCTCCCCACCTCCCCTCAGAACTGCGGCCACACGTCTCAGAGCCCAGGCTAAGCGACTCAGGCTCACGGGGCTTGCCCTGGGGGTAGAAAGAACACTGTAGACGTCTGGCCTCGGGGTGGAGTCCGGGCTCTGATATTGGGTGAGGGGGGCGGGTTTCAGGCCCTGGGCTCCAGCCCAAGCCCACACATCTACACTGCTATTTTTAACCCTGCAGCACAAGCCCCGTGAGCCAGGTTCTGAGACTCGCTGCCGGGTTTTTTTTTGTTGCTGTGTAGACGTACCCTGAGCAGCCACTAAACCTGTTTAGCCCAGGCAGCAGGTCTAGCCCAGGCCAGTGCTCCTGCCTGCCCCCTGCCTGCCAACCCCAGTTTAGGAGCAATCAGGCTTTTGCTGCCAGCTATTTTCCCTTTATTGTGTCTTTCAGGGATTTGAAGACTGCCTGGTCTTCGATGAGTTAATGGACCAGTTCCACAATGATCTCAGTGAGTAAATCCTTGGCATGACAAACAGACCTGGGTGGGAACTCCGGGCAGTTTGATCTGACATCAGTCACCAAATGGGTGCTCCCAGGGACGGCCTCTGACCTACCCAGAAGATCAAGGGAGACACTTACTGTGAGGGACAGTCGGGAATTAACCATTTGGCCAGGAGGCTCCTGGGGTATCTAATTATCCCCAGGAAGGGGCACATGGTGCTAGATGTGCCAAAGCCTCCCCCCTCTTCAACCTTCCCCAGGTTCATCTCCCCCTCACTCCTATCGCCCCTTCCCCTTGCCCCGGTGGGCTGGCAGCAGCACGCCTTCCTTGGAGCCACTCTGCGTTCCTTGCTGACGCCGACGTGCCCCATAGCCCCTGTGCTCATGCGTGGCCTGCTGGATGGCGCAGGAAGCAAGTCAAGCGAGGCAGGACAAGAAGACAGGCTAGGGGACGGGGAGACAAGGCCAGACAAGACTCATGGCAGAGAGAAGAGCTTCGTGCCAGCCCCGGGACCCAGCACAGCACCGCAGCAGCTTCCCGTTAGCCGTTGGGAACTGCATGGTGCTCGCAGTTGGGGGTGAGCCAGTGCCCACAGGGCTAATGGAGCGGGCACTCTGCAGAGGGTGGAGCTGATCCAGTTGTTGGGTTGCAGTCCCAGAAGCTGGCGTTTGGTCGAGCCACTTCCTGAGAGGCCGGCTCAGTCGAGCGACGGGCACTCGTGCCGTGTGCCCTGGGGAGCAGTGCATGCACCATGGAACGCCCCACTCCCTGGCTTGGAACGCGGCACGCTCCCTCCCACAGGAGGAGCTGGGAGAGGGACCAGGACAGAAGGCAGAGCCAGGGAGCAGACTGGAGCCTAACTGGTATGGAACTGATCCCTCTTCCCCAGGTGCCTGCCTGCCCGAGTTCTCCCGGCTGCGAGTGCCCGACGACCATGCCATTTCCGATCTAGCCATGTACAACTACTTGGAGGTAAGACAGCAGAGCAGTGCTGGGCGTGCAGGTGCTCTACGCGAGGTGCCCGTGAGCAGTCCTGGGCGCAGGCAATGCCCTCGGGGGAAGACGAAAGGGAGCAGCAGCAGCTGAGCTGTTTTAGTAACCTGGCCAATTGTTCTGAAATGTGTGTGCACACACGCAGGGCTGGATTTACACCTTACGCGCCCCTAGGCGTCCCCCCGACCGCTGACCTTGTGTTTTCCGGAAAAATGAAACTTTGAACTCTTCGGCGCCCCTAGGCACGTGCCTACTGTGCCTCATTGGAAATCCGGCCCCGCGCACATGCAGTTTTGAGTGACAGGTCAGCTGTGCCCTTACCGTGGTCAGAGAGATGTCCCGTGTCTGTTAATGACTGTTAATGCAGTGACATGGTTCTGATATTGTCCTCTGCCACTACAAACTTAGAGCTGGGGGGAGGGAAATAAGACTTGACATCTGAGAACTCCCAGCAAGAAAACCCCTTGTCCCCCATTCTCTTCCAGGCGTGCACACTCGCACACACAAACACACGCGCACGCACACACACGCACGCACGCACACCCAGGAGCCCTTTACCAGTGCCTGACTTCCCAGCACCTTTGCTGAAGTGAACTATAAGTGGAGATTTGAGGTTTCCAAGCCCAGCTAAGAGCAGCCTTTCCCCAGCTGTGCAGGAAGGGGCTGGGAGAGGTGCGGGGGCAGATTTCCAGAGAGCTGAGATGCTTTGGGTCATGCCCAGGACTCGAAGCTTTGCTACAGGAGGCAGCCGTCCCCTCCTCACTCTACAACTGCGTATTACCTGACCAGGAGTGCAAATCCCCCTCCCCACATACACTGCGAGGGCCTGAGGGCGGGATCGGAGAGGCAGGGGTGTGATCCATTACTGTCCAGCAGCCACACACACACACACACACACATTGGAGTTACTCCCTTACACCACTTTCCGAATGTCTGCCTGCACAAGTGCCACAAATCGTCACCCCTTTCGTTCAGTCAGAGCGTGGCCTGTGTGGAGACCGGCCCTGCTAACTAATGTAAACAGACATCAAATGTGCTGCTCTGAGTTCCCAGCGCCTCCTTTGACTCTCTGCTCTGGATTCCTGTGGCACCCAGATGGCACAACCAGCTCAGGCTCTGGACTGGGACAAGTGCTGTACGCACCCAGAGGGACAGGCCCTGCTCTGAAGAGCTTGCAGGCTAGGGGCTAGACACCAGGGGCAAGTTACGCCAGTCGAAGCTAAGATGTGAATGTAAAGCACTCTAGCTATACTGGTCCAATCCCCCTCCCACAGGGGGACACTTTTATTCTTGTCTAGAAGGGGCTTTTTTCAGTTTAAATGATGTCTCTTTGGAAGGGGTTTAAAGCTAAATAAATTAAAAAAACGACACTTTTATTCTGGCCTCAGGAGTCCTCATGGAGGAGGTGGTGGTGGATTTATACTGGGGTAACTATAATTATACTGGTCTAACTGGTAAAACTTTCCTGTGTAGACAAGACACACACAGGCCGGGAGGGGAAACAGGAACAGGCGGGGAAGTGGCTTGTCCAGGGTCACCCAGCTCTCCTGACTCCCACTCCAGTGCTCTACCCACTGGGCCATGCCGCTTCTCATCTGTGCCTATTGCTGTACATTGTTTTGGCCTCGTGACTTGTCTGTCACTTCGCCCCATCCCGTATCTGCTTGTGGCAGAGCACAGCGAGACTTTGGCCTAAGAGTGCCTTTAAACTGACCCCGGTGCAAATTGCTAATACAATGGCAGACTCTGCTCCAGGCAGTGACTGCCAGGACACGTCTACACTACATGGTTAACCTGGCTTCTTGCCTTAAACCCAGTAAAGCCTCCGATCTGGGTTGGGAGGTGGCTCCCACCAGCTACCCGGCCTGGCTGAGGGCAGTGGCTTAGAGTCAAGCGCTGCGTTAACTCGGGCTAGAACCCACCACTTTGCAGCGAGGACACAGGCCAAATCACTTGAGTGCTGCTGGGCTCCCAGGCCTTCCCACAAGCCCCTGCCACAGCACAGACAAGTTTTTCTGCAGTTGCCTAGGGTGACTCAGTGCAAAGAACCATGGGATATGCCCTCAGACACACACAGGCGGGTGCAGAAATGGTGAGGCCACAGGAATCCGAGTCAGGCTCTCCTGTGGGGATGCTCACGCCCAGGCTCGGCTAGCCAGGGTGCTCAGACCTGGACAGTGTGGTCCTAGCCTTAGTGGTAGGAAGTGCGAGCTCTGAGTGGCCGAAGAGGATGAGAGCAAGTAACAGCATGGGGGTAAAAATCCCCACTGGCACCACCTTTTCAACTCAGCGCTTTGTTCCAGATGCGTGCCCATGTTAATTCCAAGTGGTTCATTTTCCGCAAGTACGTGGACAACTTTCTTCACTGGCTCATGCCGTCCACCATTATCCCGTTATACACAATGGTAAGGCCTTCTTCTCTGTCCCCTGCCTGCTCTCCCTTCCCCCTGGTGTAGTCTCTGCTCACCCCGAAGGGCTGACTATCTTTGCACTCTGGCGCAGGTCACGTTCACCAGAATACGCTACCACGAGGCGCGGCAGCGCTGGAAATGGCAGAACAAGGTGAGTGGGAATTGGAGCCAATTTTCACTGACCCAGACATTCAGAGCCTCTCGTGCCCTCCCCCTTTGCCCTCCTCAGATGATAGAAGCAGGTGTCCCTGCCACTGGTAGGTACTTTTCCCAGCCCCTTCTGGCTGCGCTGGCCTGCCTTGGCTCGAGACACCCCTGGCTGTGAATCTGCAGAGCTGAAACTGAGTAAATAGGGGCCAGGGGCTCAGAGCTTCCTCAGAAAGCAGCATGGTGGAGCTCCCGTCTCAGCGGGCTGTTCCCCCAGCCCCAGGCTGCGGATTGGTCATTTCCCAGAACCCTAATGCAGGGAGCTGTGCCACTCTGCACAGAGCGCACGCGTCTTGCCCCAGGTTCCTGCAAGGAGCAGACACTGGTTCAGCCCCGTTCCAGCTCTGCTCCCTGCAGTGTCTCCCCACGGCTCAGCGTCGCACATTTGTACTGGATGCATCACGTCCCCCGCCAGTAACTAGTGCACTAGGGGATAACAGTCAACTACTGCTGCTTACTAATGGAGGTGCTCCTTTGGCTCCGCTGGTCTGTGCTAGTGGTGTTGAAAGTCCTGGTGACAATGGGGGAGGGGTTATTATGCTAGCAAGTGAGGACAATTGAGTAAAATGCCAAAGAGCCCTTCAGATACGGAGAGTGTTTTTACTCTACTGGATGTTGGTGCAGAACAGCTGAGGGGGTGGGGGGGCGAGGGACGGACAGTGGGAAAGGGCCACTGGGGAGGTGGCCTGCTTCAGCTTTCCACTCCAGTGACTTGTGCATGGCACCTCTACCTCTTGCTGGGAGAGAGCAAATGACGGGCAGGAAACTGCCCTCTGCGTTTGGTGCTATGGTAGCTGTGGGCTTAAGCCCCACCTGCCAGCATGAATACAGGCCTTCCACGTGCAGCCCTTTCAGCCCAGTCCCCCTTGTCTGACTTTATCACAAGCATGCCCCCAAAGACGCCTTTCCACCCCGGCATACCTCCCCCAGCGCTTTTGCCTGGCCTGTGAACTTAGGCCAGTCACATGGGCAGTGGGTAGGGCAGGCTGTGCCTCCCCAAACAACCAGATGTGGCTCCGCCCACATTCTACCCCAGGGCCATGCTGCTCACCTTCCCGGGGCTGTGGGGGCTGCGGCAGCATCATGCGCTCTCCCTCCTGGGGCCGTGGGGGCTGCAGGCACTAGCCAGCCTGGGGCAGAGGCCGGCGGCCACAGTCGGGGGGCTCTGGGTTCTGGGGTGCATGGAAGGGGGGGGCTGGGGGCTAGCCTCCCCCAGCCAGCGGTTCATGTGCCGCCCATGGCCAGTCATTGGGCCGAGTGTAGGTGGCCTGTCTGACAAAATCCTTTCTGGCTAGTGACACAAAGTGATCGGCATGGCTAGCATCCGCCAACCCTGGAGAATACCTGTGACAGGAGGCTCCGCTCACGGCCAGGATGGCACCTCCTCCTGGCCTCTCTGCAGAATAGCTTATCAGGTCAACGCCCCTTCCTGCGGTTCCATGCCACTCTGGCCCTCTCTGCCAGTGTGCAGCCCTCTCTTGCTCCACAAGCTGCTGCTGCCTCTCCGTGACTCCACCTCCGGCCAGCTCACTATATGCGTTGTCCCCTTCTGGGTCACCAGGGTCTCACTCCCTAGCAGTCTCAGGCAGTCTCCCCATTCACTGCCCCCTGGGGCCACACCTCAGTGCCTGACCAGGAACCTGGACCTGCCCTCTGCTCCGGGATCTGGCTCAGGGACCCTCTAGCCACCAGCCAAGGTCTGGTCCCTCCTGGACCTTACGGCCTTTCCCTGAGCTCTCTTCTAACATTTGGTGCCAGCCCCACCACTCCCTCCTCCTGGGGAGCAACTGCAGGCTACCTGTCTCCACAGCCTCCAAACACTCCTCCCTCTCCCAGGAGTGCCTGCGGCATTTCCTAGCAGCCCCCTCTGCTATCACCTTCCTGCCTTTCTACGCCCAGCCCAGCTCCTTCCTCCCACCCTCAGCCGGGGGTGGGGACGGGACTCAGCCTCCTGATTCCTCCCAGCTGTGGCCTGCTGGGTTAATTAGCCCCTTCTCAACCTGCCTTAGCCCTTCCAGGGCCAGTGTGGGGTGAGCGCCCCCTCTCAGAACCCCACAGGAGCTTCTGAGAGCAGCAAGCCCTTCCTGTATCAGTGCGTCTTCGCTGGGAAGGAAGGAAGATGTGTCTCAGCTCACGTTAGCTAAGATGGTGGAAACCCGAGCGAAGATAAGGTGGTGTGTGGCTTTCACAGGATTTAGCAGGTTGAGGCAAACCCTAACCTCCCCCAGCTCGACTTAACCATGGGGAGCTTAGGGTTTCCTTCAACCTGCTAACAAACTGCCCTGTTCGCACGAGGACTTTCCGTCCTGTCAGCTAACCTGAGCGAAGGACGCCCCTTTTTCTGAGTGAAGACAAGTCCCCTGAGATGTCTCCACTGGCAGCTGTGAGGCTGCTCTAGACCAGAGGAGGGGCCTGCAATGCTCTGTGCTGATACTTAGCCAACCGGGCTTGACTTCCGTCCTCTCAGCAAACTCCTTTTCCTGATCACACTGGGGCTTCGGGGCTTGGCTTAGGGTGACCAGATGTCCCGATTTTAGAGAGACAGGCCCGATATTTGGGGCTTCTTTTCATAGGGGCTCCTATTACCCCCCACCCCTGTCCCGATTTTTCACACTTGCTATCTGCTATTTTTCACACTTACCCTGGCTTGGCTTAGCAGTCGAGCCTTCCTCTGGAGTGCCCCGGTCGGTGGGAAAGGCTCCATGCTGGGGGCGGTGTAATTCCTGCCCGAGGGCAGGGGCGAGGAGGGTTATTATAAAGTGGTGTGTTCTCTCTGCTAGGGGCAAAACAAGCCTTCTGAGCCAGGCTGAATTTCTCCTTATACTTGCAGGTGATTAACAAAGGACTCTTCGTAATTGGGGCAGCAGCAGCACTGGGTGGCAGCTACCCGCTCATAAAGTGGCTCTCTCGTAAGTCCGACTCCTGCGCAGAAGAGCTGTGGAGCTGGATACTTCATCTCAAGAAAATTGGAAGTGTCCTGCCGGAAACACAGCTGGCATAAATGCCAGCGGAGCCGCTGAGGGGACACACGGCAAAGGCCTAGGCTGTAAACTCGGAGAGGCGACTAGGGGGAGGGACACAAAGGGGGCACTAGCTAAAGGGGACGCTCTCTCCCAGGCAGCCTTCGGCCACGCTGCCTGCCTGGGACGCTGCCCGCCGTGGTGTGGCACACAGGGGCTGCTCTCTATGGGCTGTCTCTGGCAGGCAGCGTGGCCGGAGGCTGCCTGGGAGAGTGCAGTTTCTGCATGCCGCACCAGGTAATGTGGCCCGAAAAGGAGAGGCTCTGGCCCTGCCTCTTCCCTTCCGGCTCTGGCCCTGCCCCTTCATCGCCCCAGCTGCCAGCCTTGCCCCCTTCCCCAGCGTTTTGGGGAGGGTCATGTGACCCTTTGCCTCCCCCCCGGGTCGCCATTAAGATCCTTCCAAGGTGCCACACATCCTAGCGTCAGGAAGTCCCCGTCAGGCAGGATGTTCCAGAATGAACCTCCACCCCTCGTCAGCCTTGGACTTCAGTGCAGAGTCATGCTCAGCGCAAGCCACGTGTCTCCACAGGGAGGCTGCTGGCCACTCGGATGGGACCAAACTCCCAGTAGGACTTTCTGCCGAGAAAGCTCCTCCGTGGTTTTCAAACTGGCTCTTACCGGCTCTCCTGGTAATATTGAAAGGCAGTTTGCAGGCAGGCAGCTCCCCGATCGTAGATCACTGTCGCTGAAACAGTTCAGTTCTGTTTCCCTCTGGAAAGTTTTACTGCTATTGAGTTTGTTTAGGTCCAGGATTTCCCGGCACCCCCATCCCTCTGTTTGGCAGGATGAGTACTAGGATACAACCACCTGGGTTAGCCTTGGTTCAGCAAGAACCTTGGGCATGCGGCTAACTCTGGGCAGCGTGGAGAGTCCCATTGAGTTCAGTGGGATTACTCATGTGCCTAAAGTCAGACACTGGCTGAAATGAGGCCTAAGCGCTCATGGGATTTTTAATCAGTAAACTCCCGTTATTTTGTCACCCTTGTCTACCCAAATAAAAGCTGTTTGAAACAAAAGATGGAACATATAAACATTTGTGATTCAGACATGTTTTGCTGCCGTGCATTTCTTCAGCTAGCCAGTGCTCAGCGCTGCCTGGCCTGTTTGCGGGGTCTCCTAGCCACTAACATACCCTGGCTGGCTGGTCCCTTTGCACTGTTCTTGGAATCAGGCGCAGCGATTGCTCCCTGGGATTGTCAGTTGGTGCCTCAGTGCTAGCTACTAGCTTTTGTACCTCACTGCCGTGATTGTCCAGGCCTGGGAGAGTAAAGTGCAAAACGGGGATTAGTACTGGCCCCCGACCCTGAGACTGCACCCTCGTAGTGCCTGCTGGGGGTCTGGGCGTGGGGCAGGACTGAGTGTGAGGCTTCCTTCTTTCAAAATTGAAAACCGATTGGTTTTTTTAAATGAAATAACTTGTCAGTAGAAAGTTCCAGGATGTGCTTGAAAAGCCTGGGCCCATTTCAGCCCGTGCCCAGCAGAAAGGGAGGCAGCGGGATAATGGCCAGGCACTGCTTTGCGAGTAGCTCTCCCGAGAGACGGCATTGAGCTTCGTCTGGCTGATTTGTTTCTCTGGGCTCATGATCTCTGTGGCAGGGCGTAAGGTCTCTCAGTGCCCCCTGCTGGAGCCCCAGTGCTGCTCCAAGCAGACTGTGGGGAGAGGCTTGGGGTGTTGTGAGTTTGATCCTCGCAAGGGGCAGCTGAACCTAGAGAGAGGGGTTACTGCTTTGTTCACGTGTGCTCAGAGCAGTTTCTAGGGCTTTGGTGCTACAGGCCCAGTTCAGCAAAGCACAGCTGTAATGTTGCCCTGAAGTCAGTGGGCGGTAGCCATGTATTTAAACGAACACCTCGCATTGCTGGGATGTAACGGCCTAAGATGTGTGTAGCGTGCGGCCTGAGCCTGGGATGGGTTTCCCGGTGTGGGTTTTGGCTGCAGCCCCAGAGAGGGCTCCTGACTGTGCCTCGGCATCGCGGGAAGTTTCTCTCCAGCTGCAGAGCTCGTGGCCCACTCACTCCCTAACAGGGGCATTTGGAGCTATGCAGCATCCCAGCGCAGAGGGGCAGGCTCCCGTCCCTGAGACCACATTAACTCCCGAGCTCGGCTTGTAACTGCAGCATTGGGCACATGACCCGTTCCCCCTCTGGGAGGGGTCCTGTAAGGGACCCAAAGATTCCTGCGTCGGGGGGAAGACACACGCAGCGCAGCACAGAGGTAATACCTGACGCTCCTCCAGCTCCGCTGTGCTGTGCATACCATCCGTCAGCCTTCAAACAAGGGCCTGGCTCAACGCACCTGGTGTGGGCAGCCCGGCTTTGCCACGAGCACCCATTGCCAGCAGTCAGTCCCATGGTCCTCAGTTCTGCTGCCATCTGCGGGGGGCACATCCTCGCTGGCAGTGCGGGCCCAGATCACTTGACCGTCCAGGGTGCAATGTGTTGATGGGGGTATTGTGAGTATCACCGCTCTAGAGCCACAGTCAGGGGGGTGGTATTAGGCAGAGTCCCTTGGACCTGGCTACGCCTGCTCCACCGATGTGTGCGGGAGCTGACTGGAGTCAGCACAGGCTGGAGTGGAGCAGGAGGCGGAAGGTACAGTAACCCCCGCGGTGCTTTCACTGGCACCTTCTCCTGCCTCTCCAAGCCGCTCCAGCGCACGGGCAGACGGGAGGGGGGCTAACTCAGTAGGGGGAGGGACAGGGGACACCCAAGTCACCTCTGCCCAGGGCTTGTACTCGTATCCAGAAGAGCTGTGTGACGTGACCTGGGTTGGGCTCATCTGGCTGGATTAAATCAGTCCACTCCCTCGAGAGGCAGCCAACAGAAGGCATCACGCAGGCTGCAGACACACACTGCAGGCCAGCTGCCGGGTTTGATGTATTTTTATTAATAGACCAGAGTGGGGATGTGACATGATGCTACAGGCAAATTGTTCTCACACATAAAGCAAGTTCTAGATCGTTGTGGGTAAACTGTGGCCAGCGGGCCACTTCTGTCAGACCATTTAATTTGGCCCTCAGCTCCTCCCAGGGAGCAGGGTTGGGGATTTGCACCTCTCCGCGCGGCTCCCAGGAACAGCCGGCATGACTGCCCTCCGGCTCCTACATCGTACGTGGAGGTGTGGCCAGGCGGCTCTGTGTGCTGCCCTGTCCGCAGGCGCTGCCCCCATTGGCCACGGTTCCCGACCAATGGGAGCTTCAGGGGTGGCATCTGTGGACAGGACAGGGGGCAGAGCCGCCCGGCTCTGCCTCAGGGCCGAAGGGGGGACATGCTTCTGGGAGCTGCTTGTGGTAAGCACTGCCCGGGGCCTGCACCCTTCAGCCCCCCTCCCCATGCCCCAATCCTGATCCCCCTCCTGCCCTCCAAACCCCTCCATCCCAGCCCAGAGCCCCCCTTGTACCCCAAGCCCCACACCCCCAGCCAGAGCCCTCACCCCCATGCTCCAACAGCCTGCCCCATCTCTGATCCCCCTCCCGCCCTCTGAACCCATTGGTCCCAGCCCAGAGCACCCTCCTGCACCTCAAACCCCTCATCCCCAGCCCCACCTCAGAGCCCTCACCCTCCAATACCTCAACCCAGAGCCCCCTCCCACACCCTGAACTCCTCATTTCTGGCCCCACCCCAGAGACTGCAGTCCCAGCTGGAGCCCTCACCCCCTCCCGCCCCCCGCCCCGCAATCTCATAAGCATTCATGGCCCGCCATACAATTTCCATACGCTGATGTGGCTCTCAGGCCAAAAAGTTTGCCCACCCCTGTTCTAGATTCATACAGACTTTTACAGGCATGACCCTCTGAAATAAGAATTAGTCATTCAATGCAGCACTTCCAGCTAGCACTGAGCACGGAGACACCCCCGGGATGTGCCTGTCGCTTTCTCCTGGGGTGCGTGTGTCCGACTGACTCACTGCGAAGGGGAGGAGGATCCTTGTGAGATGGGATGAAGTTAGCGTAGAAATCTGACTGCTGCACCTGACATATTTCACATTTGGAACAGTTGTTTCCCTGCCACTAACCCATCATTGCGAAGGCTCAGACCCCAAGGCTTACGGGTGCAGCTGGGGCTGCAGACCCACTCCGAAATGCAGCAGAAAACTGAGGGGTCAGTCACTGGCAAGAGGGCAATGATTTAGGAAGATGTGGGGCACGTCGCTGACTGCTCCCTCTTTCCAGCCACCAGCATCCACCCACCCCTATGGCCACCACCCTCCCAGTGGGTTTACAGCTCTGGAGACCGGCACGTGGCCCGACCCCAGAATGACTTTAGCACTGTCTTTCCTACAAGACCTGCAATAGTTCCCGTAACAGAGCGCAGCACAGCTGGCCAGGGATTGGAGTGAGCGCAGTCTTTGAGCGGAGAGCTTTAGACTAGAAAGAAGGTGGCATCTGGTAAAATGCCAAGCGAAGATCAATATTGGGTGCAGGTTGAAAACTAGTAACAATGCAGGCTTGTTTCAAGCTCTAGCAGCAGCCAGTGCTTGCAGGTATTTGCAGCGTGAGTTGAGAGCGATGGTGGGATTGTTATCCAGGAGCCCCTGCTAATGCAAACTGATCATAATCCCACCCATCAAAGCTTATGCTGCGGCCCTCTCACAGCCCCATTAACACAGCTTGCAGGAGCCACGCAGAGGGAGGAGGTTGCTGGAGGTGCACAACACAGCCCGCTGGACAAAGCCTGCCCTTCACTGGCAGCGTCATGGAAGAAGGGAACAGCGTACAGCAGTTCTTTGCTTAGAGAATAAAATGCTGGCGCCCTTAGTTTGGTATTTCCTGGTTTAACAGCCGAGCCTTCACAGGCTGTACAGGGTAGTGCCACGTCATTCTCCATTGAATCTGGGGTTCATGACAGTGGTGGTAGCACTCTGGAAAAGGGGATTATCACCCTGGGAAGAAAAACCAGACAGGTACGTTGTTAGTGCTGCCTGGATGTACCAGAAACAGAGCCTCAGTTCACCCAGCTGGCTAAGGTTCGGCTCGAGCGAACATAACAAATGGACGGAGAGACGGGCTGCTCACGTGTGGTCCTCCCCCAGTCACGGGGAGCTTTTCCCCCACAGTTTGGTGACAGGTGAGCCATCGCTCCTCTGCTATGATGTGGACACACTGCTCCAACCCTCCAATACTCATCCTCAGGTGCAGAAGCATTTGCCCAGGTGAGAGCTTCTGGACTGTAAAGAACCTGGTACGTCCGTGGCTGTCCCTCTCAGAGGCAGTGGGCAGCCAGTGGAGCGGCTATACAATTCAGTTCTGCAACTTTTAACTTTTCAGGTCCCCATACCAGCCATGTGCCGATGATTTCTGGTTAGGGCTGCATGGGCATTTCCTCCTTCCTGCCATGAGACCAACCCGGGCATGAGAGGCAGCAGCGATGTGCAACGGGAGACATCTCCGCTAGCCAGGGGCCTCCAGATAAACCTGCTTTGGGTAA
Organism: Trachemys scripta elegans; assembly: GCF_013100865.1. Lineage (NCBI taxonomy): Eukaryota > Metazoa > Chordata > Testudines > Emydidae > Trachemys > Trachemys scripta. The sequence goes on from NC_048308.1 coordinate 74,052,698, forward strand.
GTCTCTGGGCCCCCTGTGTCTCCCACACTGTAGAAGGGAAAGTCCACCCCATCTTGTACCCAAACCATGAGTGCCCCTTAGCATCTGTGTCTGTTCTCTCAACAGCTCCAGCCTGGGGCCATAAAGGAGCCACTGGCCCTGGTGCTGGGTTTGGGGAGGGTATAGGACACGTGAGGCCCACCAGGAATTAAAGCCTGGGAACCACTTGGCAGTGGCTTGTGTCCAGTTATTTCCCACACCTGCACGATTGCAAGAGGGCCTGAGGCCTCCCCCCCGGAGCCCACCCGCCCCACAACTAAGAATAGAAACCCGTCAGGCTGGCAGGGCTCCAAGCAGCTCTGGGGAAAAGGCAGGGCAGACGGAACAGGGCGGCTGTTTGTGGGGTGCCTCGGGAACGGCAGAGCCAGCTCACCTCGTTCCACTTGGCCTTCAACTTCTCCTTCTCGAACCTGCTGTACTCCCTGCGGTCGAACACCTCCATCACCAGCCGCCACATCACCAGGAGCAGCAGCCCAATCAGGGCCACGCCCGCGACGGTGCCGCCCACGATCGCAGCGATGTTTGGGGGCTGCGGACACTCTGGGGATCAGAGAGAGCACGGGACAGCGTTCAGCCCTGCCGCCAGCAGCCAGGCTGGTGCCACATCCAGCAGGGTGTGATGAGAGCTGGCCACACACCGAGCCCGACGGGGCCTGTTGTACTGCAGCTAGCATGGGCTGTACGCCGCCAAAACATAGCAGCAACCGCAGCACCCGGCGCCTGGCAGCGGCAGCAGGGTGCAGCTAGTCAACTGCTAGATCTGCAGGCTGCTTGCTGTTATCCCACTGGCACTCTGGGGACCAGTCTGCGGCGTCCAGCCAGCAGGGCCTGACCAGCTCCCTGGGGGTTGGGGGAGGGCCCTGCGGCTTGAATCCAGCGAGGAGCAGGACTCGGCAGGAAAGACAGAACGGGGAGGAAGGGAGGAGGTTTCAGAACCTGGTGGGAGGAAAGGAAAGGGCCATAAAGGCCTCTCTGCGCTCACCAAGGGACCCAGCGCTGGCTGTAACTGCGGGCCCCTCTGTAATAATAATAATATACAGAGATATCCTATCTCCTAGAACTGGAAGGGACCCTGAAAGCTCATCGAGTCCAGCCCCCTGCCTTCACTAGCAAGACCAAGTACTGATTTGGCCCCAGATCCCTATGTGGCCCCCTTAAGCAGGGCCAGCTCCAGGCACCAGCTTGGCAAGCAGGTGCTTGGGGCGGCCACTCCGGAGAGGGGCAGCAGGTCCAGCTATTCGGCGGACGATCCCTCACTCCCGCTCGGAGCGAAGGCCCTTCCGCCGAATTGCCGCCGCAGATCGCCATCGTAGCTTTTTTTTTTTTTTTTTTTTTGGCTGCTTGGGGCGGACAAAACCCTGGAGCCAGCCCTGCCCTTAAGGATTGAACTTACAACCCTGGGTTTAGCAGGCCAATGCTCAAATCACTGAGCTATCCCTCCCCCCATGGACCAGCACTAGCCACGCTCGTCTCCAGAACATTCTCTGTCGGGGTGACAGTGTTCTTCCCCTCCTCCCATGGGGGGCGCTGCTCTGGGACGGCGGCAGGGGACTCCCCACTGGCAAGGGCGGGGCGTGTTTCTCATGGCATCTTTACTTATTTTGAATGAAGCAAAATCCCCAATACTTTCTTTCTGTTTGAAAATTCCCCTCCTGCTGCGCCTGTAGGGGGCGCTGTATCCTCTTCTGGGTTTAGCAGGCTGGCTCTGGTGCGAAATCCACCCCACCTTACGGAGTACAGAGAGGGGTGTGGGACGAGATTCCAGTACCTTTCTTGCCAATGACTTGAAAGGAGTACTGGTCCTCCCCATCCTCCTGTCTCATGAGGTAGGTAATCCAGCAATTCTCTGAGTCCTTCTCCCGGCACTGCCGGCCGCCTGCGAACGAACTGAGTTTGGCGATGTTCGAACACGCAGCTGAGCAGTTCTTCTGAAATGGGCCGCTCTCGAACGCATGGCACTCCACACAGGAGCTAGAAGACAGACCCAGGAGGCGCATGGCTCGGACAATAGGTTGGCTGGCAGCTCAGGGATGGGGGACCCATGTGTGCGGTGGGAAGGAATATTCCCCAGCTCCAACAGGCAGTGGCCTTGGGGGCTTTGCCTTCCTCTGCAGCATGGCGTGCACGTCGCTTGCCAGGATTATCCGGGTGTAATGCATTTACCCAGCAGCTGCTTCACTAACCAACCCAGCCTAAGAGAGCAGTGTGACCCTGCTGTGCCTTGCCCCCCATTCTCTGCCGGGGGGCTGTCACACTGTGGTCTCCCGTGGGCTGCTGGGTGCAGTGTGTGGGCGCCCGGTGGTGCTGCGAGCCAGTGACATGCGGGAGGTCAGACCGGACAATCTGCTGCTCCCTTCTGGCCTTGCGCTTGGGGCTGGTTAGCTAGTGACTCAGACACACGGGGCAGGAGGAGGCAGCCTGATGGCTGGGAAGAGAAGGGGGCTATCTGGGACTGGGGTTCCACGGACTTCAGAAGCCTCCTGGGGGGGGCAGAGTTGCTGGGGGCACTCGCGGGCCAAGGGCAGCTGTAGAGCCAGGTTCTTGTGCCTCCACCCCACAACCGTGGGGCCGAAGTGGCCATTAGCACAAGCTTTCCAGACTAGCACAAAAACAGCCACCTTGGACGAGAGAGGGAAACTGCACCCGCGCAGGGCCCCTGGGCTCCCAGCACCTGCTCCGGCCGGGGGAGGCGAGAGCCTGGGGAGCAGCCTGGCTCGGGCACTTCTGCAGGTCACTTACATGTATCGGGCACAGGGCGAAGGACAGCCAGGGCACTCCTCGCAGAACGGGGGTTGGTAGCCTGGCTTACACTGGCACATATTGCACTGGCAGTGCCCACGGTTGCTGCACACTTTTCCCCGCGTGTTCACACAGCCGTCTGTAGACTTCTTGCACTGGCAAGCGCTGCCTTCGAAGCCATCTTTGCATTTGCACTCCCCGCAGTCACAGCGCCCTCTCTCTGGGGGGCAAACAGAGATTTTAGAGCCAATACCGCTGCTCTGGGACAAATCCCGTAGGCAGGTATCTGGGTGGGGCCACCGGGAGCTATGAACCTCTACAGTAACAGAAGAAGCTAGGGGCCAATCATGTGAGAGTTATGGATTCCTTCACCAGCCTGGCCTTTGCCTGCCTGGATTTTCTTCCTCACCTGACAGGCTCAGAACACATCCTTTCTTCCAGATGGGCAGGGCTTAAATGTTCAGAGTATTTCCTGGAGCCCCAGAGCTTGGGGTTTCAGCCCTGCAGGAAGCGCCAGGGCTCAGGGCTTCTGCCCCGCAGGAGGTGCCAGGACTTGGGGCTTCAGCTCAGTGGGGCGCACTGGCACTTGGGGCTTCTGCCCCATGGGAGGCACCAGGGCTTGGGGCTTCACCTTGGTGGGGTGCACCAGAACCTGGGGCTTTAGCTCTGTGGGTGCACTGGGGCTTGGGGCTTCTGGCCTGTGGGGTGTGCCAGGGCTCAGAGCTTCTGCTCTGTGAGGCGTTGCAGAACTTGGGGCTTCAGCCCTGTGGGCTTGAAAATATTTCAAGGAGCTCTGCCCCGGGCAGCTCAGGCTGAATTTAAATCCTGCACAAGGGGCCTTTCCTTCCTGGAAGCAGACGGCTTAACCTGCAAGCGCTGATTTGCTCAGCAGGGGTTCAGCCCACCTGTATCAGAGGAAGGAAACCTTCCCAAGCAGCGTCCTGCAGGACCCCCGAGTGACATGGTCTTCCAGGTAGGGGCTTTGCACCTCCTTCCCCCCACGCAGCAGGCACATTTCTACGGCATCTCACTTAGTGAACTGGGCAGCTTGGGCTGTATCAGCATAACTACTGGACATCCAGTGGAGCACTCTGCTACAGCTCGTCCCCGCAGGGCCACAAGGGACGGTGGGAAGTCAGAGGGAGGAGAAAGAGACCAGACATTAAGGCTCTCTCACTAGCTTCTCACAGCACATCCCTTGTTCGAGCACACCAAGCCCTGGGTGTTTAAGGAACGGCCTCGTGGGGAACTTGTGGAGTGGAAAGAAGCGTCTGGGATGATGTTCCCGTTACAAATATTAGCCTGCCCCAGGGCATGGAGTGTGCCGCCCGCACAGCTGTTGCTGCACTCCCCATCAGGCGATTGTGTTTGCAAAGCACTGGGAAACGGGCTGTCTCGCCTATACAGTTCCACTGGATGGCGATCCAGGGCACATGGCAGGCTAGTACGGAGGCCCTGACTGAGACTAACCCGGCTGTTTCTCTGGGATACGGCCCGGGTCTAACTCAGGAGTTTGTCTGCTAAGAATAATGCACTGATGCGTGAGTGCACAGCGGGGGCCTGCAGCCAGTGCCCCGGAGCAGGTAGCCACTGGAACAGTGGCCATAGGACGGGAAGGGAGGGGGCCAAGTCAGACCACGGAGCCGTCACTCACCTTCACCGCCGCACAACTGTCCGTTATGGACCTCGCAATTCATGTTGTCGCACTCGCAGAAGGTCCCGTAGATCTGTTTGTTGGGCGTGTCGCTGGTGTGGCAGGTGCACTGCCCACACACGCAGTCCCCCAGGCCCGAGCAGATGACTGAGGCATTGTCCTTCCGACAGCTCCCTTCCAGCTCCTTGCTGGTTTTGCCTTTTGTTTCACACTCGCAGTTCTTCCCAGTGTGGCTTGGATTGCAGCTGGTGTGAGAGGAGAGGAACCGAGAAATCAGGGTCAGTGGCAGGCGGTATGGACTGGAATCTATTACATTGGTCAGACCATCCTCAGACCTGTCACAGCAACACAAAGAGCTTGTGCCTAGGAGCTGGTTCTCAGAGATGCTGAGCACCTGAAGCCCCCTTGGTTTTCCATTGTTCATCCCTGTGACCACAGCACCCCATATTCTTCACAGTGATATAATTATGATATGAGTATTGCATAATTATGATATATTTTGTGCAAGACGGGTCATGTGAGGTATCATTGGAAAAGTTATGATTTGCTGAATATGATTATCCTGTTTCTATGCATGTATCAATTTTGTATCTAAAGTTAGCAATATTGACTACGGATCTATATGTCAATCCTGCTTACTCTGGGTGACACCTCAAACTAGCCTTTCTGGTACAACAATGAAGAAGCCAGACAGTGCTGATGGCCCATCAGCAAAGACAATGGACCCTGGAAGAACTTAACCCTCCTGTTTGAACATTCCAGACAGCCTGTAAGTAATGGCTGCTATGAATCAGCAAGGTATGCAAGGGCATGTGACCAGGCCACATGACTCTGAACTCCATCTTGGGATGTCAGTGTTTTTCCACAAACTGAATTTAGGACAAAGGGTTCCTGCCATATGCTAAAGCTCTATAAGACAGGGACTGACATCATCTGTTGTTCTTCACTCCCCACACAAGAACACTCCTGGAAACACCTGAGGAACAAAGACTGAACTGGGGGAAGTGCTGGGCTCAGGCTAAAGGGATTTCTAGCCTGAGTATGAAACACCTGGGGATTCCAAGCTGCAAAGCAAACGCAGCTCGTGCCTTAAGAATCTGCCAACCTTGTACCATCAGCCAGGGTGAGAATTAGCTAATTCATATCCAATCTTTCTAGTAGTTTAGGCTTAGTTTGCGTTTTTGTTTATTTGCTAGGTAATCGGCTTTGATCTGTTTGCTATCCCTTGTCCACTGCAGGACATCCTGACAGGCGGAACTTGGCCCATTAACTTTGTCCTGTCACGGTGACATTCACCAGTCATTGAAAATAAAACCAACCTGCTGAAAGTTCTCGTGGGAAGAAAAGAAATGGGCACATTAGATTGACTGAAGTAAGTGTCTGTGCCTCACACTTTGTGGATTTCATGGTCCCGGTGCACAAAGACTGTCCCAACATTGCCACGAATCAGCTGGCCTGGTGCTTGGAAAGCTGCCCATTCCCAGTGATCCCCAAGCTCCTGATGCGCCCTCGGACCCCCGGTTCTGTGGCCTGGTGTTACTGGGATCATTTACCTGCACGTGCCACACACAATTTTGCCGTTCCCGTTGCAGGCAGTGGGGCTCTGTTGCTCATCACAGTCACAGTCGCACCGGCCGAACAGTTCCACAGTGAGTGTGTCTGTGAAGCCCAGGGGCCGGATGGTAAAGGACTCATTTTGGATGCACTTCTTTGCTGTAACTTTCACCTGGAAAGTAATCTGGAAGGAGGTGAAGGAGCCAGGTTATGGGACTGTTTTCTAGGAAAGCATCATGGTCAAGGTGCTCAGGCTACCAGCCCTAGCCTAAATTTGCCTCTGTCCTGAAATGTCCCCTCCAGGAGACAGGTAATTTCTGGAATCGGGTCTGCGGGGTCCCTTTTCAAATCTCTCACTAGAACACAGCAGAGATGGTCAAACATTGGAATTTCCATCCTATGGGAAATGCTTCTATTTCAACATTTGTTTTTGTCCTGAATCAGGAAAAAAGTCAAAATATCAACCCCCCACCGTACACATACACACACACAAATTAGAAGTTCAGAGAAAAAAACATTAGGTCCAGAAGGGATGAAACGCTTTGTGTCAGATCAGTTTGACATTAAATAGTGTCGACTAAGCCACCATGTTGTATTGCAGGTGTCTCATGCCCCCATTCTCCTCTATGGGCCAGGCTCCTGGTTTGGACTACATTTCCCATGATACACTGCTGTCATGGGATTCCCATGATGCACCATATTAAGTGGCAAGGCCACAGTACATGGTAGGAGATAACGTCTAGCCAGAGAATCCAGTTCATAGGGGACAATGGAGGCACGAGGCACCCAGACTACAACTCCATGATGCACTCCATGAAACAGCTCATGTAGACACAGATTCAACAAACTGAAATTTTTGGTTCAGGTCAATCCAACCCAAAACAAAGTATTTAGTTTCAGTTTTTCCCAGTTGGAAACAAACAAACAAACAATCTGTAAAAATCAACGTTTTCCAATAGAAACATGTTGATTTTGCAGAAACGACATTTTCCATCAAACAAACATTTGGCTGGAGAATTCCCAGCCAGTTCTGACAGATCACACTATGAAGGCAGTCCTTCCTCAACTGCCATTCAGTGCCCAAGCCTGGGAGGGATTCAGGATTTGCAGGAGATGTTTCTGTTTTGCCAAAATTTTTTGCCGAAAAGAAACAAAGTCCCCATTTTCTGATTCTCCCTCCTGCTGTGACAGGTAACTTCAACCTTAGCTTCACCTGAACATGGCGATGGGGCAGGGAATTGGGTTCTGCTCTGAAAAGAACATATAGGATCCTGGGTTCACTTTGAGCTCTAGAACGTTAGTATTGCTCTGGATCTTTCTGTGAGAAACTAAGGTGACAGAAAGGACTGAGCCAGGGCTCTCCTACCTGATCATGGATCTTGACATCACCACATTCCCCTCTCGCGCCATCCACGGTGGTTTTTTTGCCATGGCAGAAAGAATCGTATGTGATTTTCAAAGAGTCCGGCAAGGTACCATGGTCCAGGATGACTCTGGAGGACAAGTTCTGTGAGGAAAACAAGAAAGAAAATGACACAGAAATATGTCAGCCTCACAAAAAGGGGATCAAATCTGAGAACCGCCTCAGAATAAACATTCCTTGAGGATGGCTCACCTGTGACACAGTGTATTACACCTTCTGCTTTTCCTTTAGGTGTAATTGTAATCAGTTCAATACAAGGTATGACTGAGAGGGAGGACTAGTAAATGAGATCTTAGCTCTGGTAAATGTGGTGGAAATGGGATTGCTAGGGTATGAGTCGGGATTTGGGATGTACAATCTATGCTTTGTTTTGGGGGAAGAGTGGGTCAGTCTTTCCTATCCCAGATCCATCACCCCTGCTCTGTGATAATGAGGCAACATAACTGGGAACGTCAGCTTCGACTCTGCACTGCTCCAAGTCTTTCCAGACGGGGAAATATGTCCATTATTCAATATGAGAGCACACAGTGGAAGGACAAGGAGGAACATTTTGGTTCATGCTCTGTCAGTGACTCATATTTAGTGTGAAGTTTGTGCACAGCACTTGCATGAATAATATGTCAGATACATCTCTACCCCGATATAACGCTGTCCTCGGGAGCCAAAAAATCTTACCACGTTAGAGGTGAAACCGCGTTATATCGAACTTGCTTTGATCCGCCGGAGTGCGCCGCCCCCCCCCCCCGGAGCGCTGCTTTACCGCATTATATCCGAATTCGTGTTATAGCGGGTCGCGTTATATCAGGGTAAAGGTGTACTTGGCATGTTAGAATTCTCATATACAAAATGAATGATCTGTGAGTAATTAATTGTTTGCTGCAAAAACAAAGACTGCACTAAAAAATGTGCAGGTGAAACCCATGTTAATTTCCATTGTCCCTTCCAACCTCTCAGTACTGTTTTTGAAATGTTGTATTTTGCTTCTTATTTATCCTGAGCCAGTATTGATTTTATTTGATACTACTGTATAAGAGCTTGGGATTAGTATTATTACTGGTTTACAACCCCCCTAGTGAACATGGGGCAGTGGGAAGGAAAGTCTCCCCTGTTTACAAGGAAGCAGCTTGATCACACTCTCAAGCAGCTTCCAGAACAGCCAATCGTGGAGGCAGGCACCCACAGCTGCAATCAGTAGAGAAAACAAGACCTGCTATAAAGGCACAGCACAGAGAAGGAAAGGGAAGTGGAAAGGCCTGAGGTAGCAAAGGGGTGACAACCCCACACCAGGTTGCCTTCAAGAAAATAGCCAGGAGACTGAAAGAGACTGCAAGCCCTAAAACTGATAACACTCAGTTGGATGTGATGGTCCAGGAAGTGATTTGATTAAGAAGCTGAAACCCCTAGGAAGACCATACTTAGTAGTGGTTGTGACACACTATACCCTATAAAAAGCAACAGAGGGTCCTGTGGCACCTTTAAGACTAACAGAAGTATTGGAGCATAAGCTTTCGTGGGTGAATGCCCACTTGCGTCTGATGAAGTGGGCATTCACCCACAAAAGCTTATGCTCCAATACTTCTGTTAGTCCTAAAGGTGCCACAGGACCCTCTGTTGCTTTTTACAGATTCAGACTAACACGGCTAGCCCTCTGTTACTGTACCCTATGTTCACCACTTATATAGGGTTATGATATATTTTGTACAAAACATGCCTTGTGCAGTATCATTTGAAAACTCATAATCTGCTGGACATTATTAGCCTGGTAAAATATGTGTGGCGATTTTGTATGTAAAGTGATGAGTCTCTAATAGGTTTCAGAGTAGAAGCCGTGTTAGTCTAGTACTCCTGTTCTTTTTGAGTCTCTAATAGATAACAATAATTTTACTTTAACGTGTTACAAAGTTAGAAAAGCTGGCTCAAACTAGTTTTTCAGAGACTTCACACCAGCAGGGTCATTACCTGCTTAATTGGAAATTCACCAGCTGTAAACAAGAAATTTACAATTCACCTGAAGGACACCTAGCAGCTTGTGTATGCCATGGAATTGCCTGACCCCATGACCCAGCAAAGACTTTTCCAGTACAAAGGGTTAGATTATAAGGGAGGAGGGGAATGCCTCAGGCCACCTCACCTCTCCACCATATGTTGCTCTGCTCATAACATCAAGGAATACCTGAAGAACACTGAACTAAAGGGAGTGGTCCCAGGCTGAAAGGAAATCCAGCCTGTGAACTAAGAACTGGCTGCAGTATCTGCTATGGTGAGAATGTTGTTTGCTTCAAATCTCATTTAGCTTGGTAAAGTTTAGGAATGAGATTGCAGTGTTATCTTTTGATCTGGATTGTAACCAGTTCTGACTTTTATGCCCTAACACTTATAATCACTTACAGTCTAGTTCCCTGTAAGCTGTGTGGCTGCGCAGAAGCCTTCTTATCACCACGCAGGCCCTCGGGGAACTCGCTCGGGGGTCAGGGGAGGGGCGCTCCTCTCCTGGCCCCAACCTAGCCTGGCCCCCAACCTGCTGTGGCTGGGGCAGCCCGGACTTGCAACGTCCGGGGCACTCCTTCCCCAGCCCCAACTCTGTCGCGCCCGGGGCACTTGGACCAGCCGGGGCGCCCCTACTCTGGCCTGAACCCAGCGGGGCAGCCTGGCCCGGCCCGAACCCAGCTGCGGCTGGCGTGGCCCAGCCTGGACCCAGCCCGGGCCCGGACCTGCCACGGCGCTCCTCCCCCAGCCTGAACCCAGCCCCGGCCCAGACCTGCTTGGGGGGAGGAGAAGCCTATCCTGCGGCCCCAGCCCCAGAGCTGCCCTGGCGGGGAGATGCGCCTCTCTCCCCCAGTCCACGTATTGCTGTGGGGAGAGAGAGCTGGGGAGAGTTCTCTCTCCCTGCCAGAGCCCCGGAGCCCCCTCCTGCACCCCAAACCCCTCAGAGAATCATAGAATAGCAGGGTTGGAAGGGACCTCAGGAGGTCATCTAGTCCAAGCCCCTGCTCAAAGCAGGACCAATTCCCAACTAAATCATGCCAGCCAGGGCTTTGTCAAGCCGGGCCTTAAAAACCTCTAAGGATGGAGATTCCACCACCTCCCTAGGTAACCCATTCCAGTGCTTCACCACCCTCCTAGTGAAATAGTGTTTCCTAATATCCAACCTAGACCTCCCGCACTGCAACTTGAGACCATTGCTTCTTGTTCTGTCATCCGCCACCACTGAGAACAGCCTAGATCCATCCTCTTTGGAACCCCCCTTCAGGTAGTTGAAAGCAGCTATCAAATCCCCCCTCACTCTTCTCTTCTGCAGACTAAACAATCCCAGTTTCCTCAGCCTCTCCTCATAAGTCATGTGCTCCAGACCCCTAATCATTTTTGTTGCCCTCCGCTGGACTCTTTCCAATTTTTCCACATCCTTCTTGTAGTGTGGGGCCCAAAACTGGACACAGTACTCCAGATGAGGCCTGTAGCGAGGCGCTGTGGTTCCCCGCCGCCCCAGAGAGGGAAGAGACCCTCTGGACGCCAAAGTGGGCGGAGCCAGTGGGGCCTGCGCCCGCCCCCCAGAGGTCAGGGCGCAGGACAGGAAGTACAAAAGCCCAACCCCAGAGCTCACTAGAGACCCGGCCACCGGAGAAGCCAGACGCCTGTGGCCTAGCTCCCGGTGGGGAGACTCCTGCAGTTTGCGGCCGACCCGAGGACTGGCCAGATACCGACCAGGCCCCGGAGAAGCTGTTAAGCCTGCCTGTAGCAAGTTACCCAGAGGAGCTGCCAAGCCTGCCGCTCGCCGGGTACCCGGAGGAGCCCCTGGTGCTCGATTCCTTGGAATACTCCATCCAGACGCAGGGTGTGTGTGGAAGTAGCCCGGGGGCAGCCGACCCTAGTCTGGCTGCAGCACACCCAGAGCCCATGTCAGTGTGTTGCGGTCAGGATCCCCACTGACACAGCAGCGGGCTAGTGCCCCGGGCTGAGATGCAGTGGAGTGGGTGGGCCTGCGTCCCCCCTGCCACCCACCTCGCAGGTGGCCATCTCCCCCTCTCCCAGGCCCTTCGGAGCCAGGACCTGGGCCTCCTAAACTTATTTGTCTGCTCAGCCCCTGCCTGAGGGCCTGAGCCACAGACTCTTTGCCGCCCGCCTTAACCCAGAGCCTGGGCTTATTGCTTAACGGTTTGCTCTGTCCCTGTCCAAGGACTGGAGCGTAGGACTCGCTACTGCCCACCAACCGGGCATGAGTAACCGTTGTTTTGCCTCTGCCGCAGTGGGAGACCCCTAGTCTAGCCAGACTAGTTCCCCGACATAACCAGATGGACGTAGTGAGCAGGGGTGGCTCCAGGCACCAGCGTCCCAAGCGTGTGCCTGGGGCGGCAAGCCGCGGGGGGCGCCCTGCCGGTCGCCGCAAGGGTGGCAGTCAGGCAGCCTTTGGCGGCATGCCTGGGGGAGATCCGCCGGTTCCGTGGCTTTGGCGGCAATTCGGCGGCGGGTACGCTGAAGCCGCAGGATCGGCGGATCTCCCGCAGGCATGCCACCGAAGGCAGCCTGACTGCAGTGCTTGGGACGGCAAAATACATAGAGTTGCCCCTGGTAGCAAGGCGGTGTGGTTCCCCGCCGCCCCGGAGAGGGACGAGCTCCGGCAGAACACACACCCCCAGCCTGAGCCCTCACCCCCCTGCACCCCATCTCTCTGCCCCAGCCCTGAGCCCCCTCCCACACTCCGAACCCCTTGGCCCGACCCCCACCCCATGAATTTAGTTATGTGCACCAATATGGAGATAATGTGTCACACAGGGTCAGGTCACAAATCACCCCCATATTGGTGCACAGAACAAAATTCCTTCTGCACGTGGGTGGTAAAAATTAGACTGTAAGCCATGTTCCCTCTATCTTTTTCTAGTTAATAAACTTGTTTCATTGTTTTATCTAAACCAGTGGGTTTGACTGAAGTGTTTGGGAAAAGCTCTACTCAGGTCAACAGGGCTGGTGCATATTCATCACCCTTTCTTGGAATGATGAACTAATTTATGAGCTTGTAAGTCCAGTGGGCTACAGAATGGTACAAGAGGCACATTTCTTGGGGACTGTGGGATCTGAGGGTGTCATCTATTCCTGGATGGCTGGGTCTAGCATTCACATACTCAGCTGGTGGCTATAAGCGAGCGGAGCCTGGAGAGGGCTGCTAGTCACTAGCAAAGCAGTGGCAAAGGCCCCTGGGCTGGAGCGCTCGGGGGACACAGCAGTTCAGGTTGCAGCCGGGGGCATGTCCCAGTGCTATCATACTCTCAGTGTAGAAGGTCCTTGCCAGAGGGATGAAGAAGGCCTGCCTAAGCATTCACAGGCTACAGGCGTAGAAATCAACAGAGACGTGGGGGAAAGGGGTGCAGCTGGTCTGTTTATATTTTGTATAACTGTCTGAGCAAACTACCCTTCCCGTTCCATCCCCCCATCCCCAGAGGGTATAAGGCACACAGAGCTCTTGGTGCAGGCTGCCTGGCAAGGTCCAGAAAGATACATCGAGCACGTGATGTGAAACTTACGTTGTAGGCTTCCTGGATGAGTTGGATGACGTTGCTGGAATCCTCATGCAGCACCCCCACTGCTGATTTGGGGATCATATCACTGAGCTTCTACCAATGGAGAACACACACATGAAAAGCATCCCCTAATTTAATCATGTGCGCATGAGCACGTACTCGCCCTACACTGTGTTGTGCAGCGTGACGATCATTCTGCCTCAGTTTCCCTCCTGGTCTTCCGCTATCCCACCCCACCTGGAACACCTTCTAGGCTAAGCTGGCTTAGCCCTGTGGCTAGGTCACACAGATGTTTCATCCCGTCCAGGGTACCCAAAGTCCAAACTCTGCCTTCCCACCTGGGTTCCTACTCCTCTGATTCCTCCCCTGGCCCAGCCTCTGCAGAGTACCAACGCAGCACTGGCTTCCACCCCAGCCTATGTCAGTCACTGTCTCACGCCAGCCCACCTGCCCTCAGGCCAGCTCGGACAGGCAGCATCTTCTTCAGTCCCTGCCCCCCAGCCAGCCGGCTCTCCCACTGCTCTCTCTCCGCAGCAGATGCCAGCTGAGTTCCTCCCTCCCAGCCAGGCCCCTGCTTCAGGCGTTGCAGGGCAGGGATGACTGGCCTCAACCAGCGCACTGACCTGTTCCCGATTCCTGTGGGGTTTGTACACCCCATCTGTGCAAGAGCAGAACAGGAAGCATGAACTGCGCTAATGTCACAGAGTGGAAGGAGAGACTTGGGCTTCCGGTCGCTTTTCATCCTTGTCTCTCAGAAGCATTAACCCACAACGTTTCTGGGACTGTTCAAGTTCTACTTACTTGGTAGATTCCAACCATTCTGCTAGTGACAGCGAAAATGGGCTGAATGTTATTTTCAGCAAGCTTTTGTACCAGCTGGCCGACAGACGGGTAGTCCTGTGGGAGAAAGGGAACAGCAGCAGTGAGTTCATATTTTAGACACGTCTTTGCTATCGGGAAGATAAATGTGCTTGCTTTCCAGACCCACTCACAGAACCAGCATGGTCACGGGTTCTGATGGCGTGAGATACCCTGGGATCTCCTCTCTTGAGCGGGTAGCTGACTGGCTTTTCCTTTCTCCAGCAGAAGACTTGTGGTCCTAGCAACAGACTTAACCACCATCTGTCTGACTTTCCCAGATGTAAATGAGAGAAATAGGAGCAGTCCCCAGAATTAGGGATTTCAATTTCTCCGGTTTGCTTTCCTTGCTGTGTGAGTGGGTTAAAGCATTTCTCTGGGTGGCTGCTATGGGCAAGGCCTGCCAGAGCGTCCAGGACACAATCCCCAGCACCCAGTTCACTCCTCCATGCTCTGAGAGTAAAACCGGGGTCTGTTTTAGTAACAGACCCCCCCACCCCCCAAAGGGCCTGCTTTACAGTCTCTTAGGGGGCCCCTTGTCAGCAGGTAAGTGCCCACCAGCAGCAGGCTAAGAAATGCAGATTTAACTGCAAACTTCACATTTGGATGCCGTTCACGGGGGCAGAGGGATGTACCAGGGGAGCAGCCAAGGATGGGAAGGGGGTCAAGTGTTGGAGGGGAAGTGGCTCCAGCTAGTCCGCAAAGTGGCTGCTCACTTGGGAAGCCAGGGTGAGTGAGAGCCAAATGCTGCTAAGGACACTTACAAACTCGTTGCTCTTTTTGTAGCTATTGTCTTCCAGGTGGCATAGACCGTCATTAGGGGTCAGAATGGCTCCGAGTTTACCATCCCCAGCAAAATGGAAACCGTCATCCGTGGCGTATACCAGCAGACGAGTGACGTTGCGCCAGCCAATCTTGCCCTGAGAACAGAAAGGATGGGACTTTACTGCAGTGGATTGGTAAGGCCTGAACTACCCCAACAGGGTCAGAGAGAGCCCAAGAAGGGGAGAGCCCAGGCCACCTCAGGAATATGGAGTATCACGTCCTAACGAAAGAGAGACTCTGTGTTCATACCACAAAGAGACAGGACATTAGCATGCAAGTTCCCTGGAAACAGCTGGGGAGTAAGAACAATGCAAGGAAATATACAGACATACTGTGGGGCTGTGTTAGACCGCTCAGCTCAACTGAACAGCCAATGATCAAATATCTGTTCCTTACAGACTGGGATCAAGTCACCCCCCAACCTCTCTGGGTTGAGATAACTAGCTTGAGCTCCTTGAGCCGCTCCCTAGGAGGCCTGGTGTCTAACCCTTCAGTCATTTGCATGGTCCCTTTGGCCTGGCGTTAGGCCCCTCACCGTCTGGCCACACATGCTCTGGCTCTGAGTCATCCCCACCTGGCAGCCAGCTTAAGCTAGGTGATGGCGACTGGACTTACCCCGCAGACCGCCACCTGCATCATGGCATCCAGCCCCCCCTCGGGGGCATCGAGGTTCCCCGAGATGGACTGCTTCTGGACCTCCGTCTCAAACATGTTGGCATTTGCAGTGAGGGAGAGGACGTGCTTGAAAGCGAATGGCGGCTGGCAGGTGGTGTCCTTGTTTGGGCAGGGGTTCTTCAGCTTCTCGGGGTGTGTGTTCACGAAAGGCAGCACCGTCTTGTCCACAAAGGAGCCGAAGCCTGGGATGCACAGGGGGACGCAGCATTAGGGAGCAGTGCCCAGTACCACATCCCTCAAACAGCCACGGCCAGCGGCTTGGCGGGTGCAGCTGTGGGGAGGTACTAAACCCAGGGGTCACAATGCTATGGGGCGTGGGCGGAAGGTGCAAGTAACCAGCGCAGGGCAAACGAGAGGTGCCTCTGCGCCCCCACCCCCTTTCCCCAGCAGGAGCACAGAGAGGGGCGGGGGGACTTCAGGCGGAAGGGGTAGGGAGAGGCCCTCACTTGCTCTGGCCCAGGGCCCAGGACAAAAGCTTAATCCACCTCTGGGGACACAGTCAAGCAGTGGAGTGGGAATCTCCTCATGGCCCACTGGTGGCTGCTGCCTCTCCCCTCCCGCTGTGGTTCCTGACCCCCATTCTCCCTTCCTCCTGCCTTGGATGTCACTGGTCCCTCTGTCCTGCTCTCCCCTCCCTTGGTGGCTCCCTCTCCCTCTCTGATGGACCCTGCCCCCAGCTGTCTTTCCCCTGCAGAGGGCTCTGGGTGGACCACATTTCCCCCAGGGCTGCTGTCTCCGGCTGGCCGCCCCCAGTTCCTTCCCCATTCAGCCTGTTTTCTTTGCTGCCAGAGATCCAAATGGGTCGGACATTCCAGCCTGGTTTTAAGTGAAACCTGTGGGGTCTGAGAGCCTGCAGTCAATAGGCTCCTTGCTTGTGCCCCTGGCCGCCAGAGAGAGTTTTGCTAGTGATATCAGCAAGCAGAACCAAACCTGAACGTAGCGGCAGCATCTGAACCAAGCACATATGGAACCAATACTTCTCTTGGCTGCAGCTATGGGCCCCCTTCCCCTCCGCGGACGTGTGCCTGAGCAGAGCGCAGTGCTCTCCATAGAGAGGCTGGGCAGAGCAAGGGGGTGATCCCGGTATGCATTATCCCTGTGCGCTTACTGGACACCTCCTCCCACAGCCCTGATGTCTCTTCCGGCCTGGCTACTGCAGGCTGGCCGGGTGGCCATATTCACTGCTGTGCCGTGCGTCTTCCTATGTTCTTGTTAGAACTGGATTTAGCTAGTGGCTCCTCAATGCTCCCAAGAGAGTGCGAGTGCCCAGAGAACCACTCACCGATCTGGCCGGAGCCGGTCATTTTGTTCAGAGCTGCGAGCAGGTGTCCTCCCAGCTTCTTCACTTTCTCCAGGTCATCATGCATGGAGTAGGAGAGATCCATCAGATAGTAGAGGTCGATAGGGTAGCCTAGGGCACGGCGGAAGGTCACATTGAACTTAGCCGGCAGACCTGCCAGGGGAGAGACAGAGCATGGAAACGGCTCAGTGGAATCACGTGACAGCTGTGGAACACTGTGTCCAGTTCTGGTGCCCACAATTCAGGAAGGATGTTGTAGAATTGGAGAGGAGTCAGCGAAGAGCCATGAGAACCATGAAAGGATTAGAAAAGCTGCCTTATAGCGACAGACTCAAATCTATTTAGTGTAAAATGAAGATTAAGGAGCGACTTAATCACAGTCTATACCTATCTGCAGGGGGAATGAATATTTACGAATGAGCTTCTGAAGGCAGAGAAAGCTGTAACATGATCCAATGGCTGGAAGCTGAAGCTAGACAAATTCCGACTGGAAATAAGGGGTCAATTTTAACCAGTGAAAGCAATGAACCGTTGGAAAGATTTACCAAGGATCCTAGTGGGTTATCGCCTGCTCCGCTGCACGACAGTGACAATTCTTAAATCAAGAGTGGGTGTTTTTCTAACAGATCTGCTCTTGGAGTTATTGTGGGGCAGGTCTCTGGCCTGTGCTATCCAGGAGGCCAGACTAGATGATCACAATGGTCCCTTCTGGTTTTGGAATCTATGACTACCATCCGTAAGATCTGGCCTTTCCTCTCCATCCACACAGCTAAAACTCTCCTGCAGGTTCTCTGCCTCGCACATCTCAATTCCTGCAAAATCCTTTTCTCTGGCCTTCACAAATGCCATCTTGCTCTGCTCACAGCCATTCAGAATGCAGCTACAAAGATAATTCTCCTAGCCCTTCATTTTGGCCATTTCCCTGTTGTAATAACTTGGCCTACCAATTTACCCCCATTGTGAGCTCAACTATGAGAAGTGCATCCGAAGAAGTGGGCTGTAGCCCACGAAAGCTTATGCTCTAATCAATTTGTTAGTCTCTAAGGTGCCACAAGTACTCCTGTTCTTTTTATGAGAAGTGAGTGAAAGTTCATAAAGTATTGCAATAACCGACAACAACAAATGTTGATGAGAAAAGGTGCAAAAGGGAGAGACAGACAGACTGAATTAATCCAAACAAAAAGCCTCCTGGTCTGACTCAAGGACTGTGGGACCTGAAATCAGTGCACCAAAATCAAGGTGTCAGAAAAATAATGAGAGGATGGGCTATTCCACCCATCACTCCCTTTGGGGTCCCTGAAAGACAAAATTCGGGGGGTGGAGGGGAGAATTGAGGTGTCACAACCACAATAGTGGATCACTGAAGGACAGGAGAAGAGAAAGGCGTGAGCTTCACCATCATGGCGGCCGCCTCCATCTCCTCGGACCCTGGTGAGGCTGCTGGTGCACCTGTCCTGCTGACCAATGCATCTCATTGTTTCCTTGTCCTCCCAGGTCTATCTCCATCTGTTGGATCTTCTCTGATATTTACAGCGTAAGATCTTCAGAGCAGTAACTGTCCTTTTATTGTGTGTATATCCCTGCACCTAGCACAGTGAGGTCCCGCTCCATGACGGGGGCTCTAGGCACTACGATAATAATTATTGTTATGGTAAAGGCAACTACAGCTGGTCAAAACTTGAATTATTCATTCCAGGGGAAATTCCACCATTTAGGGGAAAAAACTCTCCAAATAGGAATGAAAAGTTGAAATTTCAAAATGTCCTGCCCAACAAAATAAAAACAAAGGGGGGGGGGTTAAACAAAACATTTCATTTTGATTTTGACTTTATATTTATTTTATATTAGTTTTTATTCTGTTCTTATAATATTTTAAAATTAGGGTTTAAAAATTATTTTTAAATTATCATATACAATAACTGGTCATGATTCAATAGCTGGTATAGTAGTTGGGATAATATAATACAAGAATATACCTTTCTAAATGGAAACTCATTTTGAAATGAAAAACTGAAACATTTTGTTGTGAAACGGAACATTTCGACCTTATTGAAACACTTCTATTTTTTCTGAAATGAAATTTCATCGAAAGCGACATGTTCCTGCCTTTATAAAATTGAAGGCAATTTCAAAATGAAAAGCTGTTTCAAATCCAACAATCTAAATGTTTCATTTCAACATTTTCAAAACAAAGCAGTTCCATTTTTTGGAATATTTTTTAGGTTTTATTTGGACTGAAACAATTTAAAAAAATTGACACAAAGCTGCCTAATGTTTCAGTTAACCCGAATCTGCAGTTTTCACTAGCAAAAAGTTTCAGCCAATTTTTTTTTTGCCCAGTTCTACTCATATGCTTATAACCATCTGTAACACATACTAGGCATGCTTGTAACATGCTTGAAACACCTATTCATTATTCATCAGCTCCTAAAAAACCTCCGTATATAGTGCAATTGTCAGTGGTGATGAGGCTCATCCCTTGGACGAGACAGTGGCTCTGAAGGCTGTTGTGTTTGCAGGCGCTCTCCAGAAGCACTGTTGGTTGGTCTGACTCTTTGAGACCTACAGCAATGGCTAACACTGTCTGTAAAGAGGCTCTGTCCCAGGCAGGAGAGAGTACATCTGCTTTGATGCTAGGGAGATGGCTGGGCCCTTCGCCAGCTGGGTTCTTTCACATATTTGGAAAACAAAGGAAATTCATGTACAACGAACTGCGTTAAGGTGGAGATAAGGTCAGTGTCACACAACAGGGCCTTGTGGCCCCTGTGTCTTTTCAGACTGAAAGCCCCAAACTCCTCTCCACACAGCCCTGTAAAGAAAGTTACTGTGACAAGAGAAAACTCACCACAAACTTATGAACCCCAGGGAATGCAGAGTTAAGGTGCTGCTTGCCACACCCCACCAGCCCGCGGCCTTAACTCTGCCCCATTGGGACCACTCTAGGAACTGGGCTTATCACAGGATTTTACTCCTACCAAACACAAGAGGCCATTTTCTTGGAACCCCCCATAGCTCTAGCCAGGACTGGTGTTCCTACAGCCCCACAGCATTTCTGCGTTAGCTGATCCTTGCTGCTGGCTGACAGGGATCACCCAGGGCATACTGAGCTACTCTTCCTCCTCCTCTCCAGAAGCAAAGTTACAGTTAACAAGGCATCAGGGCAATTCCTAGTTACTCAGGGCAATTCCTAGGGCAACTATTGCTCACTCACAATGAACCAGGATAAGGGGGTGCTGGCAGGCCAAGGGGGCAGAGTCACGGCTGTGTGGTGCTGGGGAGAGCGCGGAACTGCACCCTTGCGGAGCATCCCTGGTGCTTGTCAACAGGGCTGTCTGCTTGTTCTGGAGACACTGACATTCCTTCCCGGGTCATGGCCTTTCTGCTTCCCCACCCTTTGGGTCTGCCTTCTGTCCCCCACACTGTTGTGGGGGAGCTGCCTCAACTCTGCACTTGACTCACCTTGCCAGTGAATTTGTACCTGTTTTCTGCAAGCATGCCTGGCTGCAGTGAGCCTGCTGCACCTGGAGAGGTGAAATCCTGGCCTGGCTGCTGCTACCAGAGCATCGCACAGTCCTCAGCTCTAATTTCCACACGTAACCCCACCTCCCGCCCACAGTGCTTGTCTCAGCTGGCACAAGGATTTTTCTCATGCGCCCGTTTCCACACTCGAACGAAGCACCCACCTGTGATTTAAACACACTGCAGAAAAAGAGGAACCCGGGCACATTCTGGGCCTGAACCGGTCCCACGCTGATCAATGGCTGTGCGCCTGTGCTTTCCTCCACACGGCATCACTCCCACCCCGTCGCCAGACCCAGCTTCCCAGCAAACTGTACCTTGTCTTAACATCAGGCGCACTTTCTGGGGAGCCAGCTGGGTCTTGTCCTCCAGAAGGGCGTTCTTTAATGGGATGACATCGCTTTCTGGGAACACGATGTCATTTGCGTCACATCCCCTCTGCTGCAACTGCTCTTTGGTGTCACAACGAATGGAGTCTGGCTCGCCCGCTTTGGTGAATTTCTGTGCGTTGCAAAACCAAAGGGGGAAGAAAGGAAAATCCTGGCTGAGCACAAGCCATGTTAGTTCAGAGACCTGCCCAAGCGAGTCATTCGGACAGCTGGGAACAGGGGGCACAGAAAAGATTACAGAGCCTACTGCCACCAGACATCTCCCATCTCCCGCCCCCAGCACCCCTCCCCCCCCCCCACCAGGCATAAGCATAGCACTGGAGCTGCAGGGTTTGGTAGTTAACTACTGGCCTGGCCATCAAGATGGAGGAACTCACTCATCAAGGAAACAGGAAACATCCTTTCTCAGACAATGTGACCATCTCATCTTCCGGCTCCCCGCCGCCCCTGCCCATCTTGCACTCTTCCTGCACTCACTCAGCCATGGGCTCCATCCCCCCTCCCAGGAAATAAACCTCCTTGCGTTCTGCATTAACCCTTCATCTCCCCATGGTGAGAGGTCAGCAAGGGCCCAGATCACCAGCTGCAGGGAGTCTGTGGGGCCTGGGGGGATGCCTCCATCGGAGCTCCCAGAGCCCAGGAGACATTCCTGGGAGTGTCCATCTCCCCCTGGAACAGCAATGGGAGACAGACACTCCCAGGAACGTCTCCTGGGCTCATGGAGCTCCGATGGAGACTCCCTGTGTCTCAGTCTGGGACAGTGGGAGATCTTCCTGGGGACCCCTTGGCACAGCCTCCCCTCTCAAGAGCAGGGCGACTTCTGCGGAGGAGTGAGTGTGCCCAAGCACCGTCACAGGTGTGTGTGAGGCGGCTGGGAGGCCAGCACAGAAGCTGAGAGCTGGTGCAATGAAAAAAAATGCAGACCTACCAGTTTCTTGCACCAAGCACAGCCGGGGCCTGACTGGATGCAGTCCTGACAGGTGCTCACTTTGATTTTGGGGCATTCCAGGGCAAGAGCTGTAACAGAGAGGGGTGGGGAAGAAGCATGACGGGAGCTCGGCTGGCCCACGAGGGAGAGGCCCAACCCCTGGGGACAGCCCACTGCCACCCCTGGTGTGCACCAGCCCTAGTAACTCCATCTAGATAAACTCTTCACCCAGACCACACACACTGCCCTGAGCCCACATGGCCAACAATAAGAACAGCAGTTCCGCTGAAGCCAGGCATGAGATCAGGAGAGGAACCAGTCCAGACAGGCCCCTTGCGAGCCACAGTGTGGCTTGGCAGTGGGACGTCCAAGTGGACATACCACTAGAGTGATTTTACAGATCAAACAGAAACCCTGTATTGAAACTCCACACACTCAACACTCAGCAAAAGGGCTGCACTTCTGGAGGAGGGCTCTCTTATTTCCATCTCAGACTGGCTTACTCTAGTTTAGGTTCATACCTGATTAGGCTAAACCGAAGTAAGGGTGTCTACACACAAACTGGGGCTGGTGTAATGAAAGCAGTTTAAAAATACCCTCAGTTAAAGTGGTACCAGTTTTTGTGTAGATCTGGCCTGCGTTCCATGGATTTATAGAGAGGCAATATGATATTTTCTGTCTTATTATCTATCCCTTTCTTAATGATTCCCAACATTCTGTTCTCTGTTTTGACTGACGCTGCACAGTGAGTGGGTGTTTTCAGTGAACTGTCCACAATGACTCCAAGATCTCCTTCTTGAGTGGTAACAGCTAATTTAGACCCCATCATTTTATCTGTAGAGTTGGGATTATGTTTTCCAATGTGCCTGACTTTGCATTTATCAACACTGAATTTCATCTGCCATTTTGTTGCCCAGTCGCCCAGTTTAGTGAGATCCTTTTGTAGCTCTTCGCAGTCTGCTTTGGACTTAACTAGCTTGAGTAGTTTGATATCATCTGCAAATTTTGCCACTTCACTGTTTACCCCTTTGTCCAGATCATTTATGAATATGTTAAGTAGGACTGAGCCCAGTATAGACCCCTGGGGGACCCCACTATTTACCTCTCTTCATTCTGAAAACTGACCATTTATTCCTACCCTTTGTTTCCTGTCTTTTAACCAGTTACCAATCCATGAGAGAACCTTCCCTCTTATCCCGTGACAGCTTACTTTGCTTAAGAGTCTTTGATGAGGGACCTTGTCACAGGCTTTCTGAAAATCTACCTACATTATATCCACTGAATCCCCCTTGTCCACATGCTTGTTGACCCCCTCACAGAATTCTAGTAGATTGGTGATTTGCCTTTACAAAAACCATGTTGACTCTTCCCCAACAAATTATGTTCATCGATGTGTCTTACAATTTTGTTCTTTCTTATAGTTTCAACCAGTTTGCCCGGTACCGAAGTCAGGCTTACTGGCCTGTAATTGCTGGGGTCACCTCTGTCATCACATTAGCATCACATGATCATTAGCATCACATTAGCTCTCCTCCAGTCATTTGGTACAGTAGCTGATTTAAATGATAGGTTACAGACTACAGTTAGTACTTCTGCAATTCCACATTTGAGTTCCTTCAGAACTCTTGGGTGAATACAGTCTGGTCCTGGTGACTTATTACTGTTTAGTTTATCAATTTGGACCCAAACCTCCTCTAATAACACCTCAATCTGGGACAGTTCCTCAGATTTGTCACCTAAAAAGAATGGCTCAGGATTGAGAATCTCCCTCATATCCTCAGCGGTACAGACCAATGCAAAGAATTCATTTAGTTTCTCTGCAATGGCCTTATCGGCTTTGTGTGCTCCTTTAGCATCTCCATCGTCCAGTGGCCCCACTAGTTGTTTAACAGGCTTCCTGCTTCTGATGTACTTATGACATTTTTTGCTATTACTTTTGGAGTCTTTAGCTAGCTGTTCTTCACATTCTTTTTTGGCCTTCCTAATTATATTTTTACACTTCATTTGCCAGAGTTTATGCTCCTTTCTATTTTCCTCATTAGGATTTAACTTCCACTTTTTAAAGGATGCCTTTTTGCCTCTCACTGCTTCTTTTACTTTGTTGGTTAGCCACGGTGGCTCTTTTTTCGTTCTCTTACTATGTTTTTAAAATTGGGGTGTATATTTAAATTGAGCCTCTATTAATGGGGCTTTCTTATTAATCTCCTCTCTAAACTGAACAAGCTCAGCCTTTTCAATTTCTTTTCACCTGGATGCCTTTCTATGACTCAATCCAGGGGCTGTCAAACTTCATTGCCCCGCGACCCCCTTCTGACAACAAAAATGACTACATGACCTCAGGAGGGGAGACCAAAGCCTGAGCCCGCCCCAGCCCCGCTGCCCTGGGTTGGGCCAAAGCCTGAGCCCCATTGCCCCGGGCAGAGGGTCAAAGCCCCAGGGCTTCAGCCCCAGGTGGGGAGCTTGTCACCTGAGCCCCACCACCCAGGCAGTGGGCTGGGGCTTCAGCCTTGGCCCCAGCAAGTCTAAGCCAGCCCTGGACACCCCATTAAAACGGGGTCGCAACCCACTTTGGAGTCCCGACCCACAGTTTGAGAACCGCTGCTCTAATCATTCTCAATACCTGTCTCTGAATCTTCTCTAATTCTGATATCCCATTTCTGAGGTGGGGTTCCCAGAACTGAACACACTGTTCCAGGTGAGGCCGTTTCATTGATTTGTATAATGGCATTATAATATTTTGAATATTTCCGTCTATCCCATTTCACATCCATGCATACTGGATGGGCACAAGACTCATGAGTGGCAAAGCCGCAACTGAGTTGGCAGGTCATCTCGAACAAGTGCCAGTTCAGCCTTAGGCCCACGTCACACAGTCACAAATTCTGTTTGTGCAAGATGCTCAAAAGAAAGCTTTTGATACTTAAATTTTACTAAAGTTATTTTAATTGGCTCTATTTCCCTTCTCCAGAAGTCCAGCCTCATGCTGTTACCGGGAGTCCAACTGCACTGGCCTCAGACGAAGAGAAAAATTATAATGACTATGTTTTGGAAACCTCTGAAAATGATCTAAAATAGCTCCTTTCTAATCATGGAGTCACAGCTCTAAGGTCTGAGATCTTGTCATCTGCCAGAGCTAGAAACAAGAGCCTACAGATTCTAGCCCTGAAGGTTCATGTGATATTGGCATGTAAATGAGTCACTGGCTCAGCGGTGGGCATTGTCCATCCCGAGCCTTGGGCAGAGATCATTTGGGAGGAGGAACAGGTTCTGTCGCAGGGTATTCATTCTTTTTACATGACAGCTGCTTGAGACCCTCCTGGTGGTTTGCAATGTTACATATAGTCTCAGCAGAAGGAGACTGGGCAGAGGAGACTGGCAAAGGTGTATGCTAAAGGTAATTAATGCACGTCTCTGCAATTCATCAGATTCATGGATATCACCAGCCCATGTGAGGTCCCTCCAAACAGAGAGACAGAGAAAGGTCTTTGTGAATTGGTTTGCCCTTCACTGGGAGGCGCTGAGCTCCCGGCTGTGCCAGGGCACATCAGCTGATTAAGAGCCCACAGCAATGTGTAGGATGCAAAGTGCTGACCCGACCGTCACGGTAACAAAATGCTTCCCTGGAAAGCTATGTCTTGGGGGGTCTTTTCCCTCTGTCTTTGTGTTACTAACTGCGTAACACGCTTCAGGGGTAACTTTGCCTGCAAACAAAGCAGCGGAGACAAGTACTAGCTCACCTGTTGTCGCCAGCAGCAGCCCAGCCCCAGCCAGCAGGAAGCAGCAATAACGGGTCATCGCCTGCAAGATGAAAAGCACCACAATGACGTTTCAGGGCTCAGAGCCCACCAGGAGAGCTGCCCGGAGGAGTCCCTGGGGATCATGTGTGAAACGGCTGCAACTGAACCAGGCCACCGCTGCAAAGATAGCGGCACCCGCTGGGATGCTGGAGGCCGAATGGAGGAGTCAGAGAACAGAACAAGCCAAATCCAGGTTAGATCTCTGGGAACGGAGTGTAAACGGGTCTGACACTCTCACTGAGACCCAACTGTGCACGAGTCCTTCACCGACCACTTTCTCAGCCACACAGCAGAGTAACTTCTGCATAACAGTTAAACAGGAATCACGAAGGGCCAGATCGTGGGTGGGGTTTCCAAAAGCACCACAGGGAATCAGGAGCACAAGTGCCCCACTGAAAGTCAGCGAGACTTGTGCTCCTAACTCCCATAGGCGCTTCTGGACTCCCTGGCGGTGGTTTAGGCACAGCCCTGAGCAAGGATGTAGCAGGGGTAAGTCAGCACGGCTCTTGGAAGCAAAGAGAGACGGGGAAGGGGAAGGGATGGAAAGAGGGAGAGATAGTCTGGCGTTCTGTGGACTACAGCCCAGTTCCTTCTTGCTCTGCATGGGAGCCAGAGCTGACTTGGCTTCACACAGGGATGTGACACATCCAAATCCAGCACTAAGGGCCAGACTCCACAAGCTACCCAGCAAGCCTCCCACGGGCACCTGTGGCCGAATGGGACAGAACCTCACCAGCACCTGGACGCACGGGAAGGGCAGGACTGGAGTTTGAGAGGTCCTGCTGCTCTGTAAGCAAATGCTGAGGAGGGGCAGAGCCCTGGCCGTGGCTGGCAGCCATTGGGGTGCCATCTGAGGGCTCCCACGGGAGTTCACACGTGGGGTTTGGCACTGGTGGAGCACCCACTGGGACTCAGAGCCGCCCATGCCCGTTTCCTGGTTCCCTGGCGCAGTCACGGAAGATCCCCTCCGACTCAGAGCCTGTAGGAGGGTCAGGGTGCACGTTCGGTGCATGTAAATTGGACTGTATGTGCTAATGGGGGCCAGACAGCCTATGGCGAGTGGCGTAACAGCAGGCTGGGGAGAGTGCCAGACCCACAGGGCTTGGGGAGTGTCAAGCGACTGGACGGGGGAAGTGGGAGGTGGCAGAGTTCAATGGGGGCCTAGAAGAATCCCAGTGATGCAGACTCCAGAACTGAGCCCAGCACCTTTCCAGAGATGTGCCCCCCAGGACGAGCTGCCATGGGAGTGAGCACAGCTGAGCCACACACCCACAGGCGCAGGGTATAACGGGGTGAAGGCAGGGGGAGGGCACCAGCTGTGTGTCACATGCAGCAGTTGGATCTGCGGCTTTGGCTCTCTCCGATGCCCCTGCGGCGCCAGGAGGTCGCCAGCTACACTGCCCAGCACCGGCAGGAGCTTCCCCGTGGCGCAGAATTCCTGCGCGCTGAGCATCTGTGCCCCTACGGTCTGTGGGTCAGCGGCCCAAGCGTTTAGGGAGCCCTCTAGGCGCCCAGAGCCAGCGGCCGGCTTTGGAAGGGCCCCGTGGCCATGACCAGGGCTGGCTCCAGGGTTTTGGCCGCCCCAAGCAGCCACAAAAAACAAACAAACAAACAAAAAAGCCTAGCGGGAGTGAGGGACTGTCCGCCGAATTGCCGCCGAATAGCTGGACCTGCCGCCCCTGTCCGGAGTGGCCGCCGAAGCACCAGCTTACCAAGCTGGTGCCTGGAGCCGGACCTGGCCACGACACCGAGTGCCGCATGGAGGACCTGGCTCCCCGGCAGTTCATCCCACGGGGCAGGGTGGGCTCTGACTGAGCCTGGATCTCTGGGTGGCCTGGGCCCGGCGCGGTCGCGGAAGGTTCCCTCAGACTCAGAGCCTGTAGGAGGGTCAGGGCATCTCCCAGTCTCCAACACTGCAGCCTCCCTTCCCCAGCTGGCAACAGGAGGTGGAGACCCAGCTGATTTAGATGGGACCCTGCAACCTCAGCTCAGTACGCGCCCCCTCTTTTGGCCCCCCTCCCAGCTCCTCCCCTTCCCCAGGCATCCCAGACCCCACTCCCTCTCAGCCCTCCACCTCCTCTGGCCTTTCCCAGCACCTACCCTATAGGCCAGGGGTGGCCAAACTTCAGCCCTGCTCCTGCTGAAGCCCCGAGCGCTGGCAGGCAGGCCCCGTGGGGCTGAAGCCCCAAGCCCCCCTCCCTGCTGGGAAGAAGCCAGATGCAACACCAGGGATGGCACGCGGGGTCACGTTTTTGCCAGGGTTTGCTGACCCTGCTCAGACACTTGCCACAGGGTCCCCACCCTGCACAGCAACTGCTGGGGCCAACAAGCTGGGAGCTGCAGCCGTGGGAAGAGGCGGCAACAAACGGCTGGGAGCTTCAGGGACACCCGCTGCATTTGCAGCTGCCTCTCCGTGCGGAGCTAACGCCTGGGAGTTGCAGGCAGAACCCTGAGCTCTCCCCCCCGACCCCCGCAGTCTGGTAGGTGGAGAATATGGCAGTTTGGGAGGCTGCACTTTAACTGTAAAAGAGCTGGGGGGGGAGGGGGGAGGGGGGGTGCTGCAGCTTGGTCACCCCCCGGTGTAGGCTATTCTGGGCTCTCTACTTCTTCCTTTCCTGAAGGTGTCGTGTAAAACAAGAGTAAACTGGAGCAGCTAACGAGGGGCTGCTGCCGGCACACGTCCCCCTGCACCTCCTGGCCTAGCCATGCTGCTGGCAGCTTGCGTGCTCCGGAGCACTTCTGCAAATGCTGTGTGAGCAGCCACCCCACGCAGCAATGCCATCAGGTGCTGCCACCACTGGACGCAGCCCCAAGAGTGCCCCGGGCTGCAACGCGGGGGAGGGCCCTGTGGCTGGGGAAGCCACTCATGAGCTGTGAAAACAGAAAATAAAATCCATTTGCACAGACCTGCCCTCAGCACATCCCTCTGCAGCCGCGGAATTGTAAGTGAAGCCACATCCGCCTGCCTGCGCTGAGCAGACCGCCGAGAAGTTCCAGGCCCTGCCCTGTTGACAGGGTGGGAGAGGCTGGGTTTGTCTTTGTGGTTGTGGACACAGGGGGTCACGTGGCAGAATGGTTCCTCTCTGCTCCGGGGCCTCCACAGCGCCCAAAGCCTGTAACTTCCTGCCCTGAGGTCATGCCGAACGCCCGGCTTATGGGGCTCTAACCACAAACATGAGATGAGAATTTCTAAACTCACTGGCTGGGATGGCGGGGGAGGCAGCCCTTTCCTGAGATAAAGGGGAGTTTCTCTCCCGAACCAGCCCTGGCTCAGCCAGCCGGCAGCATTCCCGTGGAGTAGGGCCCCGAGCCAAACCGCGCTGCTCTCAGCAGAATGGCACACTGGGGCCGCAGGGAGTGGCTACCAGGGCTGTGTAGCTGATACAGAAACACAGGTGCTGACTGCTGTGCAGCTGTCAAGGAGCTTGGGGAACTCTCCTGTAGGGCTCCCCCTCCCCCATTGCTTCTTTCTCCTCTCTAAAGTCTTCCCCTGGTACCATTGTGATATAGCAGGGTACGATGCAGACCAGTGAGTAGCTGTGTCCGCTGCCCCCTGACTTGGGGGGCCCTTTACACAACTTTGCTGCTGTAGCCTCCAGTCCCGGACTGCTCACAGCCTCCCAGCTATGTTTAAATTACTCCAAGCTATGTCTGTGGGTGCTGCAACCAGCCTGGGTTATACTGCAGGGTGACCCCAATACACCCCAGTCTTACATTTCCCCCAGAAATGTACGTCCTGCACCGCCCAGCCCTCTTCTGCACCTACGAGCTTGTATACAGTCCATCATTTAATTACTAGAAGTGATACGCACATATCCTGTTACCCCAAATGCAGTCTCCCAGACAGTTCAATTCAAACAGGACTAGATAAAACAAGTGTATTCACTACAGTGAGATTGATTTTAAGTGAATACATGGGGCATACAAGTCAGAAATGGATACAAGAAAAATAGAGATAAAGCCATAAGTGAGTGATAACTGCTGATAGTGGGGGGCACAATGGCAGTGCCTCCACTCGCTACCACAGCCACCGGCAACTTCCTCGTGACTGCCAAGGCACCCTCCAGTAACACCCTCTTGACCACGGCGCCCCCCTGACCATGGCACCCTGGGTGCTTGCCCACGTCAGCCATCCTTAAGGCCAGCCCTGCCACAAGGCACCTTGGGCAGACTTGTATATTGGCACCCTGGCCCTTGCTGCCTCCTCCTGGTCCCCTACCCATCTCCCCTGGTCCCTGATGGCTCCCTCCGGCCCCCCAATCCTCCCATTGCCCCTGGCCCCCACTGCCTCCACGCCTCCATCACCCCAGGCTATTCAGATGGCTAAACCGTGTTCAGAAGCATGTCAGGTAAAATGACTGTTCATAACCAGGTCCGATACGATAACATGTCATAGGCCATGTCTGGGAAATGCACCATGAGAGAAAATGTCTTAACATTGGTAAGCCGGACTTAGCACCTAGTCTAGATGGGAGCGAGCTGTATTTAAAAAAATGTTAACTGGGCTCCTGGCAATCACCGAGTTCTAACAGGGTTCTAAACATGACTGTCTTTGTCTACACTAAGGCAAAATTGTGTTTTAACAGAATGCTGGTTCTGGTGTATTGTGAAATCTGTGTTCAAATTTTGACCTATCACTTCAATTCTCAGGGCTTTTCCTAGTTCTGCTTGCAGGCGAGGGGCTCTGTATGGAAGCCTGGCATCAGAGTCAGCGCTAGTCAGCCTGGAGCAGGGTGGGTTGGGCTGTTCCCACGGGGTATGTGTACACTGCAGTGGAAGCCCAGGGTGAGTAGCACTCAATTTAGCAGACCGTCAATGTGTTAACCTAGGGCTTGAGCATGTACAGCAGCGCTGGACATTTTCCAGACGGATGCAGCTCACTGTTGTAGACATGGCCAGTGTGGCCCCAAAGCGCTGATTGCTGCAAGGGAGCAAGGAAAGAGGAATTAAGTAAAGAAAAAGGAACAAAGAAAATAAAGGAACATGAGCGTTACCCTTTTTAGTGTTACCAGGAAAATAAGTTTGAAATACCCTTAAACTCCTGCCTAGTACCAGTGAATGATTCCCCCATTGAAACACAAGAGCAATTTCGCTCTCAAATGAAATGTCCAAAATGTGCAGCTCTGATACAAGAAAGGCGCAAATAAACAAACTCTTTCAAAGGCACTTAGGCCAGAGCAGTAAACACACTTGCTCCAGAGATCCCTGTTCAAGATGCAGTGACATTTTTTAAAATTCATCAGCAGACACAAAGTGTTAGATAAAGTGTGATAGAAATGCAGATAAACCGTTACACAATCAGTGGCAGCACCTCCTCTTGGAACCAGTGCACCTTTCCTCTCTAGGCTCCTTAGGGGGTGATTAAGTCTGGGGGTGCCTGGGGAAAGGATTCAGAGTCATTTCCCATCACAGGTAAAGGGAATTTTGCAGGATACCATGTGACTGGTCTGATGCCCAATTTGTTTAGCCTGGCTCCATCACAGATTTTAAGACTGGAAGGGACCATTCTGGCCTGACCTGCTAAATAACAGGCCATGACTTAGGGTAGAACTAGAGTTTATCTTTTAGAAAGATGCCCAATCTCGATGTAAAGATTTCAAAGGATAGAAAATCCACTACATCCCAGACATAGCCCCTCCATTCGCTACTTGGGACACTGCAGCTGTGGGACAGTACCTCGCCCCCAGGGAAAGCATTCACAGATTTTAAGGCTCATCTAATCTCACCTCTTGGATAACACAAGCCAGAGAATGTCACCCAGTAATTTCCGAATCAAGTTCAATCACTTCTGACTGAACTACAGTTTCTCTCTTAGAAAGGTGTCTCAGCTGGATTTAAAGCCTTCACGTAATGGGGAATACAGCACCTCCCAAGGTCAATTTAATCTCATCAAGAATATTATCGAGTTTATTTAACAAGACCTATTTCCCATAAACCTATACTGTCGTTAACGATGCTGCCACCCTTTAATGTGTTATTGATGCAGACTTTGCTCGGGATCCATGTCAGGTTAACCGGCTTATAGTTGCCCAAGTCATCCTGTTTACCCTTTTAAAATACTGGCCTAACACTAGCTTACACAGTCTTCCAAGATTTGTTTGTCATAGAATCATAGAATATCAGGGTTGGAAGGGACCTCAGGAGGTATCTAGTCTAACCCCCTGCTCAAAGCAGGACCAACCCCAACTAAATCAACTGGCTACATCTGCCTTTTCAGCAATGTTACTGACAGTTCTACCAGCCTTATCTAGTATTGGCACTCCAGCAAGGGGGTTTGGCTATGATCAAATGCTGCAGGCCTATGGGGAAAGCTGTCTGCGAACAACTTGGGAATTCTGGTTGATGTTATGAAATTATGTAGCATTGAATGCCTCAGTGTAAGTGGAGTTACCCCTATGCTGTAAGCACAGCCTATGTATCTCCCCAACCAGGGACAATGGAGCACCTTAGGCCAGTGGGATGGCTGAAGCCCAGGGACCTCTGTCTCTGTGCATGCCTGGGGCTTAGAGCAGTGGAACTTCCCCTGAAGCAGAACAAAGAGATCAGGTGAAAGCCACTGAGACTGAGACTACGGGGAAACTCAAAGGGACTCACATGCAGGGAGCTTGGGCAGGAGAGCTGAGGAGAGGAGCATGCTTTGGGAGCAGAAGGGTCTTGTTTAACTGCAGGACTAGGTGCGGAAGAAGGAAACTCGCTAAACAGGAGTGAGAGAGACCATTATTTGGAGGAGAAGACGTGCAGGAAGTGGATCCTGGATTCCTCAGGAGGATCCTGACCCCAGCCCAAAAACACTCCAAGAGGGGTGAGGAAACTGAGGCGGGGAAATGTGTGTAGGTATTTATGGATTTGTCTAGATCTGTACATTTCCTGTGCTAGCTAAAGTAACACGTGATTGGTTTGGGGGAACCCCTACAAAGCCTCCATGTCTGTCTCCTTCCACTCTCATGTGTCCCTGAAGAGGTGAACTGAAAACCCGGAGTGCTCCCAAGGTTGGAGCTCTGGGAAAGGGTTATGTGCTAAGCTACTGCGAGGCTTGGGGGGGGCAGCACTTGTCCTGGGGGCGGAGGGCAGCTGGGCCGCAGGGTCTCACTTCTGTGAGGGGGTTACAGACAGAGAGCCTGTGCCCCACCAGAGAGGCTATGACGACCTACTCAGAGCATGGGAAGCTCAGGGTCACACAGGTCTGGCCTGCTGGCACCCAAACCCACACTGGTGAGTGTGCAGCGGGAGGAGGCTATGTGACACTCGCCCTCCTGCAAAGCCTCAGGGCAGCAACCCAAGAGGAGCAACCGGAACAGAGGAAAACAAAAAAAGCAAAAGCCACCAGTCGGCAGAGGTGAAGGGCAGAGTCTGCTCTCAAGGCCCTAGCATCAGTACTATGTAGCTGCTTACATGGCATGGGGAGGGGTGCCTTGAAACATCCCAGAGTAGTTCCCTCCCATGGTTCCCACAGACCAGGGTTACTATGCTTCAGTTCTCCAAAAGAGGACACTGCTGGTGGGGGGGGGGGGAGGGGGGACAGCTGGGGGGGTGCTGGAGGGGTGCGTGTATGTGTGTCCTGGGAGGGGTACCTGGGGGTGCTGGAGGGGTGTGTGTATGTGTGTCCTGGGAGGGGTGCCTGGGGGTGTTGGAGGGGCGTGTGTGTATCATGGGAGGGGTACCTGGGGGCTGCTGGAGGGGCGTGTGTGTGTCCTGGGAGGGGTGCCTGGGGGTGCTGGAGGGGTGTGTGTATGTGTGTCCTGGGAGGGGTG